>NC_092383.1:96509853-96831728 GCF_030028105.1 Mobula birostris | reverse complement strand
AGCTCCAACTTGTGCACATTAGGCTGTTCAATAAAATGGGTCGTCTCTTTTTTTTTGCTTTTTCTTTACGAACCCTTTAGTCAATTAAGAAAATATAAATTTAAATCATTTAATTGTATGCAGTGTACTGTCTGTTATTTCGTGGTACTTATTTGTAACAGGGTAACAGCTCACGCAGCATCCACTCAAACGGGGTTTTGGGGTCGGCATGCACCTCAATCTCACACGTTTGGTGGGGCTGGAGATTGTCTTCCCTAGACTTACGTAGCCGACGGAACCAAAGTGTTTCACGCGGATTTTCAGAAGGCCTTTGACAAGGTGCCACACATCTGGCTGCTTAACAAGGTATGAGCCCATGGTATTACAAGAAAGATTCGTGCATGTTGAAAGCAATGGCTGATAGGCAGGTGGCAAAAAGTGGGAGTAAAGAGAGCCTTTTCTGGGTGGCGGCCAGCGACTATCGGTTTTCCACAGGGACCTATGTTGGGACTAATTCTTCTTACATTATATGTCAATGATTTGGATGGTGGAATTGATGGCTTTGTTGCAAAGATTGAATATGATATGAAGATAGCTGTAGGGCAGGTAGTTTTGAGGAACTATAGAGTTACAGAAGAACTCAGATTAGGAGAATGGGCAAAGAAGTGGTAGATAGCGTACAGTGTTGGTACGTGCATGGTCATGCACTTTGGTAGGAGAAATGAATGGGCTGACGATTTTCTAAATGGAGAGAAAATACAAAAATCTGAGGTGCTGAGAGATTTATGAGTCCTTGTATAGCATTCCCTAAAGGTTAATTTGCAGGTTAAGTCTGTCAGCATTCACGTTAAGAGGACTACAATATAAAAGCAAGGATAAAATGTTTAGTCTTCATAAAGCCCTGGTGAGACCACACCTGGAGTATTGTGAGCAGTTTTGGGGCCTTTATCTTAAAAAGGATGTGCTGAAACTGGAGAGGGAACAAAGGAGGTTCATGAAAATTGTTCCAGGATAAATCAGCTTTATCATATGAAGAGTGTTTGATGGATCTGTTCCTGTAGTTAATGGAATTTAGAACAATGAGGGATGACCTAATTAAATCCCACCAAATGGTAAAAGGCCTTGATAGAGTGGATATGGAGAAGATCTTTTCTCTGGTTGGAGTTTTGAAGACCAGAAGGGACATACTCGAAATAGATTGGCATCCTTTTCGAATGGAGTTGGGGAAGAATTTGTTTCGCAACAGAGTGGTGAATCTGTGGTATTTGTTGCAACAGGTGGCCATGGAGGCCAATATTTTATATATACTTCAGGCAGAGGTTGACAGATTTTTGATTGGGCAGAGCATGAAAGGGGAAGGCAAGTAATTGAGGCTGAGAGGAAAAATAGATCAGCCATGATGAAATGACAGAGCAGACTTAATGGCCTAATTGTGCTCCTAGATCTCATGGTCATCTGGAGATCCAGCAGCACATCTTGTTCACGTAACAACTGAGTCAATGCAACTCCCCCGTCATTGGTCTCTCCAAAGAATGAGTAAACTAAACTTGCAGTATATTGTTGTTCAATAGGGTCTTGTGATCACTATACGAAATGACCAAGGCAATCGACCGTACCTTTTTAGGACCGCGCACAGTCTGGGCACAAATGTACACGACAAGTTCAGCTCCATCAATATCGAGCAAGTCGCTGATGGGGTAGTCCTGCAGTAACTGATGTTCTGAGTCTCCGGCAGTGACTTGTGGATGTAAAATAGACGTACAGGAAGAACAAATACACCGGAGTGGCCGCTGTGTCTGAGCACGCCGCCATTGTTCCAGAAGCAGATGTAGAGTCTGTACGTGGTGGGGCCCCTCCCTCCTCTGTGCTCTCTCATGTCTGCTTGGTGGGCAAGACCAGTTGTAATGGGGGACTCTGAGTAGAGAGCTGGAACATATGTTTGAGACTTGTTGAGTGGGTGTGCAGACCCTTCATCATCGTAGTCACTCCTGGGTTCTCTGCTTGTCCACACCCTGAATCAGAAAGCACTGACAACTCCATCCCTCCCGCTGTTTCTTTCTTCTCCGGAGACATTCTCGAGCTCTCTCACTGGGAATTCCCATCCAGGAAGCTCTTTGTCTCCTTCAACGTCTCTGTCTGCTGCTCTCTCAGCTGCCTTGTCCATTCTCTGAATTCCTCTGCCGTCCATGGGGTCAAACAGCACCGAAACCGGCCCTTTGATCCATGAGTGAACACCGATCATCAAACACCACTTTACAGCAATACCATTTCATTCATCCCATCACCTCCCCCACATTCTACCCCGCACCCTCTCAGTGGGGGCAATTTATAGTGGTCAATTAACCCACCACCCTTGTATCTTTGGAATCTGGGAGGAAATGGGAGCACCCAGGGTAAACTGAGCCTTCACTGGGCGAACATGCAAACTCCACACAGATGGAATCTAAAACCAGGTTTAAACTGGGTTTGCTGGAGTTGTGAGACAGCAGAGCTTCCTGCTGCCCACCTGTATGTGTTTTCTCTCTCACTCCAGAGACAAATGGACTCCAGCACCATTTTCTGTTTCACAGCCTCAACCACTTCCTGCCACCATGTTACAACTTTGCAAGACTTTCACCAAGGTCACACACTTCTTGTGTCGCTGAAACCCTTCATTCGTATTCTCTGCCTTGTCGATTAAACTGTTGTGTTTCGATTTCAGTGGCTCTGTTTCATCTGACTGACCTGTGCCAGCCTCTCACTGGATCTGGCACAAGGCCACAAACAGTATTAATTTATTGCTCTTGCCCCATGTCACTTCCTTTGTTCAACCCAGTTCATCCAAATACGCAGCTCAGTCTTCCTCAGGTCACACAGGCTGTTTCTTTGATAAGCCTGTCAGTCTGACGAAATCAAAAACAGCTTTTTATTTGGAAATGATCTCTTATTTATCAGATTGTCAACCCCACTGCACCTACTGTTTGCTGCTCTGATCAAACCGTCCCCGGGGAGGAGCCAGCTCACAAAATGGTGGCCGCAGAGAACACACATAAAATGGCTGCCTCCATTCCTTCCACTACAGAGAATATATTTGTTTTTACTGTTTCCCCTGTCCCTGGCTCATTCAGTGTTCTACAGTTTTTTAATCCCCTCCTGACTGACAATCCACAGGGCCAGCATTCAATTCCTTGCTTTGTTGTACGAAATCTTCAGACTTCGGGGAGATGAGATTGTTTGATCAGGTGGGCAGAGGAAGAGGCAAATGGAAAATAAAATGGAGTTTGTGTCGGATCAGGGTAAATTGACGTTCTTCTATTCGGAGGAACTATTCCTCTATTGGTTTTTAGTCGGGTGCTGGATGCTCGGAGAGATTAGGCTGGGGGCAGGCGCCTGGCACTTGTACTCATGACACGGGTCTATCACTGTATAACAACGAGGTATAGCTCTGCTGGGGACCTGTTTGTCACTATAACAGGGTAGAGGACTTGGCCGGCTCCCCCACCAGACTTCGTCTGGTGAGGAGGGTGTGAGGACACCCGGCAGGACTGAAAAAAGACAAGACCTGACAAAGGGCGGATGAGCTCCTTGTGAGCCAACGGCCATCTTCCGTGGAAGAGATTAAAGCCTCACCACGTATCTACGAATCGTTTGCTACGCACCTAGTTAGAAGAGACATGATGAGCTTGGGCGCTGCACCGTGTGCCTGGACCTGCCCAAGGCCACCGCCTGAAGAAGGGCCGAGCTCAAAGAAGCAGCCGTGGCTGGAGGCCGACACAGCCTCGGGCACGAGTTCGGCAGGGGCGGCGGCGGGCAGTGCCAAGGCGGCCAGCGAGAACAAACTGGAGGAGAGGCTGTACTCGGTGCTTTCGCAAGATGGAAGAAGATGGAGGTGCATAGCTGCCAACCCCAGATTCGAATGGCACCCGCTGACTGACTGACAGATTCGGAGGCTGTGTCCTCTGGTCCTACACCCCTACACCATAAGAAGCGTTCTCTTATGTCCTCCTCTGTCGAGGTCTTTCAACATTGGATAGGTTTCATTGAAATTTACACTCATTCTTCTAAATTTCAGTGAGTACAGACCCAGAGCCATCAAATGCTCCTCATATGCTCTACAACATGAAATCCTTGAAAGTGAGTCCATAGGTTGTGGAATCAATTCAGAGTGGCGGTGTGTGAAGTTATCCACGCTGGTTCAGGAGTCTGATGTGTAACTGTTCCTGAACCTGGTGGTGTGGAACCTGAGGTCCGTACCTCCTTTCTGACAGCAGCAATGAAAGGAGATTATGGACTGAATGGTCGGTGTCCTTGATGATGCACGTTGCTTTCTTGTCGCAGTGCTCCTTGTAGATCTGCTCAGTGGTGGGGAGGGTTTTTCTTGTGATGGACTGGGCCATATCCACCACTTTATGTTGGCTTTTCTGTTCTTTTGGTCAGGACTATAGTGATGAGATAAAAGATCAGTCATAGTCTCATTGATTGTGGAGCAGGAACAAGGGACCAAAAATCCTCCTGATTTTATTGTTCTTATTTGGTGTGGGGTGAAATACTGACATCAGTCAGTCCGCTCGTGACGTCGAGCGCTGTGGCTTTCTGCTTGTGATCACACCTCTGTATTTCACCTTCTGCACAACACCTACTTTCTTGTCGACTGCTCTTCACAACGTACCGACTAGGAGAGGAAGCTTTGTGCAGCTACCAACGTCTATACTGTTCTGTGAGAACAATGAACACCAGGCATCTGCTGATCTCCTGCTGGCTAACTCTCTGCGCCTCACTCTGTAAGTTTGATTCAGAGCAAGTCTTTGTCTTTAACATCCTTCTCTCCGGTTCTCTGTTACTTTCGGGACTTGGGAATTTCTGGGTCCCACACTACCAGGGCAAGGAGAGTGTAGATTGGACGCAGTGAAGCTGCCTCTCCTGTCACACTCTCATAAAACACCAGTTTGACATGGAGAGCAAGAAAAGTTTGGTTACTGGTGGGTATTGGGACAGATGATTGGATTTTTCTGTAGCCATGGAACCATCCTGCTTCTAATTCTGGAAACAGAGCTTGAGAAACAGGTATCAGTTGTTCACAGGATTGGGAAGGATTGGCAGAGATGTGGAATTGAGTACATGTGACCCAGGATCCCTCAGAACCCAGGAACTGGGATCTGGTCTGGAGATGTTTCATGGGAAATGATCCTGATGGGGAATCGCTGTAGGAATGATGGATGGTGGGGGCAGGAAGTGGTGGAGGGGCACTGGAATGGAGAAAGAGAGTGGAAATTGTTAAAAGTCATCTCCCTTTTTGGCACCCAAGCGCTGGTTTTCACTCTCTGTCGGCAGACAGACTGTCGATCTGTCAATAGCCCAAATCACAAAATTGGACATACAAGCAGTGAGAAAGAATGATAAAGAAAATCCTGATATCATTGCCAGAAATGGTTGTTAACCTGTAGAATGAGTCATAAGCCTGAGGATTGAGATTGATTACGAACACAGCAAAGGGTAACAGATATATCGTTGAAGAAAGCGAAAATGATAAGTTGAAGGATATTAAGAACAGACTGTGAGAGCCAGAATCAGGACATGAAACAAACACAGCAGCAGGTACAACTGTAGTTCCCTTACAGACAGACGTGGGTCTTTGTAATGGGGAATGAAGGAACAGTAGAGGAAATAACCATGGCTTTTTGTGTGTCTTTGTGGAACACACAAAAACCTGCCAGAAATACAGGATAGACAAGTGTTGAATGCTAGTGTAGAAATAAAATCAATCAGCGTCAATGATGAAATAACATCATGAAAATGGATAATTGACACAGGCCTGATGATCTCCATCCCGGAGTCTGTGGCAAGGTGTCAGTAGAGTTACTCAACTTTCTGATTATTATCTGGCAAACTCTACAGTTTCAGGAATGGTTCCTACAGACTGTTTCAAAAAGGAGGGAGAGAGAGAAAACTGGGAACCACACATCTCCCCAGCTGACACTGGGAGCGGGGACAATGTTGGAATCTGTGATAATGGGTGAGAAATGGAAGCTGAAGGGGAATTATCACAAAGATTCACCAGACTGGTTTCTGATGTGGTGGGTCTGTCATGTCACTAGTGTGGGTAATAGACTGGGTCTCTATTCAAAAAGTTCAAAATAAGTTTTATCAGAGTAGAGATATGTCAGTACATACAACCCCGAGATTCTTTCTCTGTGGGCATACTTAGCAAATCTATAGAACAGTAACTGTAAACAGGATCAATGAACAACAAACAGCGCAAATGCAAATATAAATAAATATCAATAAATAACCTGTTCTTGAACCTGGTGGTGTAAGTCCTGAGGCTCTTGTACCTTCTATCTGATGACAGCAGTGAGAAAAGAGCATGGCCTGGGTGGTGAGGATCTTTGATTATGGCAACGTTTCATGTAGATTCTTTCAGTGGCTGGGAAGGTTTTATCCATGATGTACTGGAACGCATTTGCTACATTTTGTAGGATTTTCTGCTCAAATACATGTTGTTCCCATATCAGGCCATTACGAAGCCAGCCGGCATACTGTGGTAAATCACTGGGATTCCCCTGTGATCTAGAAATTCTTCTTTCAGTGGTATATTTCTAGATATTAAGGAGATCAAGGAAAATGGCAAGAAAATGTTTTAGTCAGGATCAGTTGAATATGTTGTGTGGTTCAATGGTCGCACGTCTGCTCCCTGCTCCTGCTTGTCATGTTGACACGAGCTCAGCAATGGAACAACAGAGCAGAGAGAGTGAGTGGTTGCATGTGTGTACAAGTGCATCTGTGTCTGTGTGTGAGTGTGTGTGTGTGTGTGTGTGTGTGCGAGAGAGAGAAAGAACACGTACCACACAATGGGAAACTTGAGTAAGGTGTATGTGTCAGAGCTATGGGTTGTTTTTAAAGAAGAAAGGGATTTTATCAGTTTGTATGTGGATTGTATTTTCTCAGTGTCACCTCATGGGAATGTAGTGTTCCTTCGACTGTGAACATTTCGTGTCTAATTGTTTGTCTTTGAACAAAGTGGGTCTTCAATTTGTGTTGCAGTGTCTCATTTGGGATCACAGGGATTGTTAAACTCTCTTTGTATTGATCACTTTTATTCAATTTGGGTTGACGTGCTTTCTTGGTCACTGAGAGTTGGAGAGACGAGGAGACTATGCTGTTGATAAGGATGTCTGCTTCGAATCTGTCAACCATCTCTACAGTAGCTGTTTTGAACAGGACAGGGTTGTCTACACACACGCACTTCCTTGGGTCAACAACTAGATCTTCTGTCTTGATTATGTTGAGGTCTATGCTGTTCTGACACCATGACAAAAGACTCTGAGTCACTCCTCCCTGATCCCATTAACCGCGTTAGGATGTGTTTGTGGGTTGGGTAATAATACAAAGATTAAGATGTTTGTGGTCATGTTTGCGAATGTAACCCCGGTTGCTCAGTGTCTGGGGAGATTTTACATTCTGCAGCCATTTATTGATAACGTCCTGTACCTAATAAAGTGGCCACTCAGGGTATGTTCATGGTCTTCTGCTGCTGTCGCCCATCCACTTCAAGGTTCAAGGTGTTGTGCATCAGAGATGTTCTTCTCCACAGCACTGTTGTAACCTGTGGTTATTTGAGTTTCTGTCACCTTCCTGTCAGCTTGGACCACTCTGGCTATTCCCCTCCAGCCTCTCTTATAAACAAGGCACGTCTGCACAAAGAAATGCAGCTCAATGGATTTTTTTAGTTTCAATCACCATTATCTGTCGTATCTAGAGTTTGATGTGTGTGAAAATCCCAGCAGATCAGCATTGAGTTGCTGCCACATGATGGCTGATTTGGTATTTGTTAACGGGTAGGTGTCGGGTTGTATTGAATAAAGTGACTATTGAGTGTGATCCAGGCACAGCCCTGCAGTGCATTCAGTGACCAGCATCTCAGTGTGGAGAAGCCATCCACAGTGAGACAGAGAGAGATACTGCAGGGAACTCGTACCTTCAACCCACCAGGTCAATGCTAACCATCAACCACCTGTTTACACTCATCCTACATTAACGTGTCTGGTCCAGACAGCGTACCTGGCCGAGTACTAAAGATCTGTGTGGTCCCACGAGCAGGAGTATTTAGCACTTTCTTCACTGTACAGCCGCATGTGGCTGGGAAATGGGTGAGAACCAGAGAAGCTGCCCCAAAGACACTCTGATCCATTTTTTAAAATCTCTCCGTCTCCATCATATGATACAGGAGGTGGAAGCAGTCAGCAGTTCAGGACACATTTGTGGAATGAGAAAAGAGCCAACATTTCAGGTCAAAGACTCTTCATTAGAACTGTGGAGAAGTAAAAACTATAGGGAAAGCGGGTGTAGGGGTTTCTCTGACAGGGTGCCATGGGGATAAGCTGGCTACAAGATTATCTGGTCAATGGGTGACTGGGAGCAGTTGGAACAGGGAGAACATGGACAAAAGGAGATTGACGACAATGTATAGACGTGAACTATTCAACAGGAAGCCTGGTCCGGTAGGTCAGGCTAGACACCATCTCCACTACCACATCCAGCTAGATTCTCTTACACCCTTCTTAAGCCAATCACCCCTGGTGGGGCACAGGCTGCTGACAGCAGCTCACTAGACACCTCTATCCATCTAAACAGGGAATTCTGACCCTCTCGCACAACAGAAACTGTAGCATTGGACTGTTCACCCTCTTTGCTCCAAGGTCTGATGAGGAGTGGCAGAGTCCTCACAGACAGACTCTAACTGGGACTCCACCCTCACCACCTGACACTGGAGGTCCAGGCAACAGGTGAGAGTCGGACAGTGCAGAGTGTACAGGAGCAACCGGTGCAAGGAACCCCCTGGGGTCGGGAGGTTCATCCTGTGGGATATTTCCCAGAGACGGCTCAAGTTGTGCTGAACCAGCTCTTTAGGAGAGCTTGGGGGACCCAGATCCAGTGACAATTCTGGCTGAGTGGTGGTCACCTTTCGTCTGATCAGTCAACCTCCTGACCCCTGCACACACACAGTGAGGGTATCCCAGTATCTCATCCCTGCCCCCCCCCCCCACCTGACCATTGATATCCGTCTGCAGGCTGCAATTTCATTTCTGAGGGCCGGGTGCAGAGAGTCTGGAGTCCTGATGAAGGGTCTCGGCATGAAACAACACTAACTTTGTGCTGTCTGTCTCACAGGGCTGGGAACAACATGATGGGCTGCTTGGCTTCCTCCCGTGTCTTTGATTTTCCCAGGTCTGATTCCTCTTCCTATCACTGACCTTACCTACGGACTGTCTTGTCTTGTCTCCTCAGCTGGGACTGGGACTCCTCCCACCACTGTGACCGGAGCTCAGGGACAGTCAGTCTCCTTACTTTTTGGGATCCCAGTCAGTCCAGACTTTGAGGTTCATTGGATTCGGGTATCGCCCAGAATCAAGATTGTGAAGTACTCGAAAGAGAACATCAGCTACTTCAGTAATGAGCAGTACAAGAACAGGATAACCTTTCATCCTGGGAACGTCAGTCTGGAAATCCATGATCTACGGAGAGAGGACTCCGGTGATTATGAGGTGATTTGCACAGCAGCAAGTTCAGGAAATGAATATAAAACAACAGTGCGACTGGAGGTGTACGGTGAGTGAGACCGGTCCCTGAAACACCCCTAATGGATGGGTGAGGGCAGATCCTGTGTGTTTCCCTGTTTACTGAACCCCACTGACTACCCGTGTCCAGATCTGGGCTCACGGTCCCAGTGTAGTGAGGGTGAGTCAGTGTGAGTTTGGAGGATACACCCGTCATATCCACCGAGACTGAGACAGGAGCCGGAAGGGATCGAACCAACATTGGGGTATCTCATGTATCTGAGACAGAGGGAGCTCAGCACACAGGGAGAATGGACCTGGTGTGAATGGCCTGAACAGTCTGTATCTGAGGGTCACAGTTACACACTGTATCTCCAGTCAAAGGCCCGGTTTGTCATGCTCAGGGATCCCAGTTATCCAGTCTGTTTCCCGGGACACTGCTTGTTAATTTCCCAGACTGAGGTCTGAGCTCAGCAAGGTGTTTATTCCTCAGCCTTCATGCTGTGCTGTGCTGAGTGAGACCCTGTGTGTTCATTACACTGAATATAGTGTCCCAGTGAGTGACACAGTACATGGACACAACAGCACACTCACACACAGCAATATGGTTCCTGACTCACTCCAACAGTAATATCACATTCACAATAATCTCACTCAGCAATGTTTGGCTGAGAAACCTTCTCTCCTCTGTTAGGACGTATTGTGTAGTTGGGGAATACACAAACATTAATCTCACCACAACCCATCTTCAGACATGAAGGTGGATTGTAGATTGAATTTAAAATGCAGCTCTGAACAATAGTTTTCCTGTAGCTGTGGACTGGAGTTGATTGCAGACCAGACAATTCTGATTAACATTCATTTTGTGTGTCTGGAGTGTGGGTGTGAACGACAAGGTAGGTGAAAAATCTATGTAGGGCCAAGGAAGCATTGTTGGTACATTGTAACGGTACAATTATCCTGCATTTACCACTGATCTTTAGCATGTCAAATTATTGTGTAATATTGAATCGGGAGTCTGCTTCCTCCAAGATTGTCTCAATATGATGCCTGTTTTTGGTGAATCACACATTTCTATATCCACCAGCTTTGGTGTCTCTCCATTGACTTCACGTTACAACGTCCTCCATCCCAGTGTTAATGTTCACCAGTTGAAGGAGGAGAACATCAGAACATGGGAAATAGAAAACAGAAGATAGAAAATCATGAATATGGGTTGGAGACAAAGACCTCCTCTGGGATCGAGTAGGGGAAGAAAGGGACTGAGGTTTACAACATTATGAGGGATACAGATCGTATAAATGCAAGCAGGATTTTTCCACTGAGATTGGGTCAGAGTAGAATTAGAGGTCATGGGCTTAGGGCGAAAGGCAAAATGTTTAAGAGGACATGACGGGGAACTTTTACCACGTGTGCTGAGCATGTTGTATGATCTGCCAGCAGAAGTGATGTATGTGAGTTTGATTTCAAAATTTAAAAGAAATTTGGATAGGTACATGAATGGAATGGTTGTGGGGGGCTACGTTTTGGGTGCAGGTTGAGGTGACAAGGCAGATTAAGAAATCGGCATGGACTAGATGGGTTGAAGGGCCTGTTCCTGTTCTGTAGTATTCTGGGAGTCTATGACTCTCTGAATCAGACAGTAGTCAACAAAACCTTTCAGACAATGAACCTGTTCTGAATATCATCTCTATAAAGGAGGGAGATCTGCAAGTTCTGCATCAGATCCAGCTGGAGATGGGCCCTTGTCTATACATTGGTCTCACTGGAATAGTGTCAGAAGTCAGAATAAGTGTGTCAGAGTGGGAGCAGGATGGAGAATCAAAGTGACAGCAACTAGAACTTCTGAGTTACAATTGTGCCTGAACTGAGATGTCCCTCAAGGTGGTCAGTGACACTGTGCCTGGTTTCTCAGTGGAGAGGAGGCCACCGTGTGGACACTGAGTGCAATTCACTGCATTGGGAGTGCACCTCAATCTCTGTTTCAGCTTTTGGTTCCCTGCATGGAGGGAAGGGAAACTGTGAAAGTTCATATGAAGCCCCCCTCCTCTGGATGTCCAGAAAGTGGAGTGGGACGTGGAGTGGTGGGAGTTGTGGGTTTGGCAGAAGGGCAGACAGAGGTGTTACTCAGGAAGAAACTGGTCAAAATATGTAAGAAAGAGGGAAGGGAGTGGAATGTAAGTGGATCATCAAATTTGCGGATGACAGTAGTTGTGGGTATATTGGACAGTGAAGAAGACAATGAAAGCCTGTAGCAGGATTGGAACTAGCAGGAATAATGAGCCAAAGATTGTCAGGTTGAATTTCATGCAGACGAGTACGAAGCCTTGACCTTTGGGAAGTAAACCAGCGTGGAACGTACATGATGAGCAGTCGGGCACTGAAGAGTGCGGTAGAATAGAGAGATCTGGGAATACAGAACCATAAATTCTTGAAAGTGGTGTCTCAGGTCGATAGGGTCATTAAAAAAAGCTTTTGGCACATTGGCCTTCATAAATCAAATTATTGAGTACAGGAGTTGGGATATTATGTGGAAATTGTATAAGACCTTGGAGAGGCCTAATTTGCAGTATTTGTGCAATTCTGGTCACCTACGTACAGGAAAGGTATCAATTAGATTGAAAGAGTGCAGAGTATCAGGACTCGAGGACCTGAGTTATAGGTGAAGGTGGGGGAAACTTCTTCACTCAGAGGGTGGAACAAGGTGCAGGTGGAAGGGTTGGAACCAGGTTCGATTTCAATGTCCAACAGAAATTTGGATAAGAACTGAAAGGGATGTGGAAGGCAATATCCAGATGTGTATCAATGGGACTAGGTATGGACTAGATGGACTGAAGAGCCGGTTTTTGCACTGGAATGCTCTATGATTCAATGGAGTCCCATTGAAAGGGCCAGGAAGCATAGATGTTGATGCACTGAAGGTGGAGACCAGTGGGGTAGAAGGAAAGGGTCAGAGGAATCTTCTCCTTGCTTTCGGTGGGAGAGGGTGTGAGAACAGAGACGTAAGAAATGGCACAGGTTTCAGGATCTCAAGACATCATCGTAATCTGGGCAGGCAAAGTGGAGATTGAGAGACTGACAGAATAGAGTGGGCTGTGTCTTGTGTTGGACCAGATTAGGGCAGGTCAGGGCTTGAGCTCACTCAGGTTTCGAAGGGATGCCGGGACCACACACAGGAGGAACAAAAGACATGGGAATAGAGAGAATTCCTGGAATAGAGTGCTATAAACAGGACATGATGGAGAGTTTGTCGATTGCGTTTGTGGGTTGTGTTTGGGAAAGGGGGCTCAGCACGTGGGAACTTCCTCCAGCAACAAGTGACTGAACAAAAGGGTGAGGGATCGTTGGGTAAAAATGAGGTGGGATTGGCTTGAAGTTTACTCTGGACTGTTGGGGATGGAACCAGGGAGTTGGGGATTGAGCTGTTTTCAAGAATCTCCTTTACTCATCTTTCATCTCTCTCTCACACCCTCAGAGCCCGTGCCAGGAGTAAACATCACTGTTCAGAACATCACTGGAATCTGTATCGTCGCCCTGACCTGCTCCGTGACCTCTGGCAACCCCACCAACTTTAGTTGGTGGAGAGAAGTTACAGGAGACAACAGCAGCCATCACATCTGGAAAGACGGAAAGACGATACGGGTTGATTGCACAGCAGAGATGGAGGATGTTGTGTACAGGTGTGAGGCCAGAAACCCCATCAGTGAGGACACCGCACAGGTCTGGCTGGGGGACGTCTGTAATCTGGACACATGTCGTGAGTGTCCGACGAAGATGTTGCAATTTAGTTAGATCTCCTGTCCCAGGAGTGTAAAACGGGACAGCATAGAACAGCTTCATAAAAACATAAAAAATTTACAGCAGATTACAGACCTTTTGACTCACAATGTTGTGCTGACCATGTACCTACTCTAGAAACTGCCTCGAAATTCCCTACAGCATAGCCCTCGATTTTTCTAAGCTCCATGCACCTATCGAACAATCTCTTAAGAGACCCTACTGTATTCACCTCTACCACCATTGCTGGCAGTTCCATGCACCCACCACTTTCTGTCTGAACACTTACCTCTAACACCCCCTTGTACCTACTTCCAAGCACCTTAAACGATGTCCCTTTGTGGCAGCCATTTCAGTCCTTCAAAAAAGCCTCTGACTATCCACACGATCAATGCCCCTCATCATCTTATACACCTCTATCAGGTCACCTCTCATCCTCCGTCACTCCAAGGAAAAAAGGCCAAGTTCACTCAACCTATTCTCATAAGGCATGCTCCCCAATCCAGGCAACATCCTCGTAAATCTCCTCTGCACCCTTTCTATGGTTTCCACATCCTTCCTGTAGTGAGTGAGGCGACCAGAACTGAGCCCAGTACTCCAAGTGGGATCTAACTAAGTGTATCTCCACTGATTTTAATCCAGCTCCCTCACATTGGCCCTCAGTAACCCCTCTCCTCGAGCTCAGCCTTCACCTCCCTGACCACTCGGTATCTCAACCATCCTAAATAATCCTTCCCTCCAATCGAATCACTCCCTCCCTCCAGCAACAGTGCACAGTTGATTCAGTGTGGACCTTCTGCAAAATGTACTGCAGTTCCTCACCCAGGCTGTGCTGACAAATAAGATCGGAGGCCTGAGTATAAAATCCAAAAACGAAGGTTACCTACAAAGTTAACGGTCCTCTACAGTATCCTGTCAGACAGAATACATACAGACTGGAGTTGTTGAGAAGGCATATGGTACATTAGCCTTCTTCAACCATGGGATTGAGTTCAAGAGCTGAGAGGAAGTGTTGCAGCTATAGAGGACCCTGGTCAGACCCCACTTGGAGTACTGTGCTCAGTTCTGGTCACCTCACTACAGGAAGGATGTGGAAACTATAGAAAGGGTGCAGAGGAGATTTACAAGGATGTTGCCTGGATTGGGGAGCATGTCTTAAGAGAATAGGTTGAGTGAACTCGGCCTTTTCTCCTTGGAGTGACGGAGGATGAGAGGTGACCTGATAGAGGTGTATAAGATGATGACAGGCATTGATCGTGTGGATAGTCAGAGGCTTTCCTCCAGGGCTGAGATGGCTAACACAAGAGGGCACGGTTTTAAGGTGCTTGGAAGTAGGTACAGAGGAGATGTCAGGGGTAAGTTTTTTTACGCAGAGAGTGGTGAGTGTGTGGAATGGGCTGCCGGTGATGGTGCTGGAGGCGGATATGACAGGGTCATTTAAGAGACTCCTGGATAGGTACATGGAGCTCAGAAAAATAGAGGGCTATGGGTAAGTCTTGGTAGTTCTAAGGTAAGGGCATGTTCGGCACAACTTTGTGGGCCGAAGGGTCTGTATTGTGCTGTAGGTTTTCTATGTTTCTATGTTTGAGAAGATGGGCAATTACAGTTTTGATTCCTCCTCCATTTTCTTAATTCCTGCCACAAACATTTCCAAATGTGTCTGTCAACAGTATTCTTCTTTTGTGTCCCACTGGGAGCACCATGGAGTAGGAGGGGTTGGAGCGGAGTGTTGTGATCGTTACTGGAGGAAATAGGGGATGAGGGGACTGAGGAGTATTGGAGGGGAGGGGTGCGGGTCAGTGATGTAATGTTGATTAGAGGGAATGGGGGATGAGGGGACTGAGAGGTATCAGAGGGGAAGTGATGGGTTTGGAAGTGAGTGATTTGATGGTGATTGGAGGGAATGGGGATGGAGGGATTGAAGGGTATTGGAAGGGAGGGGTGGGGTGGAGGACAGTGAGGTGATGGTGATCGGACAGAATGAGGACTCAGGGGACTGAGGGATATTGGAGGGAATGGGGTGGAGGGACTGAGGGATGTTGGAAGGGAGAGGAGCGGGGTGGAGAGGTGGGGTTTGGAGGGGAGCTATGTGATGGTGATTGTAGGGTACTGAGGGACCGTGTTGAGGTGACAGGGAGTTTTCTCCGACTGAGGAGGGATGGAGTGAATTCATCGATCCTGTGTCACTGGGAGCATGAGGACTGGATTCATCAGGAAACCTCTTCTACTCTCTGTTACAGCAGTGCCAGATGCAGTGATCCTGAAGATTGTACTGTCAGTGGTGGGAATCGTCCTGATCTTTGCTCTCACTGTGATTCTCATGGTCACACGGAGGAGAAGACCTGAGGGAAGGGAAGTAACTTCAGGGACTGAAGGCGAGTGGATCTGACACCCTGTTGTTGAGTCTGGTATTTGGGGGAGGGAGAGAGAGGGGATGGGCAGGGGGGTGACAACAGGGGTGGGAGAGAGGGCTCAGATAAAGTGGGGAATGGTTTCAGTACAGATCCTGTCACCTCTCCTTTCTGTCCCACAGACCAAGCGGAGACGGGCATCATTTACACAGATCTTCAGTGGGTGAAGAAGAATCACAGCGTCTGGCAGCCCCCCAAGGGGAATGACAGGGTAATGACAGACACGTTACCCCTGGAAAGAGGCCACTCCGGGTCACTCTCCCTCCTTGGGGCAGACTGAACATAAGGCCTACATGTAATCTGCACAATCCCAGGATCAACCACAGGTCCCCATCACCAGAGATCGTTCCAACCACCACTGCGGAACTCAGCAGCGCACACACGGGGGCACAGCAAGATCCCACGTACCACTGAGGAGTCAATTGAAACTCTGCCTCAGTGATCTCCAGGCCTGGTCAGGCAGATCTAACAGCAATTGTACACACCCCACAGTCACTGAGTGCACTGTCCCCCACAAATCCGGTTACTGAGGTTCACTGTCCCACACACTCCCAGTCACTGGGGTACACTGTCCCCCACACCCAATCATTGGGATACACTGCACCCACACACACACACAGTCACTGGGGTACACTGTCCTCCACACACCCTGTCACTGGGGTACAGTACCCACACACCCAGTCACTGTGGATCCCTGTCTCATACATCCTGTCACCAGCGTATGCAATCCCTCATTCTCCCAGTCACTGGGGTACCCTGTCCCCACACTCCCAGTCACTGGGTTACCCTGTCCCCACACTCCCAGTCACTGGGGTACCCTGTCCCCACACTCCCAGTCACTGGGGTACCCTGTCGCTGTACGTGAGGTTATGCCCAGTAATGTGTGCATTTCTGAAGATCAGTCGTGGTGTTAATATTTGTGTCGATGGGCAGTTAGTGAGTTCATTCAGAATGCACTGAGAGTGAGACCGTGTTGATGCTGGGTCAGTATGATTGTTTGTTAGTTGATTGGTGCTGACTGGGTGATCTGAGTTTCCATCATTGTGTGTCGCTTTGCATGTCCAGGTCTTTTGTGTCCATGTGTCACGTGTCGATGTGCCCAGTCTCAATGTCTCCCCTCTCCAGAGTCCTTGTCTCTGTATCCAGTCTCCATGTCCTGTCACTAGATCCTGGTCTATATCTCCCTGTCTCTGTGTCTTGTCTCCCGGTCCTGGTCTGTATCTCCTTGCTTCTGTGTCTTTGTCTAAATCTCCATGCCTCTGTGTCCTCATCTGTATCTCCCTGTCTCTGGGTCCTGGTCTGTAACACTCTGTCTCTTGTTCATGCTCTGCAAATCTCTGTCCCAGGGTCCTGGTCTGTATCTTCTTGTTTCTGTGTGCTGTCTCCAGGTCCTGTCTCTGTGTTCTGGTCTCTATCTCCCTGACTGGGTCCTGGACTCTATTTCCCTGTCTGTGTTTCCCAGTCTCCAAAAATTCCTGACACAGTGTGTCCTGTCTCTGTTTCCCTTAAATCGCCCAGAGCTGACAGGTTCTGTTTCTTTTGTAGTTTGCTGGTCCGGAGGTCGTTGCCGAGACTAATCCCACTGAGTATGCTGCAGTGATGCACCATGCCAGACCCCCCATGGATGGGCTGAGGACAGAACCCCTGGACAGTATCCTGTAGCCTAGGATGGATCGTCTCTCCCTCGGCACTGGCACAAGGAGGGTACGGACTCACAGGGAGATCTGCATGTGGGACGGAGGCTTGGAGATGCAGGTTTCCTCTGTGTCCCACTGTCGTGGTGAGGGGTGAGGTCTATGGGACAACAGCATGGCTGCTCTTTGCTGCTGTGCTTTGTAAGTGTTGAATGTTAGTTCAATAATACTCCCCAGTTTTGCCTGGTGGAAGAGACTTTGTCAGAATGTGCCCTTGTAGATTATCACCTTGATTAATCCTATTCAAACAGTAGTCAATAATCAAATGAATGATGTGAGCCTGTGCACAGTTTCCAAATGCTCACCACTCTCCCATCTTGAGCGATCAACTGTCAAACACTGGTTCACACCGAGGGTACGGAATTATCACTGGGGAAAAATGGAGGTCCAAGAGACTCTGTCAACCTTCTGCCAGAAATCAGGAAGGGAAGGAAGAGGGCGGAGGAGAGAAGATTTCAGGCTGATTTCAGGATTTGTGAGGAATGTTTATGAGGTGGGACTCAGTGGAGAACAGGGATTTAAGGGAGGGAGAAAAATGGAAAGATTTAGGGAGCAACAACACACACAAAGTGCTGGAAGAACTCAGCACGTCAGACAGCATCTCTGCAGGAGAATAATACTCAACGATTCGGCTGCCTGCTGCCTGAACTGCTGAGTTCCTCCTCCATGGAGGGTGTGTTGCCCAAGTTTCCCAGTATATGGATGTGTCTCGGGTTTAAGGGAGAGGGAGTTGTTGGAAAGTGAGGAGAACGAGAGACAGGGATTTAATATAAACGATGCAGGAATACAGCATAGACGGGGAGCGACAGCGTTGTGCAGGATCTGGTCCAGTGATCTCATACACCCACATGACCATTCGAGCTCTCTACACCTCACTAGGATGTGGAAGGCATGTCCAAAAGTTTAATCTGCTGGGATCCAAGGCAAGTTGGTACATTAAATACAAAGTGAGATTGGTAATAGGAGGCAGAGAGTGATAGTGGACTGTTGCTTTTGTGTTTGGAAGCCTATGGCCAGTTTCGACCCATAGGGGTTGTTGCTGGACCCTATCTGTGTGCATTGGATGCGATGTTTCATTGATTCTATTGTGTTTCTTGGATTTACTGAGTATGCCCTCAAGAGAATTAATCTCATGTTTGTATATGGTGACATATATGTAAATTGATAATAAATTTACTTTGAATTTTGAATGTACATTAATAATTTTCCATATGGATGTAGGAGAGATCCAAAGACCCTGATAGAGATCTACAATATTGTAGGCAGAATAGACATGGAGGTTTGTAAATTTTTCCTCAAGGCCTAGTTGTTTAAGGCCCTACATGATATAAAGGTGGGGAATAGGAGGTTCAGGAGGACATTTAAGAAGAAGGTTTTCACCCAGGAGGTGAAAAATCTGTAACATTCTACCTGAGGGTATGGAGGAGGCAGAAATGCTCACAATATTTCAGAAGTGTCCGGACAAGCAATTGTGTTGCCAAGCAATAGAAAACTACAGACCAGTTGCAGTCAAGTGTAATCGGGTACTCATAGGTTATCACAGATAGTAAGGGCGTGTTTCTTTATTGTGTGTCTGTGACACCATCGGATTCGACTCCTTTCACAAGCACCTCACAGTTCAAACTACATTTATTATCAAAGTGTGTAGACATGATACAACCTTGAGATTCATCTCCTTACAGGCAGCCACAAAACAAGGAACCCAAAAGAACCCATAAAGAAAAAAAGACCAACAAATGTGCAGAGAGATTAAAAAAAACACTAATCGTGCAAACAATAGGAGATGCAACAGTATTTAGAATGAAAGTGAGTCCACACATACAAAGTCTGGATCAGCTGGAGCAGGCCGCAGCCATAGCCTCAGTTCATCACACAGCAGGGCAAATCATTGCAGAGCTCACAGGCACAAGGCCCTGAGAAGCCAGAGCAGGCCGCAGCCGCAGCCTCAGCCTCAGTTCATCACACAGCCGGGCAAATCATTGCAGAGCCCACAGGCACGAAGCCCGGAGCACCCAGAGCAGGCCACAGCTTCAGCCTCAGTGCAGCGAAGAGTGGAGCAAACGTCACGGAGCTGTAAGCAGAACTGGCCTGACACTCACTTCCAGTCCCAACACCCCTGCCTCTTCAATCTATCTGGCCTGGCATTTAAATCATCCAAACATCAGATCATTCCTCATTCTTAGGCAGGGGCCCTGTTGCATCGATACGCTCTGTGCCTGGATCCCACCGCCACATTCCGGCCCGGACCTGACCTTTCCCAACTGACCCAGTGCTTAGATCGATCAGACCTCGCTCTTGGTTTAGGTGGCCAGTCTCCAAAGCTCCTCCGCTCCAACTTTTCTCCATCTCGCATGCCCCAGCTCCATCCCGACCATATCTCAACCTCACTCCAACCTCCTCTCCTCGAACATCCCTCGACCTCGCTCCGAGTTTGCATCACAGCTGCACGCCTCGACCCTCAAGTCAGCCTCGCCTTCCTTGTTTGCCGTGATCGTTTATCTGACAAATCAGGCAGACAGCGGGCTTGCCCATGTCCCACCATAGCCTTATGGTCAGGGCACCCGCCCAGTTCCATGCTCCAGCAGCCATTGTTGAAGCGTTAATACACGAATGCCACCCACGCAGGAAACAGGTTGTTGGTCTGAGCGTGGTACCGGCCACCGAGACACAGAGAAGCATATCTGTGAAGCATATAGACAATCAATCCGGGAGCTTCTCCTCCTCCAGACATCCCCCTCCTTGAGATTATAATTGAAACCCATATCCCCATCCCCACTCCCGCCCCATGGATAACACCTCTTGAAACAATCTTATCTCATCACATCAGGCCTGGGGGGGGGGCATACAGATTCACAAATTGCGATGGAACGCTATGCGGGCGCACGGCGAGGTGAAACGAGTAACCTGGTACAAGTGGAAGGTCCCAGGCTTTTTCCCAAGGCTGAAATGGCCAGCAGGAGACGGCACAGTTTTAAGGTGCTTGGAAGCAGGTACAGAGGGGATGTCAGGGGTAAGTTTTTTACGCAGAGAGTGGTGAGTGCGTGGAATGGGCTGCCGGTGATGGTGGTGGAGGCAGAAATGATAGAGACTCTTGGATAGGTACATGGAGCTTAGAAAAATAGAGGGCTATGTGTAACCCTAGGTAATTTCTAAAGTAAGGACATGTTCAGCACAGCATTGTGGGCTGAAGAGCCTGTAATGTGCTGTAGGTTTTCTATGTTTCTATATACAATATTCTGGACTTTTAAACTCCCTGGCAGGAAAGAGGGGGCCAACAGGATGGAAACTTCATGGCCGGTGGAGCTGAGGTGTCTCATGTAGACCCTCCAGAGGATGCACCTAGCATATTCTCTGCACCCGCCACCTCTGGTGGGGGATGGCGAGGAGGTAGCGGTACCATCTTGGGCCTTGCAGGTGTGGTACTGTGCATGGGCTGTGGTCCAGTGGATGAGGAGGGTCGTCCCTCAGATTCCTCTTCCCACAACAGTTGCATGAACAGCTGGCATCAGAGAGAGGAGAGGTAGTGGAGATCGAGCAGAACTGGAGTGATCCCAGCCTCATCTGCTCCGGAAAGTGCAGGTGGGGGGGGGGGGGGGGGAAAGAAACTCACCAAGAATGAAGAGCAGGACACTGGGAAGGATGACTCACTGCACGCTGATCTTGAGGATCCACGACAAGAAAGATCCTATTCATGGACCAGAGACACTACTCGCTCTACCTTCTTGAAGACCAGACATCTGTGAGGCTGTGACAGCCCCCAAAGGGGACAACCTTGACAAGTCCCTGTGTACAGACTTCATCGGTTACGTCTCGCGAAGACAATTTTTCATCCCAGACGTTGATGTGATGAGGTTAAAGAGGGACAGGGCCACAGGAACGCCTGAAGCTGCCACAGTGGTGTAACTGTGGGAGGGGCACAGCATCGAAGAGGGTGAGGTGTTCCACTGGCAGAAGCCATCACAGCACAATCCAGCAACAGAAGCACTGGGGCTGGGGGAGAGATAAAATGAGGTGGGACGGGGAGAAGGGACTTGCTTTGGCCTGATGGTGTTGAACTTCTGGAGAGTTGTTGGAGCCGCACTCACCCAGGTAAGTGGAGACTGTTCCATCCCGCTCCAGATGTACCTTGTGGAGTGCTGAAATGCTTGGGATGTAAGGATGTGAGTCACTCCCCACAGGATCCCCAGCCCCCCAGGGCTCTGTCCTTACCCCCCCCACCTTTACTCTCTCTATACCCATAACTGTGTCACCACCCACAACTGCAATCTGCTAATTAAATTTGCAGATGATACCACACTGATTGGCCTTATCTCAAATAATAATGAGGCAGCCTGCAGAGAAGCCCTCACTCTGACACAGTGATGTCAAGAAGTAACCTCTCCCTCAATGTTGCAAAAACAAAGGAGCTGGTTGTGGACTAGGAATGGAGACAGACTAACAACCCCTATTAACATCAATGGATCTGGGGTTGTGAGGGTGAACAGCTTCAAGTTCCTCGGTATACACATCACTGAGGATCTCACTTGGTCTGTACAAAGCGGATGTGTAGTGAAAAAAAACACAACAGTGCCTCTTTCATCTCAGATGGTTGAAGAAGGTTAGCATGAGCCCCCAGATCCTAAGGACTTTCTACAGGGGCACAATTGAGAGCATCCTGACTGGCTTCCAGAATGAGGGGTCACAGTTTGAGGATAAAGGGGAAGCCTTTTAGGACCGAGATTAGGAAAAACTTCTTCACACAGAGTGGTGAATCTGTGGAATTCTCTGCCACAGGAAACAGTTGAGGCCAGTTCATTGGCTATATTTAAGAGGGAGTTAGATATGGCCCTTGTGGCTACGGGGATCAGGGGGTATGGAAGGAAGGCTGGGGCAGGGTTCTGAGTTGGATGATCAGCCATGATCATAATAAATGGCGGTGCAGGCTCGAAGGACCAAATGCCCTGCTCCTGCACCTATTTTCTATGTTTCTATCAATCTGTACTTCCCTCAATCGCAGGACTCTACAGAGAGTGGCGCGGACAGCCTGGCGCATCTGTGGATGTGAACTCCCCACTATTCAGGACACTTACAGTGACAGGTATGCAAAACGGGGCTGAACCAACAGGCTCCGGGACAGCTTCTTCCACCAGGCCATCAGACTGATTAATTCACGCTGACACAATTGTATTTCTAAGCTATATTTACTGTTCTATTGTACATCTTACTCTACATGCTATTTATTACAAATTACTATAATTTGCACATTACACATTCAGACGGAGACATAACGTAAAGATTTTTACTCGTCGTGTATGTGAAGGATGTAAAAAAACAAAGTCAGTTCAATTCAATTCATGAGGCTCTCCACAATCTCGAAGAGACTCTTCGAGGATGACAATTGATACAGCCACTAGGGATTTATTGTCTGTCATTTCCACAGGATTTTTAACCAGTACCACTGTCCTGCAGTTCTCTTTTTCTTTAGACTCTTGTTTCCCCAATATATCTGGAAGTTAATTATACCTTCTGCGTGAAGACTGAACCCAAGATTTAGTTAACCGGTTGTACATTGTTTCATCTCCCACTCACGAATCTTTTCACTTGATCAACAGAAGTATTCTGAACTTTTCCATTTCCTGCCACCTGTGGGCAAAGTGCTTCACTAACACCTTAACCTGTGACAATCAGGCCATCACATCTCGACAGCAGCTCTCGTCCTGCACAGGAGCTCAGGGTGCCAAATGGTGGCAGGAAATGAGTGAGGCTCAGAACATGTCCGGTCAACAAGTGGAGAAATGTGTGAAGCGGAGAATGTAGCTGGGCTCAGGGTGGGTGGTTGGATAGAGACAGAAAGAGAGAGAGAGAGAGAGAGAGAGAGAGAGAGAGAGAGAGAGAGGGGAGATACACAATTAGGAACAAACACATAAGCTGAGACAGATAGATCAGCAGGGAGAGACTAAATGTACTGAAAGGCCAGAAGACAACATGAATGAAGGGAAATGACAGGAACACAGAGAGAAAGAGTAAGAAATGCTGACAGATATAGAGACTGGACAGGGCCCAAGAACGGTGAACATAAAACTGTACAGCTCAGAAACAGGCCCTTCGGCCCACAGTGACCATGTCAATCAAAATTATTACCACCTACCTATGTCTGGTGCCTGTCCCTTCATTCCCTGCATGATCCCATGCCTATCTAAACATTGTTATCAAATTTGCTTCCACCACTTCATCTACCACTCACTGTGCAGAAAAACTTGCCTCAAATCTCCTTAACTTTTCCTACTCAATTTGACGCTATCCTGTCTGGTATTTGATATTTTGCACTGGGAAAGAAATCTATGACCATCTGCCCTGTTTGTGCCTCGTTATTTTATAAAACTCTGTCAGATGACTCTTCAGTCTTTGATAATCCAGGGGAAAAAAACCCAATCCGTGAAAGCTAATA
Organism: Mobula birostris; assembly: GCF_030028105.1. Taxonomy (NCBI): domain Eukaryota; kingdom Metazoa; phylum Chordata; class Chondrichthyes; order Myliobatiformes; family Myliobatidae; genus Mobula; species Mobula birostris. The sequence continues at coordinate 96,807,907 of NC_092383.1, read as the reverse complement.
CTCTGTACTTCAGACAAGATTTTGTCGATCATCGTTATTATCAGCTGGAAAAATGGGCTGAAAAACGGTAGGTGGAACTTAATACAGACAGGTGCGTTGTTTTGCACTTTGGTAGGACTGACCAATGTAGATCTTACACAGTGAATGGTAGGGCATTGAGGAGTGTGGGAGAAGAAAATGATCTGGGAATACTGGTACATAATTTGTTGAAAGTGGCGTCGCAGGTAGAGAGAATCGTAAAGAAAGCTTTCGGCACATTGGCCTTCATGAATCAATGTATTGAGTACAGAGGATGGGATGTTATGTTGAGGCTATGAAAGACAATGGTGAGGCCTAATTTGGAGTATTTTGTGCAGTTTTGATCACCTATCTACAGGAAAGACTACAGAGAAAATTTACAAGGACGTTACTGGGCCTGGAGGACCTGAGTTATAAAGAAACTTAATAACTTAAAACAGGCAGTGAAGAAAGCTAATGGCATGTTGGCCTTCATTACAAGGGGAATTGAGTATAGGAGCAAAGAGGTCCTTTACGTTATTTTTGTCTTTTTTTCTCACGGGTACACGTTGAAGCTGCACCCTCTCTAACATGCTGATAGAGAGAGTTTTATATGGGTTTTCTTTAGCGCTGGAAATGGTTACATCCCGACACGCGGGACAGAAGCAAGGTCGCATTGTGTATTCCACGGACCAACAAAGACCGGCCGGCTTAGCTAACAGAGCGGTGGACACCCCTGCTGAAATCTGGAGGAAAACACAGAGGATGCAGAGGGGGATCACAAAGCCGAGGAAAGAGGACCGGGTCGAGACAACAGAGACTTTTGGAGAAGAGGATTTCGGTGGGTAATACCGTTCCAGCTGACCGGAAGTGCACCGAGAGCGGTAAGCGTAAAGGAGTTTCGTGCTTACTGATCTGGTTAACAACGGATGGTGCAATCCGGAGTATATTACGATCGAGGAACGTGTTTGCAGACTGGATATTGAACTTTTTACTGTTAGACTTCGGCCACATTCCATTGTGATACAACACTTGGTGGCACGGGAGGTCGTTTCTGCCTATGGCCATCGAATGTGCAGCTCCTCCCATGGAGGGTCAGACACCCTGAGCCAATAGACTGGTCCTGGACTTATTTTCCATCTGGCATAGTTTGCATTTTGTTGTTTGATTGTTGGAATTTTTTGTATTGCTATATTTACGCTCTATTCTTGGTTGGTGCGGTTGTAACGAAACCAAATTTCCCTCGGGATTAATAAAGTATATCTATCTATCTATCTATCTATCTACAGGGCCCTGGTGAGACCTCACCTGGATTATTGTGTGCAGTTTTGGTCTCCAAATTTGAGGAAGGACATTTGTGCTGTGGAGGGAGTGCAGTGTAGGTTCACTCGGTTAATTCCAGGGATGGAGGGAATGTCATATGTTGAAAGATTGGAGCGACTGGGCTTGTATACACTGGAATTTAGAAGGATGAGAGGGGATCTGATTGAAACATATAAGATTATTAAGGGATTGGACACTCTAGAGGCAGGAAACATGTTCCAGAACCAGAGGCCACAGTTTAAGAATAAGGAGTAGACAATTTAGAACAGAGTTGAGGAAAAACTTTTTCACACAGAGGGTTGTGGATCTGTGGAATGCTCTGCCTCAGCAGGCAGTGGAGGCCAATTCTCTGGATTTTTTCAAGAAAGAGTTGGATAGAGCTCTTAAAGATAGCGGAGTCAAGGGATATGGGGAGAAAGCAGGAACAGGGTACTGATTGTGGATGATCAGCCATGATCAGTGAATGGCGGTGCTGGCTCAAAGGGCCGAATGGCCTACTCCTGCACCTATTGTCTATTGAAACATTGAATTGGTTATGACTGTAGTCTTTAAAATGTAGAAGATTGAGAGTAGATTTTATAGAGGTATACAAACTTATGAGGGGTATAGATAGGGTAAATGCAAGCAAGCTTTTTCTACTAGGTTGGGTGGGATGACAACCAGAGGTCATGGGTTAAGGGTGAAAGGTGAGAAGTTCAAGGAGAATCTGAGGTGAAAGTTCTTTACTCAGAGGGTCATGAGAGTGTGGAATGAACTGCCAGATCAAGTGGTCCATGCAAACTTGATTTCAACATTTAAGAGAAGTTTGAATAGGTACATGGATAGTAGGGATATGGAGGGCTACAGTCAGGTCAATGGGAGTATGCACTTTAAAGAGTTTCAGCATGGATTAGATGAGCCAAAGGGCCGGTTTCTGTGCCGTACCTCTCTATGACTCTATGTGTTGTGTCATATAATATGGGCATCATGGCTTTAACCATGATTGTTCTTAGCATTTTTCTACAGCAGTGGTTTGCCATTGCCTTCTTCTGGGCAGTGTCTTTACAAGACGGGTGATCCCAGCCATTATCAATACTCTTCAGAGATCGTCTACCTGATGTCAGCAGTCACATTACAAGGACTTATGATATGCACCAGCTGCTCATACGACCATCCACCACCTGCTCCCATGGTTTCCTGTGACCCTGATCAAGGGGCTAAGCAGGTGCTACGCCTTGCCCAAGGGTGACCTGCCGGTTAGTGGAGGGAAGGAGCTCCTTACCCTTTTTTGGTAGAATAGTATCTCCATCTTGCCATGAGAAATTCTGCCTATGCTGGAAATCCAAAGTAACACACACAAAATGCTGGAGGAACTCAACAGGTCAGTTATGCAACTACAGTACATAAATGAACAAACAGTTGACATTTTGAGGCGAGATCCTTCTTCAGGACTAGAAAGGAAGGGGAAGACAACAGAATTCAAAGGTGGGGGAGGGATGGGAGAAGGTGATAGATGAAGCTAGGTGGGTAGGAAAGGTAAAGGGCTGGAGGGGAAGGCATCTTGATAGGACGGGAAAGTGGACCATAGGAGAGAGGAAAGGAAGAAGGGATCCAGTGGGAGGTGGTAGGGTAGGTGAGAAGAGGTGAGGGGCTAGAGTGGGGAAATAGTAGAGGCAAGGAGGAAGGAATTTTTTTTAAAGCAACACTTTCAGTATGCTGGATGAACTCAGCAGGTCGGGCAGCATCAGTCAGAAACGATGAATCGACGTTTCGGGCCGGAACCCTTCGTCAGGACTGAAGAATGAAAGATGGGGAAGGATTTGAAGAATACTTGTAGCTTCAGTTGAAAGACCAGTAATTTGAAAGACAAAGGGGTGGGGGAGGGGAAGCATTGACATCATAGCCCTGAAAACAATGGGTGGTAGAAGAAGGAGGCGGAACCATGAGGGAGCTGGGGGAGGGGGTAGAGTGAAATAGGGATAGAGGAAGGGAGGCGGAGGGAATTACCGGAAGTTGGAGAATTCTATGTTCATACCAAGGGGCTGGAGACTACCTAGACGGTATATGAGGTGTTGCTGCTCCATCCTGAGTTTAGCCTCATCATGGCAGTAGAGGAGGCCACGTATGGACATATCTGAATGGGAATGGGAAGCAGAGTTGAAGTGGGTGGCTACCGGGAGATCCTGTCTGTTGTGGCGGACAGAGAGGAGGTGCTCGACGAAGCGGTTCCCCAATCTGCGTCAGGTTTGACCGATGTAGAGGAGGCTGCACCGGGAGCACCGGATGCAATAGATGACCCCAACAAATTCACAAGTGAAGTGTTGTCTCACCTGGAAGGACTGTTTGGGGCCCTAAATGGTTGCAAAAGAGGAGGTGTAGGGACAGGTATAGCACTTACGCTTACAGGGATAAGTGCCGGGTGGGAGATCAGTGGGGATGGACGTGTGGATAAGGGAGTCGTGGAGGAACTGATCCCTGCGGAAAGCGGAGAGGGGTGGAGAGGGAAAGATGTGCTTAGTGGTGGGGTCCTCTTGAAGGTGGTGGAAGTTGCGAAGGATAATATGCTGGATCCGGAGGCTGGTGGGGTGGTAGGTAAGGACAAGGGGAACTCTGTCCCTGTTGTGGTTGCAGGAGGATGGAGTGAGGGCCAAAGTGCGGGAAATGGAGGAGATGCGGGTGAGGGCATCATTGATGACGGTAGAAGGGAAACCACGATCCTTAAAGAAAGATGACATTTGAGATGTCTTAAGAAAGACGACATTTGAGATCTCTTAAAGAAAGATGACATTTGAGATGTGAATTTTTTTTTACCAGATGGAGAAATTGATATTCACGTCATCAGATTGGAGGCCATCCAGATAGAATACAAGGTGTTGGTCCTCCACCCTGAGTGTGGCCTCATCATGGCACAAGGGGAGGTCATGGATCAACATGTCAGAACGGGATTGGGAATTGGAATTAAAGTGTTGGGCCACCAGGAAGTTCCGCTTTTGGCAGATGGAGTGACGATGCTAAGCAAGGCTCACCAGTGTAGGGGAGACCACATCGGGAGCACCAGACACAATAGACCACCCCAGCAGATTCACAGGTGAAGGTCTGTTTGGGGGCCTGAGTGTCTTCTTTACCCCCTTATTCACCTGTGTTGGCACTTTCTGGGAGCTGTGGACATGCAGTGCATGAATACCCTGTATTCCAGTGCTCCGAAGGATTGTGCCATTTATCGCATACTTTCCCCTTACATTTGACCCCACAAAATACAAAACCTGACACTTGTCTGGATTAAACCATCTGCCATTTCTCAGCCCATATTTCTAACTGGTCTATATCCTGCTGAATCTTTTAACAACCTTCCATGCCATCCACAATTCCACCAACTTCCAAGCCTACAATTCAGCTCAACGACATTTTTGTCCAAATCAATTGTACATATCGCATAACCGATCCTTGCAGAACACCACTGGTCACAGGCCTCCAGTCGGATGAATACCCTTCAGCTTTCCATCTCATATCACCAAGCCAATTTTGTAACAGCAAGTTTGAGCAGAAAAGGGGTGTGGAGTAGCAGGTGGACAGTGAGTGACCAAGTTGGGCTGAGAACATTGCACACTATACACTAACATGACTGACACACATCGCTCTGCTCTAGAACCAGTCAATCACTAAAATATGACCCTTTGCAATTCTGGGCTTAGTATTTCCTCTCTCAATTGGTAAAGCCTTATCTACTGACACCAGAACACCAAAGCATACAAATCAGAATCACCCTCTACCTGCCCAATTAACCCATCTGACTTGGTCTCACCCTGACATCGACGTTGCCTTTTCCATAGAAACATAGAAAACCTACAGCACAATAAAGGTCCTTCTGCCCACAATGCTGTGCTGAACATGTCCTTACTTCAGAATTTACCTAGGGTTACCCATAGCCCTCTATCTTTCTAAGCTTCATGTACCTATCCAAGAGTCCCTTATAAGATCCTAACGTATCCGCCTCCACCACCGTCGCTGGCAGTCCATTCCATGCTCTCACCACTCTCTGCGTAAAAAACTTACCCCTGACATGTCCTCTGTACCTACTTCCAAGCACCTTAAAACTGTGCCCTCTCGTGTTAGCTATTTCAGCCCTGGGAAAAAGCCTCTGACTATCCACACGATCAATGCCTCTTATCATCTTATACACCTCTATCAGGTCACCTCTCATCCTCCGTCGCTCCAAGGAGAAAAGGCCAAGTTCACTTAGCCTATTCTCATAAGTCATGCTCCCCAATCCAGGCCACATCCTTGTAAATTTCTCCTGCACCCTTTCTATAGTTTCCACATCTTTCCTGTAGTGAGGCAACCAGAATTGAGCATAGTACTCCAAGTGGGGTCTGACCAGGGTCCTATATAGTTGCAACATTACCACTCGGCTCTTAAACTCAATCCCATGGTTGACGAAGGCTAATACACCACATGCCTTCTTAATCACAGAGTCAACCTGTGCAGCAGCTTTGAACATCCTATGGACTCGGACCCCAAGATCCCTCTGATCCTCCACACCGCCAAGAGACTTACCATTAATACTCTATTCTGCCATCATATTTGACCTACCAAAATGAACCACCTCACACTTATCTGGGTTGAACTCCATCTGCCACTTCTCAGCCCAGGTTTGCATCCTATCGATGTCCCATTGTAACCTCTGACAGCCCTCCACACAATCCACAACACCCCAACCTTTGTGTCATCAGCAAATTCACTAACCCATCCCTCCACTTCCTCATCCAGATGATTTATAAAAATCATGAAGAGAAGGGGTCCCTGGGGCACACCACTGGTCACCGACCTCCATGCAAAAAATGACCCATCTACAACCACTCTTTGCCTTCTGTGGGCAAGCCAGTTCTGGATCCACAATGCAAGGCCCCCTTGGATCCCATGCCTCCTTACTTTCACAGTAAGCCTTGTATAGGATAATTTATCAAATGCCATGCTGAAATCCATATACACTACATCTACTACTTTACCCTCATCAATGTGTTTAGTCATATCCTCAAAAATTGCAATCAGGCTCGTAAGGCACTACCTGCCTTTGACAAAGCCATGCTGACTATTCCTAATCATATTATGCCTCTCCAAGTGTTCATAAATCCTGCCTCTCAGGACTTTTCCCTCCCTTCTGCCCACCATCTTCTTCAGCACCTTAAAATCATTCTTTCCCAGTGACAGAGTTTGTATAGTGCAGAAATGGGCCTTTCAACCCACTATAGTGACATTGCACTTATCAGTACATCCTGTTTGCCTGTATTGTCTCCAGAGCCTTCAGTATTTTGGTGTTTCAAGTGCTTGCCCAGATGTTTTTAAATGTTGCGAGAGTCTCTGCTTTAAGCAGTGCATTCTGGACTCCAGCTACCCTCTAGGTGAAATAGTCCCTCCTCAAACTCCTCTAAACCTACCTCTCACACTAAACCTGGCCTCTCTTATTTTAGACATCTTCAGAATGGGGAAAAGATTCTTCCTATGTACCCTATCTACCCTCTTTATAATTCAATATAGTTCCCGCAATCCAATGCCCGTTATAACTGAAGTGCTCCAATCCAGGCAACATCCACAAACTCAGCTGTGGCTGGAGAAGGAGGAGGAATTTGCCAGGGCCCTTTGCCTCCTCACAACAGCCTGGGTACATCTCACCGGATCCTAATGAAATCCATCCCAGTGTTCTAAAACACATAACACCTACCTAAATGTTAACATGCCTAGAATATCAGCATCACTTTCCTTGAACTCTCCATTCACCAACACTTTCTCCAAGAGAATGCAGATGAAATGTTTTTTCCCCCCACTTCTCTCTTTTTTCCCTCTAGGTGAAGAGCACATCCCTAATATGATTTGCCAGGCAGGCCTGCTCTATATTTCACATCTACTCCATTTCTGTCTATATGGGCACACTCAATGGGCCAAATGGCCTAATTCTGCTCCTATACCTTATGGTCTTATGTCATCACTCACTTTCAACTGACCTTGTTTTCACCTTATCCCCATTGTCACCCTGGTTTTACCTTATCAGAGGCATTTCCTCTCCCCACCCACCCTGCAGCTTAACAGTAGACAAGGCTGATTTGCAAATAGACAGTCAGTGTTTCAGCTCGAGACATTTCACCTGCACTGGAAGACAGAGGGGCACTGGGCACTATAAAAAGCACAAGGGGAAGGAGTGGAGTACAGGCTAGCAGGTGACAACCGGGTGAAGAGAGCAATGGGTAGATGGTGAGGGGAGAGTGAGAATAGGGCCAGAAGCAGGGAGGAGACAGATGGAAGTGACAGAGGATTGAGATAATGGGATCAAATTGTAGATGGATGTGGACAGGGCGGATCACCCTCCTGGCACTTATCACTGCAACTGTGCAAAGTGCTACTCTTTTTGTTACACCACCTCCTTCACCATCGGCTCACGGCGCCCAGTCAACAAAAAAAATATCCTTAGGAGAACTTCACTCCACAAACTTGTGGTTTCCCAGTCCCTCACAACCCACTTCCCCCTGCTCCCCAGAACCCACAAGCAGGACTGATATATCCATTCATCCAGCCCACACTTCCCCATCAAGCTTATTCCAACAGACTCTTTCCAATCTCTTCCCACCTACATCAGTGCAGTTTCCCTGACTGTCATAGGTACTTGAGATTTCCATTCAGCATCTCCCACTGCTACAGTTCACAGATTTCAGCAGCATGTGTGGACAGTTGTTCACACACTGGGTCCCTGATTCTCTACGTGTCTGACCCGTACACTGGCAGTATGTAATGGGACAATGTCGAGGGAGCTTCACTCTGTGTCTAACCCGTACCCTGGGAGTGTGTGATGGGATAGTGTAGAAAGAGTTTCACTCTGTGTCTGACCCCTGTCCTGGGAGTGTGTGATGGGACAGTGTAGAGGGAGTTTCACTCTGTCTGACCCGTGTCCTGGGAGTGTGTGATGGGACAGTGAAGAGGGAGGTTCACTCTGTGTCTGACCTATACCCTGGAAGTATGTGATGGGACAGTGTAGAGGGAGCTTCACTCTGTGTCTGACCCCCGTCCTGGGAGTGTGTGATAGGACAGTGTAGAGAGAGTTTCCCTCTGTGTCTGACCCGTGTCCTGGGAGTGAGTGATGGGACAGTGCAGAGGGATCTGCACTCTGTGTCTGACCCGTGACCTAGGAGTGTGAGATGGACAATGTAGGGAGCTTCACTCTGTCTCTAACCCGTACCCTGGGAGTGTGTGATGGGATGATGTGTCTGACCTGTGACCTAGGAGTGTGTGATGGGACAGTGTAGAGGGATCTGCACTCTGTGTCTGACCCGTGACCTAGGAGTGTGTGATGGGACAGTGTAGAGGGAGTTTCACTCTGTCTCTGACCTGTGTCCTGGGAGTGTGTGATGGGACAGTGTAGATGGAGCTTCACTCTGTGTCTGACCCGTACCCTGGGGGTGTGTGATGGGATAGTGTAGAGGGAGTTTCACTCTGTGTCTGACCCATACCCGGGGAGTGTGTGATGGGACAGTGTAGAGGGTGTTTCACTCTGTCTCTGACCCGTACCCTAGGAGTGTGTGATGGGACAGTGTAGAGAGAGCTTCATGCTGTGGCCAAGCTGTGCAGACACTGCCTGCCATGGAAGTAATGAAGGCCCCAGAAAGAGGCAGAGAGGGAAATGAAACAAAGGCTTCCACCCTTCCACTTTTTTTTGCTGGTAGGGGAGGAGTATTGTTGCTCTCAGCCGCTTGTGCGCAGGAGGGGAGAGCGGAGGGGGTACTTTGGGGTTCTCACATTTAACTGTCATTCATTCTTTGGGGCACTTCTCTGTTTTCGTGGTTGTTTTTCAAAGAAAAAGCATTTCAGGATGTATATTGTATACATTTCTCTGACATTAAATTTGACCTTTGAACCTTTGAGCTTGACCTGAGTGAAACTCATAGACGAACCATGCAAGCCAGTCAGGAGCAGACACTCTGTGTTCATTTGCTCAGGTAACAACAGCTTTAACATCAGCAAACAGTCTGTACTTGGAACTAAAAGTGCAGAAGTGCAGAGCGTGACAAAAGCCGGGCAGGAGCAGGTGTGATCACACTCAGAAGGTCACCACTAACGGTGTCAGGGCTGAAGCGGTGCTGTGACAGGGTGAGGTGAGAGAGTACCTACTTCTCCCCACAACCCACAGGGTCACCACACAAGTTCAAGTGCTCTGTCATTTGACCATATAACCAAACAAAACAATGTTCCTCCAGACAACTGTGTATCTACAAAACAAATACCACTCAGAGCACATAAGACAAAATATCACCACAAATAATAAAATAGAATTCAAAGTCCATGTAATGCACAGTACAGGTAAACAGTAAACAGCTCGCTGTCTCGTGACGAGACCTCAGTGGTGGCACAGTATTCACTAGTCTCACAGCCTGAGGGAAGAAGCTGTTACCCAGTCTGGCAGTCCTAGTCCTGATGTTGCTGAACCTCCTTCCTGACTTTAGTGGGTTAAAGAGCTTATGGGAGGGGTCAATGCTTCAGGCCCTTTGTGTACAACCCTCCGGGTAAATGTCACACTTGGGGTGGGGGGGAGACCTCAGTGATCCTTTTGGTGCCTTTTATTATCCTAACAGGTGCTGAAGTGAGTCATCCCAACCTTCGCTCTCCCTCTCACCCTGCCCTCCATCCCCCTTTCCATCCATGTCCTACCCCTTACCACCCCATCACACAAATCTTCTCTCCCCTTCCCCTTTCATCCTCCACACACTCTTTCCTGCTTCGCCTAACCCCGATCCCAAATTTCTCTACTACCCCTAACACTTCGCCCTTTCTCCTACATCTTACGACCTCCACCCCACTCCCTCCCCAATCCCTCCACTCTTCCACTTTCCTGCCTCCACATGCCCCTTCTCCTTGCTTCCTACCCACCACCATTTCCTTCCCACACACCTTTCCTTCTCTACTGCTTCCCTTCCCTCTCACACCCCCTCCCCTTTGTTCCCCTTCCTCCTTCCATTTCCTGTTTTCTTCTCAGTTCAACCTCCCCCTCTCTCATTATCCTTTCCCTTCGAACCACCCCTACTCCTGCACCCTTACCTTCCTCCCCTCCACCTCATATTCCCCACTTCCTCCCCTCCCCTTCACCTCCTATTCCCCACTTCCTCCCCTCCCCTTCACCTCCTATTCCCCTACTTCCGTCCTCCCCAACCGCTCCATCTTCACCTCTTTCCCTCTTCTTGCACCGTACTCATCCTCCTTCCACTCATCCATCCCCTTCATCTCTCCCCCTTGCCCACACCCCTACAACCTCCTTCCCTTTCCCTACCCTCTCCCTTACTTTTCCTCACTCTATCTACCCCAAAACTCCCCATCCTCCAATCCCCTACCTCCACCCTCACGCCTCCCCCCCACCACCGCACCTCTCTCTTGCTTCTCTCTTTCCCTCCCCTTTCTTGAGGAAGGCGACCGGCAGCGTCTGTCAGTTCGTTGGGGGGTCCGCGACTGATTGGCCGTTCTCGGGGACCGCACACAAGGATTGGCTAAGTTCTTAGCAATGCCATCCAATTGAATACCGTTATGATCGCAGACTGATTTTCTAATTGGCCACTGTGAGCGACACCCTCTCTGATTGGATGGGCGGATGAGAGCGCTATGTGCCGATGATTGGCCAGTTAAGGAGCTGCCGGATTGGTTCGCCGATGGTTACTGGAATGACAATGACCAGGACGCTGCGGAGCTCGGCTGGCCATGTGAGCGGGTGGAAGGGTCTGGGGAAGAAATACCCGTCCCCCCGGTCTGTCCCCGCAGCGGCTCCCCTCACACCGGCCCTTCCCACCCCGCCTGTTAGATTCTTAACGGGGCTAACACAGGAGAAATTATACTGGTGCTTAATGAAGTGGCGTAGGAATCAAACGAATATTTTATGTCCGTTTGGTCGGAGATGTCGGGAACCTCTCGGACAGAGGGGAGGAAAACAGTGAATATGCAGCTCAAGGAAATCTGTAATAGGAAGCTGAGTGAGAGACTCGGAAATTTGTAAATAAAACATGCTAGAGTTGTTTTATGAGTTTAACAAAAGCCGCAGCCCTTCCATTATGAACAAAAGCCGAAAGTTTGGCGGACGTCATCGTGTCAGACAGCGCCTCTTAAAGTGAACACAACAGCTCGATGGCGGTGTTTATGAATTATGTCGAACCGTTTCTATCATGAACAATATGTGACATCGATCGCCTATTACATAGCCCACCCCACAGGAATTCAGCAAAGCCGGCATTGTCAGTCAGTCTGTCTGGCTCGGCTCCTGTGAGCCTGGTTGAAGAGACTGCGGGTGGCTCAGCCCGTCCAGATTGTGCGGACTCGCACACGGTCATGTCGCGATGCATCGGCCGCGGCAGCGGAACCATCCAAACTGAAGGGCCGGTTTAAGACCGTTTTTTAATATACAGTATTTCTGTTTTTGCACATTTTTAAAAAAGATCTATTCAATATACTTAATTGATTTACTTGTTTTTATTATGTGTTATTTATTATTATTTTTTTTCTCTGCTAGATTATGTATTGCATTGAACTGCTGCTGCTAAGTTAACAAATTTCACATCGATGCCGGTGACAATAAATCTGATTCTGTGTGGAAGGAGACCTGAGGACGTTTATAAAATCACAAACACAAGAGATTCTGCAGATGCTGTGTCAGGAGGCTGAAGCAGGGACCCAATCGCAGACCCCGTACTGTGCGCACTGTGATATTTATTGAGTAGCAAATCCAGTGGGGGACAACAAAGTTGGCGTCCAAGTGCAGGCGGAGATCAAAAATTCCAGAGAAATCCAAAAACCAGAATCGGGAAACAGGCAGAGACAATATTCGGGCAGACGGAGTTCTGATACAAATGCTGGAAAGACTCAGGAAAATTCACTGACACAATCTGATAACAAACAGGTGAAAACACAGGACTGAGATACACTGACAATAAACAGAGAGGCAGATGATAGGTGGAGCACAATGAGACACGTGGCAGCAATACAGGTAATAATGAGAAACAGGTGAGAGAGACGGAGTACTCAGTAATACAGGGGCCGGAGTAGAGCAGGAGCGGGGACAGGAGCTCATGGCAATACAAAACCACAGACTGACATCTAGAGGGGAAACACACAAAAAGACAGTTCAACTGAAGGTACTGATGCTGGAAATCTGGGGCAAAACAAGATCCATAGATGTTTTGTGATCTGTCGAGTTCCTCCAGCATTTTGTGTGTTTTATGAAATCACAAGGGGCATAGATAATGTGGATGATCACAGTCCATTTGCCGCCAGGGAAAGGAAGTCTAAATCTACAGGGTACAGGTTTAAGGTGAGATGGGGAAAATTTAAGGAGGCGAGGGTTGTAAAGATGCAGAACGAGGTGCTAGGGGAAGTTGGAGATGTGGGTATAATTAAAAGAAATGTGGTCACATACATCGATAGAAAAGGGCAAGCACGAAGTCTGTAGATGCTGGAAATCCAAAGCAACACACATACAGGAACTCAGCAGGTCAGGCAGCAACTGTAGAAAACAGTAAACAGTCGACGTTTCGGCCCGACACCCGTCCCTCTACCAGTGAAATTTTCCCTGTGCCACTGGCTGCAAGACAAGCCTTTAGCGTGATCGATCCACCCCTGTGCTTAACAGTTGGAGAGGTGTTCTTTTCATGAAATTCTGCACCCTTTTTTCTCCAAACATACCTTTACTCATTGCGGCCATAAAGTTCTATTTTAATTTCATCAGTCCACAGGACTTGTTTCCAAAATGCATCAGGCTTGTTTAGATGTTCCTTTGCAAACTTCTGACGCTGAATTTTGTGGTGATGATGCAGGAAAAGTTTTCTTCTGATGACTCTTCCATGAAGGTCATATTCGTGCAGGTGTCGCTGCACAGTGTAACACTGCACCACCACTCCAGAGTCTGCTAAATCTTTCTGAAGGTCTTTTGCAGTCAAACGGGGGTTTTGATTTGCCTTTCCAGCAATCCTACGAGCAGTTCTCTCAGAAAGTTTTCTTGGTCTTCCAGACCTCAACTTGACTTCTACCTTTCCTGTTAACTGCTATTTGTTGGGTTTTGCTTTGTAGGAAGCAATGGCCTGCAAATCCTGCCAGAGTTGACGTGTATCCGTTGTCGCCTCTAACTTTCACAGGGGTTAACCTTTCTCTTATCAGGATTAAGTTCCACTTACCATTGTTCCACCCAATGTCACAGTGCATACTCACATGAACGGACCCAAGAGCAGAGGAACTCTGGTGATGGTGACCACTGGCACAAGGTCAACCCAGGAGCACAGGGTGGCAGGTTCTGTCACGGTGAATCCTAGCGACATCTCAATCCAGGTGCCAAAGAACAGCAGATTGCCCATGAAGAGATGGAAACAAGTGGACATAAGTATACCAACAGAGCACAGGAGGCACGACCGAGCGACACCACGAGACGGGTCATTCTCCGCAAACACACTAGAGGATTCCACTTACACAGCACAATGAGACTCCCCTTTAAATAATCGTAGAATCCGGGAAACATGTGCCAATCATAATTAACTTGACAAGGCTAAACCAAAAGTACCTGAGCTTAGCGGCTTGAACAATTCGTAAATATAAGTGCTTGAGAAGCCAAGAAGTCCAATGCCGTACGGTGAGCCACAGAGGCCTGCAGGTCTCATGAAACCCAACTTACCAAGTCCTCATTTTTCCTTATGATGCTGGTGGAATAAATTAAACCCACTGAGTTTCTGTCACCTTTTCTGATCCCATCATTCTAGTCATTTCCCTGTATCTGTCTCACATTCAGGTGCTATTCCTTGCCCAAGGGTGACCTACAGGCTAGTGAAGGGGAGGAGCACCTTACACCTCCTCTGGTAGAGAAGTATCTTCCCCCATGCCACCCTTATCAATAGGGTAGGCATTCAAAAAATATTTTTCATGGTTTAGAAATGGCTGGAGGATGTGTATTTAAAGTGAGAGGTTGGAAGTTTAAATTAAATCTTTAGCCCATTGCTTTGCTTTGCTTTTAGTTTAGTTGCACGGTGGGTTTTTTTTGGGGGGGGGTTCCTTTTCTCTATTGATATATGTATATATAAAAATTAGTATACTATTATGTTACCTTAGTATGTTATGTTTAAATTACATTGTTTGTATCACTTTTTTTTTATGTATTAATATCTCCTGTAATTTTATTATATTCTAACAGTGCATTAGTGCCTATATGGCTTACCCTTTTGTATACTTATTCAATAAAAAGATTTAAAAAGAAAGAAAGAAATCTTTAGATTGGGTATCTATGGCCAGGTATAGTGGTGGAAGTAGATATGACAGTGGTATTTATGAGGAAATGTGATAGACACACAAGTATGCATAGAATGGAGAGATATGGATCACGTGAAGGGAGAAGAGATTTAGTTTAATTCAATATCATGTTTGACACAGACTTCATGGCTGATGGACCTATTCCTGCGCTGTACTACCCTGCGTCCTGTGTTCTAATAGGTTTCTTGAACTGGCTCCATGGTTAATAAGGCTGACTCAAAATTGACCTCAACACCAATTTCTTGCTCTTTCCCCATACCTGACAATTCCTGAGCTGTTTAAGGTTATCTACTGTCCATCTCGGCCTCTGCCAATCCCTCTGGGTTTTTCTTCTTCTGGCCATTTTTTACAGATGTACCAGGGACAGCATTCTAAGTGGGTGAATTACTGTCTGGTATGAGGTTGGGATGGGGGACCATTGCAGCAGAGAGTTGTAAATTTAGTCTTGAGCACTGGCCTCCCCAGTATCCAAGGCATTTTCAAGGAGAGTTGCCTCAAAAAGGTGGCATCTGTCATTAAGGACCACCATCACCTGGGTCATGCGTTGTTCTCATTGTTACCATCAGGAAGGAGGTACAAGGGCCTGAAACCATGCACTCAGTAATTCAGGAACAGCTTCTTCCCCTCTGCCATTTGGTTTTTATGTACTGCAGTGTACTACTGCTGCACAATAACAAATTTCATGACATATGTTAGTGATATTGAACCTGACTCTATTCTCTCTTCTCGATGAAGTGCATTTTCCTAGTTTTAGCTAACTCTCATGAGAGGAAACATACAGTTAGCATCCCTGCGGGAAACCCCTTCATACAGTCATACAGCCCTGAAACAGGCCCTTTGGTGCAGGTTGACCATGCAGGCCACAGTGCCTACCTGAGATAGTCAATTGTCCATGTCTTTCCCTATCTATGTACCTGTCCAAAGGTCTCTAGTAACTCATTCCACCTACCTCTCACCCTGTGTCCTCAGGTTTTGTTATTTATCCTTCTGGGATGCAGAGAAAGGGGAAAATGCTGTCAGTTTGTCAGCCGGAAGTGATTGCTTTATGTTCAGTGATTATGCAACGGAGGCAAAGCCACTCAAGAGTACGTTAGTTTTTTGAAATATTCATTTATGGTTAATGAAAACATACTAAAGGCACCTTTTTAGTCAGTACTCATTTTTGATTTTGACATCTCTGGTGATGGTTTACTGCATGGAATTGTGGAAAATAACATTTGGCGTGTTTGGAAATTTTTTCCTCACACACAGCTTTCATCGTCTGAAGAGCAGACTTCATGTTTCACTTGTTTTCTTCGATGCCTGATGCGTTGAAGCACACTGGACCGACGCATTATCTCCATACAATCTCTCTCTGTTATTTTAATGATGAAGTACAGAGTGATTGCACCTAAGATTGTGGAACTAAAATATCCAAAAAAAACACCCCAAAGTACTGTCTTGAATCCTTCTGTGAGTTTTCTTGGATATGGTGGGAGCTTTTCCATTTCAACAATGAGTTCCAGTTCATCCCAGTTGATTTCCAGAGCTGAAACAGAATAAATCACCAGAATCAGATTTAATATCACTGGCATCTGACATGAAATTTGTGGTACATTGCAATACATAATAATAGCAACTGTGAATTACAGTAAATATATATATAAATTTAAATTAAATAATTAGTGCAAAAAGAGGAATAAAAAGTAGTGACGTAGTATTCATGGATTCAATAAGTGAATCATTGAACTAGGGTCGGGTGGGACAACAACTACAGATCATGGTTAAGGGCGAAAGGTGAAAAGTTTAAGGGGAACATGAGGGGAAACTTCTTCACTCAGGAGGTCATGAGAATGTAGAATGAGCTGCCAATGCAAGTGGTGTATGCAACTTTGATTTCAATGCTTAAGAGAAGTTTGAATAGATATATTGATGGCATGGTGTGGAGGGTTATGGTCCCGGTGCAGTTCGATGGGAGTAGGCAGTTTAGCTGGTTCAGCATGAACTAGATGGGCTGAAGGGCCTGTTTCTATGCTGTATCTCTCTATGACTCTAATAAATGTACAAATCAATAATCAATAAATGTATATGTACAATCAGAAGACATTCAGCAGGTGAGACCACACATGTGGAAGAAAATCAGAGTTAATGTTTTTGGCCTGAGACGTTTCATCAGAACCCAAGCACAGAAGCAGGGGATAAGGTACAGAGAAAAGAAGGATGAGAAATGCAAGAATGATTTAGTGACTAGCAGGATATGAGTACAGAGTGAAACGTTCATAAGAAGAAGCTTAAGGTAAACAATTATTCCAGTTTTTATTGTTAGTGGTTTTTACTATAATTCCTTTGGAGCCAAACCAAATAATTAATTCCACAGAAAATTCCAAAGTCGACATTTATCAAACCATTTTTGCAGCCTAACCACCTGGGTAGAGAAAATACAATGATTGCCTACATCATTCAACGTGGCACACAATGACGATGATGTATACTCCTTTGGGGAGTATTTGGAGTACGATGTACAGTTGTGTCCATTCTGTTACTAGAAAGGCGCGGTTAAATTGGAAAGGCTGCAGAGAAGATTTTCATGGATGTTACCAGATCTAGATGATCTGAGTTATAGAAAGAGATTGGCCAGGCTAGCTCTTCACTCCTTGGAGCAGAGGAGAAAAGTTTAGAGTTATGAGAGGTGTAGATAATATGGATGGTAACAGTTTTTTCCTCAGGTTAGGGAAGTCCAAAACTATGGGCACAGATTTACTAAGGGGGGGAAGATTTAAAGGGGACATGAGAGGCAACTTTTTCAGAGGGTGGTGAGTGTATGGGACAAGTTGCTAGAAGAAGAGGTTGTGACACATGAAAGAAATGACCTCCCTCCCATACTGTCATCCACCTTCGGAATGAGAATCAGGTTTTTTATTATCGACACACTGTATGTCATGGTATTTGTTATTTTGCTGGAGCAGTACAGTGCAATACATAAAAAGATTACGATAGGTTACAATAAGAAATAAAAAAGTAAGTAAATAAAGCAAAAAAGAACAAAATAGTGACGTAGTGTTCATAGCTTCATGGACTGTTCAGAAATCTTTTTGTTCCCTTTATTTACTCTTAACTGTATTATTAATCTTTTTGCAGTCATCAAAGGACTCATTCATCTCTGATCTCCTGAAACCAATACATGTTTCTTATATTATTTTGTCCCGAGCAAGGATGGCCGACCTTTTTTATGTCATTGATGCCTACCACTAACTGAGGGGTCCATGGACCCCCAGTCTAGAGCCTTAATATCTATCTTCATGCAAGGTTTTCTGTCATGTCAGATTTAGTCTTCGCTCTAACAGGAAGAAGCTGCCCTTGGACTCTTGGTAGCAATAAAGCCTCCAACCTGCTACTTGTTCCTTCTCCTTTAAACAGATTCACCCAATCGACCTTTGCTAGATACTGCTTCGTTCCTAAACAATTAGTCCTGCTTCAGTTTAGGACCATAATCTGTCAACTTGTCTTATCCTTTTCCATCACTGTCTTCAAACTAATAGAATTATGGCCACTCAAACCAGAAAGCTTCCTGACCTCCACTTCAGTTACTTACCCTGCCTTTTTCACCAAGAGGAATGCAGTTTCCCAAGTAGGCTTCTCTATATACTGACTCAGAAGTCTATATATGTCCCAGACATACTTCTCAAATTCTACCATGTCCATAGGATACCCAATCAATACCAGGAAAACTAAAATCTGCCACTGGTACAAATCTATTATTCTCATACGGGGACATAAGATACTTTCTGCAGATGCTTGAAATCTTGAGCAACACACGCAAAATACTGCAGGTTGAGCAGCATCTGTGGTGGGAAATGCATGGCTACCACTTTCAGCCAAGACCCTTTATCAGGATTCTTACAACCGTGAACTATTTCTCTACACACCTTCTCCTTATCTTCCAGCAGACCATTATAATACAGACCTGATAGAGTGATCCTCCCTTCCTTCTATCCACATGGCCTCACTGGACAATCCCTCAAGAATGTCAACTCTAAAATATTTTAGGGACTTCCACTTCCCTTTGCTCTTTCTAAATTGCATAAACAAATGGATAATCCAATAGTTAAATATACTTTATGAATATGGTTTCAATTTCAAAAATTCTTTGGGTTGAATCAATTTATTCTGGCAAGCCCTATTATATCTAACAACAGGAATTCTGCAGATGCTGGAAATTCAAGCAACACACATCAAAGTTGCTGGTAA
This sequence comes from Mobula birostris, assembly GCF_030028105.1. NCBI lineage: Eukaryota > Metazoa > Chordata > Chondrichthyes > Myliobatiformes > Myliobatidae > Mobula > Mobula birostris. The sequence goes on along the minus strand of NC_092383.1, from coordinate 96,789,073 downwards.
ACGCAGCAGGCCAGGCAGCATCTATTGGAAGAGTTTCAGTCGATGTTTCAGGCCGAGACCCTTCGTCAGGACTAACTGAAGGAAGAGTTAGTAAGAGATTTGAAAGTTGGAGGGGGAGGGGGAGATTCAAAATGATAGGAGAAGACAGGAGGGAGAGGGATGGAGCCAAGAGCTGGACAGGTGATTGGCAAAGGGGATACGAGAGGATCATGGGACAGGAGATCCGGGGAGAAAGACGGGGGTGGGGGGACAGAGGATGGGCAAGGGGTATAGTCAGAGGGATAGAGAGAGAAAAAGGAGAGTGAGAGAAAGAATGTATGTATAAAAATAAATAACGGATGGGGTACTAGGGGGAGGTGGGGCACTAGCGGAAGTTAGAGAAGTCGATGTTCATGCCATCAGGTTGGAGGCTACCCAGATGGAATATAAGATGTTGTTCCTCCAACCTGAGTGTGGCTTCACCTTTACAGTAGAGGAGGCCGTGGATGGACATGTCAGAATAGGAATGGGACGTAGGATTAAAATGTGTTATATTATATATTATATCTAACTTTTTTTTCAACCCTCCATTATGGATCAAGCCTATTTGGTTTGGAAAACCAAAGGTATATTTCAATCTTGTGATCTATTTTTGAATAACTGTTTCATGTCCTTTGAACAATTATCTAATAAATATAATTTGCCTAGATCCCATTTCTTTAGATATTTACAGGTTAGAAACTTTTTAAATACTGTTCTTCCTACCTTTCCGAACCTATATCCAATGGATATTTTGGAAAAAAATTTAGATTTAAATCCTTTTCAGAAAGGTGTAATAGCAACTATTTATAATATAATTATGAAAGTACATCCAGACTTATCTAATGAAATTAAGAATGATTGGGAAAGGGAACCTAAGCTTACTTTACCTATTGAAAAATGGGAGAAATTTCTCCAGTTAGTTAATTCTTCCTCTATATGTGCTAAACACACGCTGATACAGCTTAAAGTAGTACATAGGGCCCATATATCTAAGGATAAATTAGCTTGTTATTACTCTCATATAAATCCTGTATGTGACAGATGTCACTCTGAGATCGCTTCTTTAACTCATATGTTTTGGTCATGTCCTTTTTTGAAAAATTACTGGAAAGATATCTTTGATATCATTTCAACTGCTTTGAGTATTGATTTACAGCCTCACCCTATTACTGCAATTTTTGGTTTACCAATGATAGAACCAAATAATTTAACCTCTTCAGCTTTGCGGATGATTGCATTTGTTACACTAATGGCTAGAAGATCCATTTTGCTGAATTGGAAAGAGATTAATCCTCCCACTACATTTCATTGGTTCTCTCAAACTATGTTGTGTTTAAATTTAGAAAAAATTAGAAGTGTCATTTATGATCCTTCTATTAAATTTGAAAAGACTTGGAGGCCATTTATTCAACACTTCCATATGATGTAATTTGACCTTTTCCCAACCTATTCTATTACTTTCAACTATATGGAGGGAGGAGTGGAGTTAATGACACTAATGCTCCTATTTGACGTAACACAACAGCCCATGTCTTTTTCTTTTCTTTTCTTTAGTTGATTAGTATTGTTTAGATTAGTTTCTTTTTTGGGATATTTTGTTTTTTTTCTTTTTTCATGCTACTTCTGCATTTTTTATATTATATTTGTATTTTGCAAGATTTTGGGAGGTTTAATATCTGTGTGCTAACTGAGTTTATATTTATATATTGCTAATTATTAACAATGTAATCCCAATAGCTTTGTATTAATACTATGCTATGTTTAATATTTTGATATTAATAAAAAGATTGGAAAGAATGTCAACTCTAAGCACTGCTATCATATCCCCCTCTTATCAACAATCAACACCCTATGAATCTATATGGATTACAAAGCATATGGTTTTTCATTTAAATTTGAACTTACCTTCACTACGTTTTTCTCTGTTTTGCTCCTTAACTTTGATTTCATCATCTGTCACAACTAGTGAGGAATGGGCATGTTTCAATACTTTACCATATTCTTCAATATTCTTTTGCACCTCCAGGGTTTTGTCTTGGTTCATGTTCTTTCTCATTTCTGGCAAAAGGAGACAGATTGTAATGATCTCAGTGGCTTCCAGCTTTCTGCATGTGGCTTTCACTGTGCTTATTTCTTATAAGACATGATGCATTGTGAAATTATGAGACTTTATAAAACAGATTGACAACGAAATATAGAGTCCCTACAGTTGCCTTTGTTAACAAACCTGCTCAGGTAACATTCACATGCTGAATTAGCTTTACTGATATTACATTATGTAATCGCTGGGAGGGAGATCTGTCTGAGATACTAAAGTGCTGGTTGTGGGCTGTAGTTCTGACGGACTCTGGGTCAAGGACACTTTGGGGCTTCTGGTGTTGCTTGCATGGTGGGAGGGTCAGTCCTTCTGCTGGCTCATGCGGGTTCAATGCTTTAGCTGCTGCTTGCATGAAGGGAAGAGGCAGGGGGCTTCGGGGCTTTGATGATCTATCATTCATTCTATGGGGTTTCTTGTCTTGTGAGTGTCTGTGCAGAGTAAGAACTTCAGGTTGCATACTGTACACATACTTAGAAATTAAATTATCCTTTGAACCTTTGATACTATTTTAGAATTCAGTTGTTTATTGAAACATTCTGTTGTTAAACATCCAGGCAGTGGGTCCTGCTGTCTCCAACTCTGGTTCTGAAGGCCCTGGACATCTCCAGCTTCCTCCAACTCCATGTTGAAACCTTTCTCATTGCCACTGTGCTCCTGGGCTCCCCTTCACCCATCATGACTCCCTACCAAACGTGGGTCTCTCAGACTCCCTCATCACCTCTTCATTCCGCACAACCTACACCTTCCTCCATTCCTCCCTTCTGTAAACACCCCAACCCTCACCTCTCCTTCAACTGTCTTCGCCTCCCACCTCAGATTCCAGGTGTAACCCCTGTTGTATCTTCAGGATCCTCTCCAAGTTTCCTCTCTTTGAGGCAGAAAGATCTGTCCTAAGCAAGGGTCTTACCTTTGACCCCTTTGCTTGCACCTCAGTGAGCTAGCCCACCCTGCAACAATGACCTCTTCTCCCATCTCTAGCCCTCGTCCTCTTCTCGAACACCCCCATGTGGTTCTCCGTTTGCTCTAATCTGTACATATTTAATTGCCAAAAAGAGAGCAACAGGCTCGACTTCAGCACTCTTCTCTCCTCCTTGAACCTTACTCCCTGTGAACACACAGCCCTGCACTCTGTCCACACCGATTGCAACATCACGCTCAAACTGGCAGACAAGTGATTGCTGCTGTAGTTTGACGGACTGACCTTCACCTTGCTGAGGCCAGGCAGCAACTCTCAAACACTTCTTCGTACTTAACCTTTGAAGAGAGCCTCACTCTGTATCATCAGGCCATAGTTTCCTGCATCATCACCAACCTCATCTACTCTGGAGATCTCCCATCCACAGCCACTAGGATCATAGTTCCCTTACTCCCGACTGTTCACTTCTACCTACCACCCAAGATTCACAAAACTGAATGCCTGGGTTGGCCCATTGTTTCTGCCTGCTCCTGCCCCACTGAACTTGTGCCTATGAATTTAGATTTCATATTATACCCCTCGGTTCAGCCTTGCCCATGTACGTATATCTGTGTCACTTCACAAGCTCTTGATTACTTCAACAAGTGTTAGTCCCCTGTGTGTGATTGCCTCATTCTCTCCATGGATGTCCAGTCCCTATACACTTCTATCGTGCATCAAGAAGGCCTTAAAACTCTCCCCAACGACAACAGACCTAACCAGTTCCCCTCCACCACCACCCTCCTCCATCTGGCAGAATTGGTCCTCACACTCAACAATTTCTCTTTCAGTTCCTCTCACTTCCTCCGAACTCAAGGTGTACCCATGGGCACCCACACTGGCCCCACCTATGCCAGCCTTGTCATTGGCTGCATAGAACAGTCCATGTTCCAAGCCTTCACTCTTGATTCAAGAGCCAAGAATATTTAACGTCATTTCCTGTACCCCAGTGGGAGTGCACACAGGAACTTAGTTTATGAATTTATGCACTTATTACTTTAGGCAATAAAGGTACTTGTTGGTAAATACAGATTCTCTCTCTGCCAAACTGGTTATTGTTGCTAAGCCGTCACCATTGATCACAATCCTCCTCAATCCCATTCTCCTGTCTTCTCCCCGTAAACTTTGATACAGTTAATAATCAAGAAACAATCAACCTCCACTTTAAATATACTAACTGACTTAGCCTCCATAGCTGTCTGTCGCAAGGATTTCCACAGATTCACTGACCGAAGGAGGGCACAACCTAAAGAACTTCTCCCTCATCTCTGTTCTAAAGGAATATCCTTCTATTCTAAGGCTGTGTCCTCAACTCAGACTCCCCAGTGATTGGAAACATCTTCACTACATCCACTCTGTCTAGGCCTTTCAATCTTTGATAGGTTTCAATGAGATTCACCCCATTCTTCTAAACTACAGTGAGTACAGGCACAGAGCCATCAAATGCTCTTTATATATTAACTTTCATCCCTAGAATCATTCTCATGAACCTCCTCTGGACCCTCCCCAATGCCAGCACATCCTTTCTTAGATAAGGGGGCCCAAACTGCTCACAATATTCCAAGTGTGGTCTAACCAATGTCATATAAAGCCTCAGCATTACATCCTTGCTTTTATATTCTAGTCCTCTCGAAATGAATACTAACATCGCATTTGCCTTTCTTGGCACCAGCTCAACCTGCAAGTTAACCTTCAGGGAATCTTGCACAAGGATTCCCAAATCCCTTTGCAACTTTGTTTTATAAATTTCCTCCCCATTTAGAAAGTAGTCTATATGTTTATTCCGATCAGCAAAGTGGCCAAGTGGTTAAGGCGTCAGTCTAGTGATCTGAAGGTCGCTAGTTCGAGTCTCTGCTGAGGCAGCGTGTTGTGTCCTTGAGCAAGGCACTTAACCACACATTGCTCTGCGACGACACTAGTGCCAGGCTGTATCGGCCCTAGTGCCCTTCCCTTGGACAACATCGGTGGCGTGGAGAGGGGAGACTTGCGGCATGGGCAACTGCTGGTCTTCCATACAACCTTGCCCAGGCCTGCGCCCTGGAAACCTTCCAAGGCACAAATCCATGGTCTCACAAGACTAACGGATAGCTACTAGCAAAGTGCAGGACTATATTTCTGGATTGCTACCTATACCAAGTGCTACTGAGGGTAGAAACAGGATAATTTAGCAGATACATAGGTGGCTGAGTAGCTGGTACAGGGGGCAAGGCTTCATGTTCTTGGACCATTGAGATCTCTTCTGCATGAGGTATAACCTGTACAAAAGGGATGGGTTGCACTTGAACCCAAGAGGGACAAATATTCTCGTGGGCAGGATTGTTAGAGCTGTTGGGGAGGGTTAAAACTAATTTGGCAGGGGTGTGGGAACTGGAGTGAAGGACTCAGGATAGGGCTAGTGGTAAAAAGGCAAAGATAACATGCAGTCAGACTGTCAGGGAGGGCAGGCAGATGACAGGACAAAATTGTAGCCTGCATTGTCATTGTTCAGATACAACGGACAACCAGCAGTATTATTTGCAGTGTTCTAATTTTATCTGTCTTTCATTTAAATACATAATGTGTTACTCTGTTGAATAACAATTTGTGTTTTTTATACCTTTTTAGCTATTTCCATGAAATGTCAATAATTGGGGCAGCAGCTTAAATGGGCCAACATGCAACTAATCATTGCACGTGATTCATGTCCATCTATCCTCTATCTCATCACGATCGTCGTTATGTGCCATGTCGTATGATGTAGATGATCATGGTCTCTGACCATGATTGCTCCTGGCAAATTTTTCAACAGAAGTGGTTTGCCTTTCCCTTCTTCTGGGCAGTGTCTTTACAAGATGGGTGACCCCAGCCATTATCAATACTCTTCAGAGACTGTCAGCCTGGCGTCAGTGGTCACATAACCAGGACTTGTGATATGCACCAGCTGCTCATACGACCATCCACCACCTGCTCCCGTGGCTTCTTGTGACTCTGAATGGTTGGGGTGGGGTGGGTGTGTGGCTGAGCAGGTGCTACAATTTGCCTAAGGGTGACCTGCAGGCTAGCGGAGAGAAGGAGCACCTTACACCTCCTTTGTAATGATGTACCTCCAACCCACCACCCAGATCTTTATAAAAGGAAACGTTATAAAAATTAATGCAAACACCCATTTCAAATGTAGTCTAAATTTTGTAGTCACGTCAATCCTGTTTCAGAAAACAGCTTACCCTAATCTTGATGAAGACTCAAAGTTTAGGGTTGGTGGCATGGTAACATAGTGGTTATGCTACCTGGTTCAATTCCCACTGCAGCCTATAAGGAACTTGTACATTCTCCATATGAGAATGTGGGTTTCCTCCGGGTGCTCCGGTTTCCTCCCACCGTCCAAAGATGTACTGGTTGGTAGGTTAATTGGTCATTGTAAATTGTCCCGTGAATAAACTAGCGTGAAATTGGGGGATTGCTGGGTCACGTGTTTCTCAAGGTCTGGATGGACCTGTTCCACACTATATTTCAATAAAAACATCATCATCGTTGTCGTCGTGGCTATCCCTCGAGGTCGAGGATGATGGTCTTCGTTCTGACGAAGTGGCCCTCAGAGCGAAGACGCCTGTGCGTGTATTTGTTTAACGTGTACATGATGTTGCACTCCAAGAAGCACGCGATACTTCACAAATCAACCAACTGATTCCAATGGCATGGAAACCATGACGATTGGAGCTGGTGGATTTGTTGCAGCCTTCATCCGCCTTCACAGCCGTTCAGTTCGAAGTAACTTCGTCTAACTGTTCCACCGTTGAGGTCTTTGTTGGATTGTTCTTTGTCAGGAACCTCACCCTCGACCTTACCGCCATGGGTGACATGTTATTTATAAAATATAAAAAATTCATATTTTTTAAGATCTTGCTCGACATGCCCCCCTCTCACCTTTAATTGACCCACCTAGTATAGTCATTTCGACCCTCGGGAGAAGTTACCAGCTGTCTGCTCTATCTATGCCTTTCATAATCGTATAAACTGTTGAGCATGAAGGAATTAAAATATGGAAGAAAACATCGAACTTAAATTGGTCAAGAACAATGAAATAGCTCCAGACGGCATCGCTCTCGAGATCACAGGACCACACAAGCTTCTCCACCACGACAAGGTGACAATTCATGGATAAAAACATTATAGTGAAGACATCTTCATTTTATTAATCCAAGTTCTAGTATTTTAGATAATACACAACCAAATGCATACTTGATTCAGTTTTGATAATAAACTATGATCATTGAATGAGATTACTGGTCAAATATGCATTATTTATTAAAATTACCTTTATCTACGTCTTCCCGACCAACCTGCCTCAATGCTCGTGACAGCCGATCCCAGTACATACTGTCACCATCCGTTCTCAGCCAGTTGATCAGAATTTCCTTGCAGTCTTTGAAATCGGCTAAGAAGCAGACCGATAAATGATGGAAAAATGGATTGATTACACTCTGTGGGATGGTAAGTTGTAGTTCTGAGCAGTTCTGAATGCGCAGTGATATTAACATGCTTCAGTCTCTGAATTCCTCATACATTAAATCCCATCTTACTCCAGTCTAGTTCAAGGATGGAAGTTAATGCCTAATCGTTAATCGTTAACCATTTTTAAGATTGTGGGATTCTCCCTTCTCCCTTCTATTTTCTCTTGAAACTGAAGATTAGTCCCAATAGCTGAGCAGGGGAGAGCACAATTCACACACAACATCAGTCTAACCCATAACCCTGGTTTGACGGTGAAGCTTAGACACTGGGGTGTCAGGATTCAGCGCAACGTGGTGGTGGATTGAAAACCGGAAAAGGTTTCTGCACGTGGCGGCTTCTCGTTTGCTGCTGCAAAGGAATGGCCTCTGTGTTCGAATGCTCTCTCTCTCTCTCTCTCTCTCTCTCCCGTGATGCTGTTCGAGGGGGTTTTGGAACTCTGCAATTTCTGGAGTGGACTGTAGTTCAAGTTGGACTCTCTTAGTTTTATGTTCTTATATCTATGTTTTTGCCCATTCTTTGTTATTGCCCTATGCATGATTTATTGTTTTTTTTTTGCAAGCGGGGTGGTGATGTTCTTATTGCCATTTGTGTGATTTCTTGATTTTGTGTGTTGGGGGGGATGATGTTTTTCTTTGAAAGGGTTTCATGATTTTCTTTGTTACATGGCTGTCTGAAGAAGAATCTCAGAGTTGTATACTGCATACATACTATGATAATAAATGTAGTTTGAACCTTGAACCTTAGACCTTGAAGGTGACATTTTTGGAACATCAGAGGACATCTTGCCTTACAGCAACCTCAATGCAACAAAACACACCAAGGTGCTTTCACTGGAAATTTACTGTACTGTGCAAAAATCTTTGGCACATACAGTATATACGTATCTAGGGTGCCTAAGACATTTGCATTGTACTGTCATAATTTTATGCATTGCACTGTACTGCTGCCACAAAAAAAAGCAAATTTCATGACGTATGTGAGTGATGACAAACCTGATTCTGATATGGGTGTCTGTTGTGGACTGAGACTGGGAAGGGGGCAGGGAGAGGGATCATAGTTGGGACAAGGGGAAGGGAAAGGGGAGGGAGTGGGAAACACCAGAAAGACATTCTGTAATGATCAATAAACCAGTTGTTTGGAATCAAATGACCCTGTCTGGTGTCTCAGGGATGAGTGTTTCTACACTGGAGCCAACACCCGCCCCAAGCATTCCTTCTCTGCCATCTGTCCCACAGCCCTCACGCAGTGCTCTAGCTTCACGATTCTCAACATCCTTTATTCTCACCAGATCTACAATCCAGCTCTCCACTTTATGTTGACAAATACAGTACTGTGTAAAAGTCTTAGGCACCCTAGCTTTTTACTGCATATGTGCCTTAAACTTTTGCACAGTACTGTAGATTGAAAAAGTACCACACCATCACAGAACTATAGAACATTTACAACCATAAGAAGGCTGGTTAAATAAGAATACCAATTCCACCTTCCAGTGCTTAGTCCACTGTTATGCAGGGCCAGAGGTCCTGAAAAAAAATCCAACAACTTTTTAAATCTGTTCAGGATTTCTGCCAGTAAGAGGCAGTTTCCTACTATCCCCTGTGGAGGAGGGAAAGATCTCTTACTTCCAATCCTTCTGTCATATGGTTTAAACACCTTGCTCTTGTCCTCCATTAATTAATATCTTTCTACATCTGTGAAATTGCTCAGAATTAGTACACCAGAAAGGCATTCTGTAATGTCCATGGTTGGCAAGGAGGATGGTCCGCTATGTGGTTCTTTGACTCATTTCCAGTCATTTACTTCCCACTGCCTCTTAGATGTCTTCAATATCGGTCCTAACCTTTTCCCCTGGCACTACATTCCAGGCACCAATAATTGGTATTTATATTTTTAAAAAATCTTGTTCGACATGCCTCCCTTGAAAGTTCCCCCCTCACCTTTAATTGACCCATCTAGTATAGTCATTTCGGCCCTCGGGAGAAGTTATCAGCTGTCTGCTCTATCTATGCCTTTCATAATTGTATAAACTGTTGGCCATGAAGGAATTAAAATATGGGAGAAAACATCGAACTCAAATTGGTCAAGAACAATGAGAGCAGACAAACTCACCTTGACAAATGTAGTACTGTGCAAAAGTCTTAGACACCCTAGCTATGTATATGGGCCTAAGACTTTCGCACAGTACAATAGATTGAAAAGGTACCACAGCATCACAGAACTATAGAACATTTGTCTTTGTTCTTGCCATGTGCTTGAAGGAATGGAGGCTGCCATTTTGTGAAGCATCTCTGTAACCTCTATTTTGTGAACTGTTTGGTGAACTGATTCTTCCTCTGGGATAACTTAATTGGAGCAATTGAAGAAGGAGCTTCTGTTATTGATCTACGAAATGTGTGATCATTCTCAGATAAGCTGTGTATTGGGTACAATGACAGGTTTGCAGAAGTAATCCTGTTACCTCCACTCAGTGTCTGGGTCACCCATTATAGGTCAGTCAGATGACCTCAAGCCAACAGGAAGGAGGTGCATCATTTGAACTGATAAGAAGTGTTTAAAAGTAAGAAAAGTAAGGGGGGGGGGCAAGAACTCCAGAGACTAATATCACAAGGAAGAACCCCATAGCAGGGGCTGGGAGAAGAAGGGTCAATCGGCTGGCCAACAGGAGATTGTATTTTGGTGTTATAAATTGGACAAGTGGTCTGAGTGAGTATTGGTACAGAGGGAACAGTAGAATTGATGTTTTAAGTTGTTTTGCCTGGGTCAACAAAATTATTTTGATGTTTGTGTAGAGGCAATAACGTGCAAGCTTTGGTTAATTAAGAGTTGAGTAGTGAGTTTCCTAACCTCGATCCATCCATGATTGGCCAGCACTTCTATGCAGCCTCCAATGCTCCAGAGAAAACAATCTAAGCCTGTTTAAGCCCTTGCAGAGCACATTCCCTCTGATCCAGCCAGCATCCTGGTAAACCTCTTTGCACTGTCTCCAAAGCCTCCATGTCCTTTCTATAATGGGGCAACCAGAATTGAAAGCCTACTCAAAGATTTATTAAGCTGTAGCATAACTTTCCAACTTTTGAACTTAATGTCTCGACTAATGCCTTATTAGGCAAGTATACCACACGCCTCTTTTACCTGGAAGGTGGTGGGTGTCTGGAACATGCTGCTAGGGCAGTGTTGAGGCAGATGCAATAGCAACATTTAAATAGGCACATGGACAGGCAAGGGATAAGGATAATGACTGTGTACAGGTAAATGGGATTAGTTTAGTTTGGCATCAATGGTCTGTACCAACACATTGGGCTGAAGGGCCTGCCCCTGTACTGTACTCTTGTATGTACAATGGGCCCTCAGAAATCCCTGATTTGTTCCTCAGTGAACAATTAGCTCTTCAAAGTGGATGCCTATAGGAAATGTATTACAAAATATTCAACTTTAAGTTAGCAAGATCTCGTTTTTTACACTGATACCTTGGACACCAAGATGGATCTTTTAAGTCATCGTTCTTAATTAATCGTGAGTTTCCAGGACAGATTTGTAAATCTACTTACTGATTTCTCTACGTTTTCTGGTCTTGAAAAGATTGTCATTTTCTTCTAACATGTTGTTAAATTCCTGAGTAATGTCCTTCTCCGGGTTTGTCAGCTTTGTGTATAAAGCCTCACATTCCACAGAGGTCAGCATGTCTGCAATTCGACCCATTTGGTGAATTCCTATATTGTCTGCAGCTGAGGGAGAGAACGTGTTTCTATCAGTGAATGAAATAAGATTCAAACACAAGGATATCTGTAGATGCAATAAGATGAAATAAGATTGTTATTTTTCTGGTGAACGCAGCAGTTCCCGTGTTTGTGAAATTCCAGCATCTGTAGATTTCCTTGTGTTTGCGCTGCTGTGTTCACCAGCAACTTTTATGTGTGTTGCTTGAAATTTCAGCATCTGCAGATTTCCTCGTGTTTGTGTTGTTATTTTTCTACTTCATTTGCTGGTGTGTTCACTGCATCAGTGACAAATTTCACCTCAGATAGTTAATTTGCTGACAAAATATAAATGAGGTCAGCAGGGTGACAGCACAACCCCTCTGCCCCCTGGTATTGACTGGGTGTGATTTTCACATTCTCTGCATGGCTTTTCTCTGCCTGTACAAATGTCAGTCTCCATCTCGAAGACACTTAGATTGGTAGTGTTGGAATTGGTTGTTTTTTTTATTACTTTTTGTTAGCTATTAGTTGAATTAATGCAAGGCTAAGATCATAGTTTTAATCACAGTTTCTTTCTTACTGACATAATTTGTCACTTGTATCTTTAACAAATACTATTTTTCACAGTATGTAATGATTTGTCACCACCTACTGGCAGAAAGCCAGTTACGTACACCTTTTTACCTTTTAGTTGCTGAAATGTTAACATATTACCCACATGATGTAATTGTATAGCCATTGGCTGGTTTGTTGGCACGTGGCCAAGTGGTTAAGGTGTCGGTCTAGTGATCTGAAGGTCGCTACTTCGAGCCTCAGCTGAGGCAGCGTGTTGTGTCCTTGAGCAAGGCACTTAACCACACATTGCTCTGCGACAACACCGGTACCAAGCTGTATGGGTCCTAATGCCCTTCCCTTGGACAACATTGGTGGTGTGGCAAGGGGAGACTTGCAGCATGGGCAACTGTTATCTGGAGTATAAAGTGAGATTTTTCAAAGGTGCCATCTCTTAATTGAACCTACTTTTTATCTCTACTTTGCTTGTCAGCTCCTCACTTAGTTTCTTGGCTCTTTTGAAAGAGGTGGACCTTCAGGAACCAGTTTGACCTATTCTGTACTAGGGACAGTCATAGGGTTGTACAATGGAGAAACAGGGCCTTCAGGAAGCAGTCTGACCTATTCGGTACTAGAGACAACATCTCATTTTCATTTTAAAAATCTTTTTATTGATATATAATCTTCTACAGCTATAAAATACAAAAGTTCAACAAATTAGTATATATATAATTAATAAAGCTGAAGAAAAAAAACTTCCATATGTTAATTTAAAAAAACTATGTAAGAAAAAGAAAGAAAAAAGAGAACCCCAACTAACTAAAAAAAAACAACTAACTACAAAAAAAACCCATTAGGAACCAACACCCAGAGGAATACATCTTACAATCATCTGTATATATAAAAGATTTAAAAAAAAACAACCACCAAATCACATTTATATAACATAAAATTGGAAGGAAACCATATAAATTAATTCATATTAAATGATAATATTTGGCAAAAGAGCCCCACCTTCTCTCAAAATCGAATCGGGGATCAAAAGTTCTACTTCTAATATTTTCCAAACTAAGACGTAACATTACTTGGGAAAACCATTGAATTAGTGTAGGAGCAGAAGTATCTTTCCACTTCAATAAAATAGCTCTTCTTGCCAACAATGTAACGAATGCAATTTCATGTTGGTTTGAAAATGAAATACCCTGAATATGATGCGGAACTAGTCCAAATAGAACTGTCAATGTACTAGGTGGTAAATTAATTTTCAAAGCTTTAGAAATTGTAGAAAATAAAGATTTCCAAAAAGATTTCAATGAGGGACATGACCAGAACATATGTGACAGAGTAGCTACTTCATTTTTACACCTATTACAACAGTTGTCTATATTCGGAAATATTTTGGATAGCTTCTCCTTTGTTAAATAATAATGGTGACCAATTTTAAATTGAATTAAACAATGATTGGCACATATCGAAGAAGAATTAACCATTTTCAGAACTCAGAACCAATCTTCATTAACAAAAGTCATATTAAGTTCTCTCTCCCAATCTTGTTTAATCTTTAGGTTATCTTTTTGTAGTAAAAATAAATTATAAATTCTACCAATGGAACCTCTCACTAAAGGATTCATATTCAAAATAGTATCCAACAAATCAGATTCTTGCATATATGGAAACATGGAAACATGTTTTTGTAAAAAATACCTAACCTGAAAATATTGCAAGATATGTGTATGAGAGAGAATATTTGCTAATTAACTCTTCAAAAGTCATCAATCGACCATCACTAAATAAATCTGCAAAAGAACAAATCCCCTTATTTCTCCATAAAAGAAAAATGGGATCAGTAATTGAAGGTTTAAATAGCATATTTCGAAATACAGGGCTAGGCAATTTAAATTGTTTAAAATTAAAAGAGTTGTGAAACTGAAACCAAATCCGTAAGGACTGTTTAATAACAGGGTTGAGATTTAAATTGGGAATTTAAGCAAGTTGTAAAGGTAATGAAGCTTCTAATAATGAAGTTAAATGAAATTGTTTAATAGCTTTTAATTCCAAATCAATCCAAGCTGGTTTTTTTTGGCTCTTATCGAGCCAATATACCCAAAAACATAGTTGTTGAATATTAACAGCCTAATAATACAATCTTAAATTAGGTAGCGTAAGTCTACCATTTTTTGGGGATTTTTGTAAATGAAACTTATTAACTCTTGGTTTTTTATCATTCCAAATAAAGGATGAAATAGTAGAATCAATTTGATCAAAAAATTTTTTAGTTAGAAAAATAGATACATTTTGAAAAATATATAAAAATCTATCTAAAATCATCATTTTCACGGCATGAATACAACCTATTAAAGAAAGTGTAAGAGGATTCTATCTAGAAAGTAATTGTTTCATAGAGTCCAATAAAGGAACTACATTAGCTTTATAAAGATTTTTTTTTTGTAATAGTAATACCCAAACATTTAAAAGAATTCACAGTTCTAAATGGAATATCATTATATATATAAAAACAGGAACATTTAAAGGGAACAATTCACTTTTGTTTAAGTTAGGTTTATATCTTGAAAGTTTTCCAAAATCATTTAATAATTCCAAAAGATTAGGTATAGATTCTTCAGGATTCGAAATATAAACCAAAAGATCATCTGCATAAAGAGACCTTATGTATGGTCCCATTTGTAGAAATACCATGAATGTTTTTAGCTTCACGAATTGTTATAGCCAAAGGCTCCAGTACAAGATTAAATAATAAAGGACTTAACGGACACCCTTGTCGAGTACCTTGTGAAAGTGAAAAAAAGAGAGACCTAAGATTATTAGTAATAACAGTAGCGATAGGGTTCTTATATATCATTTGAATCCACTTATTAAAATTATTACCAAAGCCAAATTTCTCTAATACATTAAACAAGTAAGTCCATTCAACTCTATCAAATGCCTTTTCTGCATCCAGAGAAATAACAGATTGGGGTGTTTTGGATAATGGTGAATATATAATGCTCATCAATCTCCGAACAGTAGAAAAAGAGTAACGGCCTCTAATAAAGCCTGTTTGATCCATAGAGATAATTTTAGATAAAATGTTTTCCAAATGGTTAGACATTATCTTGGAAAGAATTTTGGCATCCACATTTAATAGCAAAAATAGGTCTATAAGATAAGCATTCAGTCGGATCTTTATCTTTCTTAAGGATTAAAGAAACAGACGCTTCATAAAAAGAAGGTAAGTTACCTTTCTTAAAAGATTCATCAAATATTTCCAAAAGGTATGGAGGAAGTAACTTTTCAAATTTTTTGTAAAATCCTACCGAATAACCATCGAATCCAGGAGCTTTACCTGCTTGCATTGACCATATAGCTTTCTGAATTTCATGCTCAACAATTGGAGCATAAAGGGTCTGTTGATCTTTGGCAGTAATTTGAGGAAATTTAATCTTATATAAAAAAAGCCTTCACTTTGGAGGGATCTGCAGGAAACTGAGATTTATAAAGATTGGAATAAAAACCCTGAAAAATATTATTAATATCTTCATAATTACTTACTAAATCTCCATTATCTTTACGAATCTTTAAAATTTGTCTTTTAGCTCTAGCAGCCCTTAATTGGGAATCTAAGAGCCTATTATTTTTATCCCCAAAAATATAAAACTGGGTTGCACAATAGAGAAACAGACCCTTCACAAAGCAGTCTGATCTATTCTGTACTAGAGACAACATCATAGGGTTGTACAATGGAGAAACAGGCCCTTCAGCCATCACATAAATGTTAACAATTATGCCCATCTGCACCAGACTCAGCTACCAGGAATAGTGCCATAACTCTCTCAGCATGGCTCATTCAAGTACCTGTCCAGATGACTCTGAATGTTGGCTGTCCCTATCTCCATTACCTCCACTGGTAGCTCATTCCAGATACCAACTTCCCTTTATGTGAACATTTACTCCTCATATTCCCTTTAAGCCTCCTCCCTCTCAACTTCTGTGCCCTCTTCTTTTAGACTCTCCTGCTATGAGAAGCAAATATTGGCTATCTACCGTAACTACACCTCACATAGTTTCATAAATCTTCATAGAGTCACCACTCAGCTTCCTTCATTCCCAGCCCATCCAATCTCCTCCTTTAGCTCATGCCCAACAATCCACGGAACATCCTTGTGAATCTTTTCTACGCTCTCTCTTGCCAATATGTCTGTCTCATAGCAGTGCCCCAGATTTCAGGATGCAATGGGCCTATATTCTGCGGTCTGTTAACCCACACTACCCCAGACCCTGCCATTTACTGTTTACTGCCCTGCCCTGGTTCAACTTCCCAAAATGCATTACCTCCCATTTATCTGAGCTAAATTCCATCAGACATTCTCCTGGCCACTTCCCTGTTGATCTTAATGTAACCTTAGACAACCTTCTTCTTCTCCTCAGCATTTGAGTTCCAGCATTCTGCATTCTTACGATTTTTCATGTCTGAATACTGGTGCACATTTGATGAGTCAAGCAACTCGAAAACAGGAATTTTGTGCTTCCTTCATGATGTTTACTCATGACCTCACTTCACTCCCCAGCATCAGTATTATTGTCTTGAGTACCAGCTAAAATGTACAGTACCCGTAGTGTACCTGAATCAATATCACACTGAAATCTCTTCTTTGTCTAATCCATAATCTCACGTGGCGCTCTCAGTGAAAGGACGGAAGTGGGATAAAAGAGACCATACAACTTGACTCCGCCAAGTATATCTGATAGACCTCTATACTGTGAAGTTATGGAATTGTTTTAATATAATTTTAGACCTTAAGTCAGGGGTCCCCAACCATTTTTGCAACAAAGACTACCATGACCATGAAGCCTTGCGCGGGCACCTGTGTGCGCGTGTGTGTACGTGCCCGTTTTTTCCTACAAATCGTTTTTGGCAATTCTGTTCAGTGAAACTACACTGTACATACATTATTTCTACTTTATATAGGCTGTGTATTTATCATATCATTCCTGCTTTCACTATATGTTAGTGTTATTTTAGGTTTTATGTAACACAGCGCATGAATATAGTGATAAGTCAATTATAAGTCACTTATAAGTCAATAGGATCTTAACATTTTAAGTAACGTTTGGATATTAAACACACAGTACATAATTTCCCGGTATGAACATATAAAATCATTGCAACACACCAATATCGCTGAATCAGTGCGTGCCCTGGGCTTGTTCCCCTGCAACAAGACGGTCCTATCGAGGGGTGATGGGAGACAGCGATACTCAAAGGGAGTTCCTTCTGTCCAGTCTATTCTGCAGTTTAGTTTTCGTTGCATTCATTGCAGAGATATGTTGGAAATGGAAGCAACGTTTTCAGTGCCTTCATGGCTATCTCAGGATATTTAGCCTTGACTTTGATCCAGGTTGCCGGCAGAGATGTTATGTCAAACATACTTTTCAGCCCACCATCATTTGCAAGCTCGAGGAGTTGATCTCCTTCCAGCACTGACATGGATGACGCGTGGGTAATGACCTCGAGTGCGTTCAAGTTCAACAGTGGGCGTGACAGGGAATGAGGAAAGGTGCAGCTGACTCATATCGCCAAATCATATCGTTTCCTCGCAGCCCGGTAGCACATGCTTTGTGGCCCGGTACCGGTCCGTGGCCCGGTGGTTGGGGACCGCTGCCTTAAGTCATAGGAACAGAATTAGGCCACTCAGCCCATCAAATCTACTCTGCCATTCCATCCTGGCTGATTTATAGAGTCATAGAAAAGTTTAGCAGAGAAACAGGCCATTTGACCCATCTAGACCATGCCAAACCACTTATACTTCCTACTCCCATCGACCTACACCCAGACCACAGCCCTCCACACCCCTACCATCCACGCACCTATCCAAAACTTCACTTAAACATTGAAATCGAGCTGGAATGCTCCACTTGTGGGGGCAGCTCATTCCACATCCTCACCTCCATTCTTCTTCCTTCTCCCCATAACCCTTGAATTTTGAACCAAAAAGAAAATTAATTTTGTGAGAAAATACGTGTGCAATATCAAAATTAAACAGTGGGAGTTTTGATAGATATATTAATTATAAGAAGGGGCCTTTAGAGAGCAAGGTCTGTGAATTAATAGAGAAATGGCAGACATGTTAGAGTAGTGGGTGCGTGGGATTGTGCTGGAAGCCGAGACAGTAACGACATTTATGAGGCATTTTGAAAGTACATGAATAGACATGGAGCAGAGGGATAGAGCTTGTGCAGATTGTTGACACAGACCTGAGATTAGCCTGTAGGTCTGATCGGGTGTTACTCTTTTTTGTTTGTTGTTCTATATTTAAATTAACATAAAGATGGATTGCATAAATTCATAGAGTTGCACAGCATGATTTATTGATGCTGACAATGACGCCTGTCTACACTAATCCCACTTGCCCCTATTAGCCTTGTGTTCCTCTAATCCTTTCCTTTCAATTTCCCCTCTAAATTCCTTTTAAACATTGTTATTGAACCTGCCTCTAGCACCTCCTCTGGCAGTTATGTGCATATACCCACCACCAATGTCCCCTGTAGTTTTTGCTTACAACTGTATGGACCAACCTTTGCTTTGAGCAGGAAACTTTTGCACAGAATGAAAACCGTAGAGCATTTAAAATATCTCTTTTGTAATATGTGTCGGCGTCCAGTGGGCCAGTGGTTTATTAACAATGAGCTACCAACTTCCATTCTGTGTTTATTATTACAATTTGTAACAGTGTTATAATATGAAACACTGCCAATGTAAATACATTAAAGCTCCAAAATGTTTCAAAGTAAAGGTCGTGGTACATTTATAATTAAGAGCATAAGATATAGGAGCAGGAATAGGCCATGTGGCCCATCATGGCTGATCCATTTCTCCTCTTAGCCCCAGTCTCCTGCTTTTCACCACATCCTCCCATCCCGTATCCCTTCATGCTCTGGCCAATGAAGAATCTATCAACCTCTGACTTAAATATACATAAAGGCTTGGTCTCCACAGCTGCCAGTGGCAATGAATTCCACAGACTCGCCACCCTCAGGCTAAAGAAATTCCTCCTCATTTCTGTTCTAAAAGGACATCCCTCTATCCTGAGGCTGTGTCCTCTGGTCTAAGACTCTCCCATCATAGGAAACATTCTCTCCATGTTCACTCTATCATGGCCTTTCACCACTTGATAGGTTTCAATGAGGTCACCCCTCATTCTTCTAAATTCCAGTGAATACAGGCCCAGAGCCACCAAATGCTCTTCATATGACAAACAGTCCAATACCAGAATCATTTTCATAAACCACTTGTGAACCCTCTCCAGTATCAGCACATCCTTTCTAAGATAAAGGGCCCAGAACTGCTCCCAATACTCCAGGTGAGGCCTCACCAGTGCTTTAATGAAGTCTCAACATTACATCCTTGCTTGTATATTCTAGTCCTCTTGAAATGAATGCTAACATCACATTTGCCTTCCTCACCACAGTCCAAACCTGCAAATTACCCTTTAGGAAATCCTGAACAAGGACTCCCAAATCCCTTTGCACCTCAGTTTTTTATACTTTCTCTCCATTTTAGAAAAAAATATGTAAATTGTAAATGTGTGGGAAGAAGTGGGTTGGGACCAGTCAGGGAAAATGAAGGTAATGCATAACTTAAGGCTGGACTGGTAAGAGAATATTTTCCATTAACACTTACTAAGGAAGCAGATGCTGACAACATATCAGTTGACGCGGTGGCATTGGAGTAAATGGATGGGGTAGAAATTGATGTGAAAATCTCTCCGTGTTCAGGGTGTGTGTCACGTGTCCGCTATCCCAGGTTGCTAAGGTGACAAGTGCAAAAGACAGTCAAATCTTTCCACAACTCTAAAAATTGGAGACTTTATTCGAATCTTGTGATGGTGAAAATAAATCTTAAGGTAGTATATGATGATATATATTCACCTTGATAATACTTGCTTTGAACTTGAACTCAAGCTTTTCTCTTCTTTCGGATTGGATTGCAAAGTGCACAATATGATGGCAGGCCACAGTGGTGTCGTGGTTAGCGTGATGTCATTACACCTCGGAGTGCTCCAGAGTTCAAAGTTCAATCCAAGTGCCATCTATAAAGAGTCTGTACGTCCTCCCCAAGAACTGGGAGTTTTCCCCTGCATGCTCCAGTATCCTCCCACAGTCCAAAGATGTTAATTAGTCATTGTAAATTATTCCATGATTAGGTTAGGGTTAATTGAGTTTGTCGGGGGGGGGAGTGCTGTGGGGTATGGTTCGAAGGGCTGGAAGAGCCTACTCTGCCCTGCATCACTAAATAATTAATTAACATTGAGCAGTGTGGGACCTTCAGCCACGATCCTGCCAGTCTAAATAAATCTACTCTATAGTGAATCTGACACTAACCCTTCCTTCCCCTCTCCCTCTAAACAGCCAATAACCCTTCACGTCTCGTAAATCCATGGGCCTACTTAAGAGTTTCTGAAATGGCCCTGTTGCATCAGCCTGCACCAACAGCCCGGCAGTATGTTCCAGCCACCGAACTCTGACCTCTGACATCTCCCTGACACTTTCTTCCACTCACCATAAACAGGTATTGCTCTCGTCATCTTGTACAACTCTATTAAGTTCCTGCTTATGCTCTGTTGCTTCGAAAAGAAAAGCCCCAGCTTTCTCAAACTTTCCTCACAAGATCTGCTCTCTAATCCACCCAGCATCCTGGTAAATCTCCTTTGCACGCTCTCTAAAGCTTCCACAAACTTCCTATAATGAGATGACCAGAAATGAACTGATTACTCATTACAAAGAGTGTGGTCTAACCAGAGCTTTACAGAGCTAAACGCATCTGGCAGGGTTGAAACAGGACGATTTGCAGGGGCAGGACGTCAGATTCTTGGGACATTGGGATCTAGACTGGAGGAGGTAGGACCTGTACAAAGGAGACAAGTTGCATCTGAATCTGAGGGGGACCAATACTCTCACAGGCAGATTTGTTAGAGCTGTTGGAGAGGGCTTAAACTAATTTGGCTGGGGGGTTGGAACTGGAGTGAAGGGACTCAGGAAAGGACAGATGGTAAAAAAAGCAAAGGTAGTGTGCAGTCAGACTGTCAGGAAGGGCAGGCAGATGATAGGATAAAATTGCAGCCAGCAGGGTGAGTACCAGATCATTAGGGCTGCAGAATCAAAAAGGGTAGCAAATGCAGCACTCAGAGTGTTACGTCTCAATGCATGGAGTATAAGAAATAAGGTGGAATACTTGTTGCACTTTTACAGATTGTCAGGTATGATGTTGTGGCCATCACTGAATCGTGGCTGAAGGATGGTTGTAGTTGGGAGCTGAATGTCCAAGGTTACACATTGTATTGGAGGGGTAGGAAGGGAGGCAGAGGGGGTGGCGTGGCTCTGCTGGTAAAGGATGGCATCAAATCACCAGACAGATGTCACATAGGATCGGAAGACTTTGAATCCTTGTGGGCTGAGTTAAGAAACTGTAAGTGTAAAAGGACCCTGATGGCATTTATATGGGGGACTCCCAACAGTAGCTGGACCACAGATTACAACGGGAAATAGAAGTGGTGGGTCAAAAGGGCAATGTTATGATAATCATGGAAGATTTTAACCTGCAGGTAGGGAAAATCAGGTTAACAATGGATCTGAAGAAAGTGAATTTGTTGAATGCCTACAAAATGGCTTTTTAGAGCAGTTTGTCGATGAGCCTACTAGGGGATCAGCTATACTGGATTGGCTGTTATGTAATGAACCAGAGGCGATTAGTGAGCTTAAGGTAGAAGAACCCTTAGGAACCAGTGATCACAATATGACTGAGTTCAACTTGAAATTTGATGGGGAGGAAGTAAAGTCTGAAGTAACAGTATTTCAGTGGAGTAAGGGAAATTACAATGGTATGAGAGAGGAGTTGGCCAAAATAAATTTGAAGAAGATGCTGGCAGGGATGTCAGCAGAGCAGCGATGGCATGCATTTCTGGGGAAAACGAGGAAGATACAGAATAGATAGATTCCAAAAACAAAGAAATACTCAAATGGCAATATAGTACAACCGTGGCAGAGAAGGGAAGTCAAAGTTAATGTAAAAGCAAAAGAGAGGCATACAACAAAGCAAAAATTAGTGTGAAGATAGTGGATTGGGAAAGCTTTTAAAAACCTACAGAAAGCAACTAAAAGAATCATTAGGAGGGAGAAAATGAAATATCAAAGCAAGCTACCAAACAATATCAAAGTTGATAGAAAAAGCCTTTTCAAGTATATAAACCAATAAAAGAGAGATGGGAGTGGATATTGGACACTAGAAAATGAGGCCAGAGAAATAATAACGGGAGACAAGGAGGTGACAGATGAACTAAATGGTTATTTAGTATCTTCACTGTGGGAGATACTAGCCATGGGCCAGGTGTTGAAGTGTGTGAGGGAAGAGAAGTGAGTGCAGTTGCTATTGCAAGGGAGAAGGTGCTCAAAAAACTGGAAGACCTAAGGTTGTCTAAGTCAAATGGACAAAATGAATTGCACCATAAGGTTTTGAAAGAGGTAGTGGTCGAGGGTCGAGATTGTGGAGGCAGTAGTAATGATCTTTCAAGAATCATTAGACTCTGGCAGGATTCTGGAGGACCGGAAAACTACAAATGTCACTTCACGAAAGGAGGGAGGAGGGGAAAAAAGGACCAGCCATGATTGAATGGCAGAACAGACTCACTGTGCCAAATGCCCTAATTTTGCACCTGTTTCTTATGGTCTAATATTACCTCATTGCTCTTGAACTCAATCCCTAACTACTGAAGGCAACACAACATGTGCCTTCCTAACCACCCTCTCAGCTTACGCAGCAACTTTGAGGGATCTAACGACTTGGATCCCAAAGTCCATTTGTTCCTCCACACAGCTAAGAATCCTGCCATTAACCTTGTACTCAGCCTTCAAGTTTGATCTTCCAGAATTCATTACTTCACATTTTTCTGCATTAAACTCCATCTGCCACTTGTTATCCAAGCTGTGCGTTCTGTCAATCTCCCATCTGCAGATCCCTGAGGAGCGTCGTTAGTCACTATCCACCAGGCAGAGTACTGTCCATCTGCTACCATCCTTTTCCTTCTTTTGAATCCAGGCAGCCAGCTTTCCATGATCCCATGGACTTTTTGGATGAGCCTACCATTGGCAACCTTTTTAAATGCTTTACTAACACCGATATACATCACATCTACCAGTCCACCTTCCCTCATTCTGTTCTGGTACCTTCTAGATAAACTTAGTCAGGCTTGTAAGACACATCCTGACCCTCAGAAAGCCATGTTGTCTATCCCCAATAAGACCGTGCTTCTCCAAAATCTTGTAAATCCTGTTCCTCAAGAATCCCCTATAGTTTGCCCACCACTTATCCGTCTATAATTCTTAGGATTATCCCTATTATCTTTCTTGAACAAAGATACAACATTCGCCATCTCCCAAACCTCTAGTACCACTCCTGCGGCCAGGGAGGACGTAAACATCATCAAAAAAGCCCCAGCAATTTCTTTCTCACTTTCCTCCTGTATAGTACGTCCAAACTTGGGGTCTTATCAATCCTAAAGTTTTTCAGGTTTTGTGATTAAATTTCATGGCTATACTTTATGTAGAACATAGTTTCTCTGACATAATCATGATATCTTCATATATTTTCAATTGCAGTTTATTGCCAATGAAAATAATATGATTGATATGCTGTGTGGCTGGATTGGCTGCATTTGTTTGCCCTAGAAGGAAGGAGGCAGTGGGGTCAGCTGGTGTGTAAAAGGAACAGAAAGATAGATTAGATAAGAAGATGCCAATTTAAGAGGCAAAGAAGGTGTTTTTGAGGGGGAGTTTATCAAAATGATTTTTGATATCTGAAACTCACTGCCAGAGGAGATGGTGGAACTAGATACAATCACTATGTGTAGGGGACATTTAGAAAGATATTTGAATAGGTAAGACATAGAAGCATACAATCCCAATGCAGAAAATAGGATTAATGCAGACGATTAAAAAAAGTCAGTGATCTGAAGGGCCTATTTTCATGACATACAACAATGTGATTCTAATCTCCTAGATAGGGTCGCTGATTTAGGGTATTGTCCTGAGAAACAAAACCAAACTGTAAAATGTTATTGTTAAAACAATTTACATCTTGAAGTAAAATAATTTAGTTCCTTTAAAAAAGGTTTCATTTTGTCATTTGCGTGTCCTCCTGCATTCCATTCTCTTGAACAATGGCAGTTGCTTATAATGACTCCGTCAGAATATTTTTCACTTTAATGGAACCACAGGCTTCACAGTAGTGTAGTGGTTAGCTCAACGCTTTATGGTACCAATGACCTGGGTTCAATTCCCAGCGCTGCCTGGAAAGTGTTTATACACTCCCCTGTGACCGCGTGGGTTTCCTCCGGGTGCTCTGGTTTCCTCCCACAGTCCAAAGATTGGTCATTATAAATTGCCCTGTGTTTAGGCTAGGGTTAAACTGGGGGTTGTTTGGCATTGCGGCTCGAAGGGTTGGAAGAACCTACTTCGTACTGTAAGTAAACAAACAATAACAAAAACAAAGTCAACAAGATTTAAAGCAACATTCTAAAGGAGCACTTGGACAGTTTATAATCACCATAGCAACCAACTACAATTCGGTAGAGTATTCACAGTAGCCCAACATCTGTTTATTTATTCTGAAATTTCTTAGCTCCTGAAACACTTAACTTCCCATTTGTTTCAACAGTTCCACTAATGTCCACCCTGCAGTTACAATGTCCATGCCTTGCGTGGATAAAGATGAATACTACGGAACAACAGCGCAAGATGAACAAAATTAAATCTACAATTGTAATCCACAATTTCAGCTGTGGAAAATTTCACAGAGCTTTCACGTCTAACCTGTGTCCTCTGCCGAAGATAGTCTGATGCACAGAATGAGCACCACTAGTCTCTTCTCCAGTTTCATTTTGTGTATGGACCTAGAATTTTGGCCAGAGTTTGAATTTAAGCTTATTTAGAATTTAGAACCAGGAAAAAAGACAATAGGAATACAGTTTCCTAATATCCCTGAGTCATAATGCCTATTTATTTAATATACCACTGACAAAGAGAAATACAAAATAAAGAATCAGGTTTATTATCACTGGCATGTCATGAAATTTGTTGTTTTGCAGCAGCAGTACAATGCAAAACATAAAAAATCTATAAATTAAGAAATATATATATAAAATTAAATTAAATAGGTAGTTCAAAAGTCACTACTTATTTAATTTAAGTTGGCACGGTAGTGTAGTGGTTGGCACAATGCTTTCTAGTACCAGTACCTGGGTTCAATTCCCACCACAGCCTGTAGGGTGTTTGTACGTTCTCCCCGTGACTCTGTGGGTCAAAATTACAAATAGATGGCCTACAATAGAACTGACCACAAGATACACTGCAGACGCTGGGGTGAAATCAACACGCACAACACGCTGGAGGAGCTCAGCAGGACGGGCAGCATCCATGGAAACGAACAGTCAACGTTTTGGGTCCTGACGAAGGGTCTCGGCCCGAAATGTTGACTGCTCCTTTCCACGGACGCTGCCCGACCTGCTGAGTTCCTCCGGCGTGTTGTGCATGTTGAATAGAACTGACCAGTTCTGATACAAACAAAGAATACAACTTTCCTGTTGTCCTACTGATAAGAAAATTCAAATTTTAGTTGAAAAATTGGTCAAAATGCCCTCAGGAGTTATGAAGAAACTATAGTATTGATTCAGCCTCTGTCCATTGCTGAGAGCTGCTGATATGTATTTAACAACCAGCAGAGGGAGACATTGATTGAAAATCATTCCGAGCTTCCAATTTGTCGGCTGAAGTTTCTCATTGGGCAGTATTATATCTCTCTTTCCACTTTCTATCAGCATTGTTTTTAATAGGAATTGCAAGCCTAATTGTGTCTGCTTTGAAAAATTCTGGTAAAGTGTATTTACACAACAGCAAATGCAACCTTATTCAATCCTGTACTTTGAATTTTGAATGGCACAAGACACTGGATAAGCTTCACTTGGAGTGGGATCATTGAGTCAGTCAGCATCTTTGGCCCTTTTGGTCCATGCCTTAGATTTCTACAGTACTGTGCAAAAATCTTTGGCACATATGAACAGCTGGGTGCCTAAGACTTTTGCACAGTACTGTAGTAATTTTGTGTATTGCACTGTACTTCTGTCACAAAAAAGCTCATGACACCTGAGTGGTGATAAACCTGATTCTGATATGGGTCTCTATTGTGGACTGAGAGTGGGAGTGGGGCAGGAGAGATTGGAATCATGGTTGAGAAAAGGGGAAGGGGATGGGAAGCACCAGAGAGACATTCTATAATGATCAATAAACCAATTATTTGGAATTAAATGACCTTGCCTGGTGTTTCAGGGCTGGGTGTGTCTGCACCCACGCCACCAGCCACTGTGCAGACACAATATTAAAGTTTAATAATATCTAGACAGACGTGTGAACAGGGATGGAGGAAAGGATACAGACCATGTGAAAGCAGATGAGATTTATTTAATTTGGCATCATGGTTAGTGCAGACATCATGGGCAGGAGGGGCTGTTTCTGTGCTGTAATGTTATATATTCTATGGTTCAATACCCCAGTTCATGGCAAACCAAATTTTTATAATATTAAATTAGGGCAGTCAAGGTCCTATATCCTCTGCTTCTCTACTTTATCAACCTATATCACCACTTCTACAGATCAATAGGCTAAAGTCTCTCTGTTCCTCAGTTCCCCTCGAGTCTGTCATTCATCGAATATATCATCCTGATTAGACGGTGTTGAAGGTATCACATAACACTTACTGTAATTATATTCTTCCTGCTAATGCTCTGCCCAGTTTGCCAGCTAATCAAGTTTAAGTTCAAGTTGAAGTTTAATTGTCATCCAACCATTCATGAACACCCATGAAGACAGCCAAAGGAAACAGTGTTCCTCTGGGGCCAAGGTGGAAATCACATTACCAACAGTCACTGGTCATACACTGCACAAGACACGTTTCAGATCGCAGTAACAGTCATATATATATCGTCCATCGTGTCCAACAATGACAGGAAACCCATCCAGGGAGAGACTTACAGTGGAAAAGCCATTGCACTCAGACAACCCCACTCTCGACCTCAGAAGTCTGGGTAGAGTACTACAAACAGGCGTCAGAGACTGGGGTCTCTGCAGTGGATGCCCATGATGTGTTCTGTGCCTCACCATGCACTTCGCTTTCCACGATGAGCTGCAGAACCACCTTCCTGGCCGTTAGATCTCACTGCAGATCTCATCCCCTCAGTCCGCTGAAGCTTGGAAAGGCATGTCCCTATCTCATGGGGTATGATGCTGCCAGCTATCCTCACCTTGTTTAACCCACCAGGCAAAGCAGTGCACTGGGGTGGGGTAACATCTCTAGTGAAGGCCTTGTCATAACCATTACGGGGTAGCTGCTGTATAAATAGCCCACGTCCTTGAGTGATACGTCCTGCAATTTGATGATGCATGGGTGTTGTTGGCAAGAACAAGCGGTTCTCAGCGGTCACCTGCACGCAGTCCAGACTGTCTTCCACCGGGTGAGTACTGGAGGGGCCAGTCCCCAGTCCAGCACGGACACCATGCCACTCTGCCTCCACCATCTCCCCGACTGGATGGGTCTAACAGGCAAGCCTGCGACATGAGCCCAGTCTTCACTTCAGCCGAGGCCACGCAGTCGCCCTGTCGCCGGTCTCACCAATAAACCAGCGAACTGCACTTGCAATATTTTACATTAGCAATGCCCATCAGCGCCCAAGAGAAATGTCCAAGACAATCACTTGCTGGAAGACTGCACTCTACGTTCGTGCACTGACTCGGACTCACTTCTGTAGCAGGCCGCACCAAATCCAGCCCCTCCACCAACAAGCATCCTGTTGGTGGGGTAAACCTGCAGTACTTAATGTTCAGCATTGACTTGCAAACATAAAAAAGATGTTTACAAATGACAAAAAACACCTTTGGCCACTGTGTCTGTATGCTGCCATCTTACCAGAACAAATAAAAATAATTTTCTAACCTAAGAGTTTTCTCCTTACAATCAATCTATTTTTGTGTCACATACAAACTTAATGATGTAGACAGCCATCGATCCTGGGGGATCATGGGTTTGTGCCTCTGGTGGACTGTGTCCTCTCCAGGGCGCAAGCCTGGGCAGGAAGATTTGAAGAACCGGCTGTTGCCCATGCAGCGGGTTCCCCCTCTCCACGACACTGATGTAGCCCAAGGGAATGGCAAGCACCGATACATCTTGGCACCAGTGTCGTCGCAGAGGTTGCCAGAGTGAAGTTGGAAACAACATCAAACTGCCTTGGGGATTTCTTCCTGGGGGTTTACTCCCGAAGCCTTTCTCATCAGTGGGTATGGCCGCAAGGCAGCAGAGGTCTAAAATCAGAGTTTCCCTTCGCCCAGGTGGGCTGCCGTCCAAGGCTGTCAAGCCCCGCTTCCTGAACAAACTTACGGATAATACCTGCTAATTTAATGTTCTATTCTTTAATATAAATGATAGACAGCTACTGAATAGTCCCAGCACTAGTCCCTGTGATATATCACTGGCCAAAAGCTTCCAATCCTCCAATATCACTGATTGTTTTTCACTAACAAGCCAGGGAGCCTATGGAATCAAAACCTTTGGACCAGCCTACAACGTGGGACCTTGTGGAAAGCTTTTCCGAAATAATTTACACTAATTTTATTAAAAGGAAAGTTAGTAAAGGAAAGAGAGTGAATGAAAAAAATATTGGTAAGCAAAGACCTTTTATCAGGACATAGAGAATAATTAATGAAAGAGTGTAGTAGCCAGTGAGTAGTGGTATCAGCACCTGAGTTTGAAGCAGATGGTCCTGTGTTTGAATCCAGCCAAGTCACAACCTGGGCAGCAACAGTATCTGCGCAGAAGAAAGGCCTGCAATCTACTTCTGTATCTTGCCATGAAACCCCTATGGACAACTACCCTATCAACGATGACTCCAACAAGGAAACTAACAACAACCAGGAAAGAGTAAGACCTATTGGAACTGGAGGCTTTAGCTAAGGTTCTATTTTGTGATAGGTTTCAAATAGCGATTGATGCTCATGTTGTAGTTAAGACAGTGGATATGTAGTATTGGATATCATAAGCATAACAAAAGAATATGTTTATTACTAATTGCCCGTTACGCCGCTTTAGTGAAGGTCCTCCCTCTCTGTTTGCCCTTGGTCACGTAGAGGGAATCTTCATTGCTGTTTCCATTACAATTCATTTGACCCATCAAGGTTGTTAGCACTGAGTCAAACCCCTAAAGCTGGAGGGCCGATGGACTACTCTTATTCCGGCCTCTACTCTTTGACCTATTTGGCAGGGGTGACCCTACCAAAGCATAAAGCATAAAGCCCTGACTCCAGCCGACATAGCTCGCTGGGTCATTGTGGCACACTAGCCTCCAAACCAGGACAAAGTCATGGTCCTCTTGGAGGAAAAGCATAAGTATCTAGGCAATAAACATCTTTGAAAATTGCCAGTTCCAGATGAAGCATGTCCTAGGAAAGTGGAAGAAACAAGGGAGGAAATTATGGATCTAAGAGCAATTTTTCAATCCATGGCTGCTGAAATGGTGACTAGGATTGAAAGTTCTGCTAATGTTCTAAAGAAGGAGAAAGGGATCAACCAGGTGGGCCTGATGGATTCATTTTGTTATTGTGCAAACTACTGGAATTTATTTTGAAATCATCCAGGAATAATCAATATGGATTTGTTTAAGGAAATTCATGACTCACTGAACAGATTGGCATTGTTAAAAAGTTAATGGAGGAGCAGAGCATTTGATGTCGCTTCCATCAGGCTTGTTAACAGAACAAGTAAAAGCTTATGAGCTCCCAAGGAAGGGTGTCGAATTCAATCCAAAATTCACCCAGTGACAGAAGGAGGAAAGTAATGGTTTATATTTGTTTTTGCATGGGTGTCACCAGCGGTAGGGGTGGACAGTATAGAGCTCAGTGCTCATTTCTGTGTCTTTTTAAAATATATAGATCATAGAATGTAACAGGCCTTTTAGTGTCAAGCTCTTAACCTACTCTAAGATCAACCTACTTCCCTCCTACATAACACTCCAGGTTTCTATCATTAATGTACCTATCTAAGAGTTTCTTCAGTGCTCCTAATGTATCTGTGTCTACCACCACTCTGGCAGGCCACTCCACACACTCACCACTCTCTGTGTAAAGAATGTATCTCAGTCTTGCCCCCTATACTTTCCTCCAATCATCTTTAAATTACAACTCCTCATATTAGCCACTTCCACATCGGGGAAAAGTCTCTGGCTGTCTACTCTGGCTATGCTTTTTATCACCTTGTACACCTCTATCAAGTTACCTGTCCTCTTTCTTCACTCCAAAGGAGAAGTCCGAGCTCACTCAGACAGGTTCTCTCATCCAGGAAGCAAAATAACAAATTTCACAACATATACTGATCATATTAAACCTGATTTCTAATTCTGTCTTCATAAGACAGGCTTTCTAATCCAGGCAGCATCTGGGTAAATCTCCTCTGCACCCTCCCCAAGGCTTCCACATTCTTCCTATAATAAGGCAACCAGAACTGAAAACAATATTCCAAGTGTGGTCTTACCAAGATTTTATAGAGCTCTAACATTACCTCACGGCTCTTGAGCTCAATCGCTCAACTAATGAAGGCCAATACACCATAAGCCTTTTTGACAACCCGATCAACTTGCACATCAACTTTGTGTGGCCTATAGACATAGGCCCCAAGATCCCTCTGTTCCTCCACGCTGCTAAGAATCCTGCCATTAACCTGCAATCTGCTTTCAAATTGGACCTTCCAAAGTGAATAATTCCACTCTTTTCTGAGTTGAGGACCATCTGCCAGTTCTCAGTCCAATGCTGCAGCCTGTAAACCTCCCATTGCAAACTGCAGCAGCCCTCCACATGAACCACAGTTCCACCAACCTTCATGTTATCCGCAAACTGAATAACCTATTCTTCCTGTTCCTCATCCAAGTTATTGATAAAAATTGAAAAGGGCTGGGGGACCCGGAACAGATCCTCGTGGAACACCACTGGTCGCTGACCTCCGGGCAGAATTCTCTCATCTACTACCACCCTATGCATTCTACAGGCAAGCTGATTCTGTATCCACACAGCCAAATCTTGAATCCCATGCCTCCTGACTTTCTATATGAGCCTCCCATGGGAAACTGTATCAAACACCTTACTAAAATCCATATATACTACATCCACTGATCTACCTTCATCATTGTGCATTCTCATATCCTCAAAGAATTCAATCAGGCTTGTAAGGCATGACCTGCCCCTCACTAAGCCATGCTGCCTATTCATAATCAGGCCATGCTTCTCCAAATGCTTGTGATTCCTGTCTCTAAGAACTTTCTCCAATAATTTTCCCACCACTGAAGTACGACTCACTGGTCTATAATTCATGGGGTTATTCCTACTTCCTTTCTTGAACAAAGGAACAGTTTATGTAATATCAGTGCATATTTTGTAATATTTTAATGATTTATTTAGATGATTAAGAGAGCATAATTTAGGGTGACTGGAGAAAAGTATAGGCCAGATGTCTGGGGTGGAGATTTTACACAGAGAGGGGCAGATGCATGTAATGTAGTGTCAGAGGAGGCTGTTAGATGGGCAGATGGATGGCAGAATGGTGTGATGTGGGACGCAAAGTTAGATTGATCTTAGAGTAGTCTAAAGGGTCAGTACATCTTTGTGGGCCGAAGGGCCTGCCCTGTTCTATGATAAAAGTCTTTGTAGTTGATACAGAAATGATCATGTATTTGACAGTGAGTAAGAAAGTTTTAGACTGCAGGAACATGCAAGCGGTCTGGCCAGTCGGACGGACAAATGGCAAAAGGAAGTTTATCCAGACAGCTAATTCATTGTGAGCTAATAGATTCGGGGAGGTGAAACGAGGCAGGGAACGTACAGGTATGTCAGTGATGTGAGGTGGAGAGTCACCTTGTGCACATCCATAAACCCGTATAGGCAGAAGGATGAAGGAAAGTGATGCGTTAGGAAAGGCTTACACTGATCCAGAGCATCAGGACTGGGAGCTTGTGCGAATTGTATGTATCATCATAGGTTAGGCCAGCAGAGCCTAAGTGCTCTACCCAGGTCTCTTCACCCCTTAGGGAAATGTTCTAAGTTGGAGAGATGTATGAAATAATGAAGAGCCTGGACAGGAAGGATATATTTGGCCCAGCACAGGAAACAGAACTTTGAAGTAATCAGTAGAAGGATTTGTGGGCAGAGAAGAATTTGGTTTCTACATATTGGAGAATAGTAGGTGCTTGCAATTCTCTATCTGACGGGATTACATCAGCTTTAACTCATCACACTTAAACTGTACTCAGCTACGTAATTTAAATCATGGACCCAGTGGTGGAAGATGAGATTAGTTTGGGAAGTTCCTTTTGAACCAGAAGGTTAAATAACCTCATCCTTTGTTGCAAACGTTAAATTCTGCTGTTCCTTTAAATATGGTGTCTGTTAGATTTAAATAATCATATAACTGAACCACCCTTTGTTCTAAAATAAGACAACATATTACAAATATATATTAATCATTGATATTAGTTGACAGTTGCTGCCATGAAGTGCAAGAGGCTGGTAAAGGACCCCTGTTAAGACATGGGATTGGTAGAAATGCTTGACTATTCAAACTTGTGAAATTAATTTAGATAAGATTCATTTTAATATATACCTTCTCAGATTACAGGCTAATTGATAAAAGTTTGGTGATTTGTTTCTGACTAAAGTTACTATATACTATAAATGATCACTGGATTTCTTTATTTCTTCCCACTCCGTTTGAAGACTTCTATTGTGATAGATTCCATTTATTATACTTGTCAATGTTGGTTGACAGTAAGTTCCTTTTCTCGAGGTTGTTTGGTCGACTTAGCCATTGTTCGAAGGATGTTGATTGGAAGATTGCGTTCCATGTCTCATGTACTTCACTCCACTGAAATCTGATTGGTTATGTTACAGACTCCGGTGGAATGAAGGACAGCAGAATGGATGAATTACACCAGTGCGTCAATAGAAGTGCTGGATGGTATCTAGTTTTACTGGATCAAAGCTTTTTCCTTTATAGGTCTTGGTAACGTTCTCATAATCCATAGATTGACAAATTACATTTCTGCACAACAAAACATGTTATATCAATATAAATAGCTGTGCGTTGTTGTATTTCATGTAAGTTATGTTTGGGTTTCTCAGCTTTTAGCATTATACATCCAAATGGTAAAATCATTTCCTCACTTCTAATATATATCTTGCTTTATATTCAGCTCTGCTGCTTGAATTTATACATTAATGGCTATATTTTATACACAATCAATCAGTTCATATGGGTTGGACTTTCAAAACAAAAATGCTTAAAGGTGGCAAACATATGTTATAGTCGACCATTCTTAAAAGGAATGATTGCAATTGGTTATTTTGTGCAAGGGGAAAGAGCTATTATTTGGCATTTTGAAATTAATAACAATCTTATTCAAGTTCAGGTTCAAGCTTAAGTTTAATTGTCATCCAACCATACATGAATACCCATGAATACAACCAAACGAAACAAGTGTTACACCCGGGCCAAGTTGCAAAATATAGTACCAAAAGTCATTCACAGCACAAGGCACAAATAACACATATAAGATATCATGCATATATACAATAGCAAGCACATGGAAGATAGCAGTAAATTACAATCACACAGAAAAAAAATATACTTCAAGTGCCTAAGTCCATGACCGTTGCAATAGTCATGCAGTGCAACACAACACCGCTTGTCTTCTGCCAAACAAACAGTGGGGGGCAGCACCTACTGGTTATATCCAAAGAAAGTATCACTGCATCATGGTGCATACCTCTCCTGTTACACTTGTGTGTTCTGTTTGCTTTGTTTGACAAAAACTTGTTTCTTATTCTGCATCACTTAATATTCTTTCATCTTTCAGTCTTTAGGCCACAATGCAATCCATTTCAAGAATGGAGAACTGACCAGAGGATTCCTGGACACATATCAATGAACCAATTGCTGAGGATTCTGCTATTAAATATTTATGTCTGGTAAATTACTTCAAAATATCGGCCACTTCAGATATACAACTGTAACCTTTGATATCAATCCTCAGGGAGCAGGTCGTTAATATCAAATGTAACAGGCCAATTTATGAGTTATATCATTATCAATAATTAATTTCAAAACTAATTAAATAAACGTGTTTAGTCATTTTATTTGCTTACCATTTTCTACCTTAATACATGTCAATCTGCTCTCTGAAAAGGTCTGGATGTGGGAAATTTCAGCTCAGAGTCCTGCAGCTTGTGTAATGACATGCTTCCAATCAAAGGTGTTAAAGATTTAGGAGAGTAGGAATGTGGTACGTGATTTTCCTTTCAAGTAAGTTGTACAACTATTTATATCGGAGGGAAAGGATGCATTATCTGGAAGAATTCACAACAACACAAGAAGATAGGAGCAGAAATGGGCTATCAGGCTCCTCAAATCCATCACCACGATGGTTGATCTATGCAGGTCTCAACTCCTCTTCTTCACCACACCCCTCTTAGGTTTGTAATCAGTGACATACATTGTGAAATTTGTTGTTTTTTGGCAGTGGTGAAGTTCAAGATAGAAAAAATTACCCTAAGTCACATAACATAGATAAATAGTGCAAAAGAGAATGAATGTGGCAGTGCCTGTGGGTTTATGAACTGCTCAAAAATAAAATACTGAAGGGGAAGAAGCTGCTTCTAAAACAGCTTCAAATATTTACCCAAATCTACTTGAAATACTTCTAATGATCCTGCTTCCACCAAGCTCGAGGACAGACAATTCCAGATATTCACCACCCTCTGTGAGAAGAAATTTCCACATACCTCAGTTTTAAATGACAAGCCCTTTATCTTGTAGTTATGTCTCCTTGTTCGCGATTCTCCCACTAGCGAAAACAAAGGTCAGTACTTTCAGACTGAAATACAATATTACAATAGACCGATCAACTGGTCTGCTCAAGTTGAAGTTTTCCAATGACTTGGAATGAAGCCATAACAAAAAGGCATTCAAAGAAGCCAATCAAAGGCATTTTTAGAAAATGTTAAATCCAGCAGCTTTGCTTGCAGACTAATTTGGTGAGCCTTAACTATATAACTAACAAGCCTATGTTATGAGAGCTTATGGGGATTGAAAGGCTTTAAAAATAGTCCATGGCAAGCATTGACAACAGACTTGCTTCAGTAAAAGGGCAAAGAAATATGTGTATTTAATGGAAAAGAAATATGCTAAATGTGTGCTTTTAAACCAAGGGAATATCGATGCATTAAGTGAACAGGTTATTGTGTATTGAAGCAAAATGGGTTTGAAATATATCAGTCAATTGAGTTTTATTCTGTTTATCTAATTTTATAACATCTAACATTATTACCTGGTTATTGTTTAAACATACTGGTTGCAAGTGAATAAGAAAATCCATTTTGAAAATGTGTAAGCAGGAGGATTTGCCTAAGCACCGCCTGCACACAAGGAGAGACAGCTGTTTCCTTTTTGAGAGGGAGAAAAAAACAGATCTTTTGGAGAGCAATAGGTTTGGGCAGAGAAAGTCCACACCTAAAGATGATTACACCTGGCAAGTGCAACTTTTCAAACCGTTTCAGACTTGTCAAACATACTTTGGTTCTGCAGGTTGCTGCAGGTTCCTGAAGAAACAAACAGCCATTGTTCACTCTGAGCCACTGTAACCCTTTTCTGACTGCAGTGCTTTTGTCCTTTCAATTTTTACCGCACAAATTATTCCATATAGAAATTAAAGGTTTCTTTAATTTTCTAAAAAGCAAAACATATGTCTCTGGAATTTCTTGTGACTCATTTTCAACCAAGGTGAATTTATTTGTTTTTACACATCTTCATATAGTCTGGGACTTATTGATCATAGCATGTTCTCACTATAAGTAACTAGAAATTTTCTCCAATTTGTTCTAACTCATTCCAGAATTTGTATTCCATTATATTTTCTCTCTGATCTATTTTGAAATACCAAGTAGAATATCACAAACTAATATTCCAGGGTGCCAAACTTGCTAGAAACCAAATCAAAAACACCAAAAAACTAATCTCCCCTACCTACACAATGCCCATATCCCTCCACTTTCCTCACATTCATGTGCGTATCCAAAGGGCTCTTAAAAGCCTCTACCACCATACCAGGCAGCGCATTCTCACTCCTACCACTCTCTGAGTCAAAAACTTACTCCTCACATCCCCTTTGAGCCTACCCCCTCTCACCTTCAATGCATATCCCCTGGAATTAAACATTTCTACCATGGGAAAAAGATACTCGCTATCTACTCTCTCAATGTATCTCATAATCTTATAAACCTCCAGTAGATGTCCCCTTGGCCTCCACCACTCTAAAGAAATCCTCAGGCGTATTTCTGGTTAAGTTGTTTTAAACCAACTTAATGGCTGAGATTTTCGCGGCGATAATCAAAATCTGACTTTTTGCAAAGTCTTTGTTTCAGTTCAGTTCTAGGAAGATGATTCTGGATAAAAAAAAGTCTCCCTTCACCTTAACTATAGAAGGAATTGGAAACGCTTTGTCTTGAATTAAAGGGTAAAATGACAATATTTCCTAAGTAAAGTAGTCCCAGAATGGAAAGAAAAAAAAGTTTACTGCTTTTCCCTCCTTTTTCCCAACTATTTAATTGCCTTTCAAATGAGTGTTACAGGGGCACAGTAACTAACTGCATGACTGCTCTCTGGCAAGACCAGTTTTACCCCAAGAGTCCCTGCTTTAAGCTGTTCCGATCTTAGTCAAGCCCTCCAGGAAACTTCAGGTGTAGTCAGGTTTTGCATCTGAAGGAAAGAAGGACAGCGAGGGTTAAGTCAAATTGTACCATGATTACATGTTTTCTTCACAAGCAATTTCAGGAAATTCACACACTCTCTTCTGTGAATTTTGGGATTGCTATGCTTTCTGTCACTGTAACTTTATTATAGGACCAAAAAGAGGAATAAATACAATCCAGTGGAAAAAGGAGACAAGAAATAGTATTAGTTATCTCTGCTTTAAAAATTACTATACAAACTACATTTCTCGTTCATAGAGGAAGAGGCTAAAGTTTCTTTCACAAACCTATCATTTTCTAATACTATAAATACTGTAAAACAGATCACTCACCAGTCTCCATACACGAAGATCACCAGCAGGAGCAAGTTTCCTAGAACTCAAGTAAAAGTATATCTTTTGTTTTACTGAGAAGTTAAGAAGACTATATAGATGAGGAAGAGAAAGTCCGGTGTGAGGAGGAAATGTTAGATAGGGGTTTTCACATGAAAAGAACAAAAAAACACTATTCTGTAAAACAGAAATTATGGTGGAAATAGGCAATGCCTTAAAAAGGATCATTTAAAAAGAAAACATTTTGTTTTAAAATATGAAAATAAGAAGGCGATTTAGAAATTAGACAAGAAAGAGAAGGGAAGCAGATCAAGGGAGTGTGAGATGAGTGATCAGAATTTTCATCCTGAGCTCTTAGCTCTTATCTACTTGTCTCAACATCTCAGTTGTCAGCCTGTCTAATACAACAGTCCAATAAACAGCAGTCTCCCAAACCTACTCCGCCTCCAATTTGACATGTTAAGGATTTTACGCTGTGGGGGAAGTCTTTGTTTTCAAAAGCTGACACCTGGTCTCACCTAGGAAAGACGAATAACTATGCTTTACAGAATACTTAACCCCTTGGTAGCTCATGAGCGTTTTTTCATAATACGCCTGGGACAAAATCAATGAAATTTATTGCATAATGATTCCGAGATCTTGTGGAAATGGGTAGTGACGTGAAATCTATTAACTCTTTCAGACAAGGCATTCTAATACAGAATCATCCCATTTGGGGGTAACTATAGGAGGTCCGGATTACTCTGGACCAGATCTACCAACAAAGCACAAGCAATTCATCTCTAATGAGCACACACCAGTCTTCACAGAGGGTCAGAAATGGAAAGAGTGAGCAGTTTCAAGTTCCTGTGTGTCAATGTCCCTGAGTATCTAACCTGGACCCAATATATTGCTGCAGCTACAGAGAAGGTACGACAATGGCTATATTTCATTAGGAGTTTGAGGTGATCTACAATGTCGCCTAACAGACTTGCAAATTTGGAGAGCATCCTAATTGGCTGCATCACCGTCTGGCATGGAGGGGAGTGCTACTACACAGGATCAAGGTAAGCTGCAAAAAGTTGTAAAATTAGCCAGTTCCATTATGGGCACTAGACTTCACAGTATCCAGGATACCTTCAAGGAGTAATGTCGCAAAAAGGCATTAAGGACCCCCATTATCTGGGTCATAGATGCACCGTAGAAAGCATTCTTCTGGAGTGCATCACAATCTGGTATGGAAGTTGTCCTATCCAAGACCGGAAGAAGCTGCAGAAGATCGTGAACACAGCCCAGCACATCACACAAACCAATCTTCCATCCTTGGAATCACTTTACTCTGCACGCTGTCGGAGCAGTGCTGCCAGGATAATCAAGGACACGACCCACCCAGCCAACACACTTTTCGTCCCTCTTCCCTCCGGGAGAAGGCTCAGGAGCTTGGAGACTCATACGACCAGATTTGGGAACAGCTTCTTTCCAACCGTGATAAAACTGCTGAACGGATCCTGACCCGGATCTGGGCCGTACCCTCCAAATATCCGGATCTGCCTCTCGGTTTTTTTTTGCACTACATTACTTCCCATTTTCTATTTTCTATTTATGATTTATAATTTAAATTTTTAATATTTACTATTGATTTGTACTCCAGGGAGGGGGAAGCGCAGAATCAAATATCGCTGTGATGATTGTACGTTCTAGTATGAATCGTTTGGCGACAATAAAGTATAAAGTGCAGATTGCTACCGTCAGGAAGGAGGTACAGGAGCCTGAAGACACACACTCAATGATTCAGGAACAGCTTCTGCCCCTCTGCCATCAGATTTCTGAATGGACATTGAACGCATGAACACTACCTCACTATTTTTTTATTTCTATTTTTGCACTAGTCATTTGATTTATCTATTTAATATATATATAAAACTATAATTCACATTTTTCTATTATTATGTATTGCGTCGTACTACTTCTGCAAAGTTAACAAAGTTGATGACATAAGGTGGTGATATTAAACCTGATTCTGATTCTGAAATGATACATAGCTCCTTTTAATCTTCCCTTTCTGAATTATTAGCCAGCTGTGGTGTTAGCAGCATTGCCCTGTTATCAGATAGGTCTTCAATCAGAACACCAACATCTGAGAGTAGAGAGGATATAACTATTATTTTATGTGTCCCAGTAGTTTTCTTATCGTGATTTCATCTTCCTACTTAAGTACAAAATAAGTTGGAGCATTTTTGATTTAGCTGACACTCAAGGTATTTTAAAGCACAAGGCCATTCATCTTTTCTCTCCAGTGCTAGTTCAATTTGATGTTCTACTTTCAAATCACTGGCATCCTCACACTGTTATTGATCACAACATGTTCTGGCTGTAGGTAGCTAGAAATTTTCTCCAATTTAGAGCAGAATAAAACAGAACTTTATTGTCATTGCACAGGACAACAAGATTACAGTGCTACTCCAGTCCCTGCAAAACAGATATTTACAATGCATACAGCATGGCTTAATTTTTTAAAAATCCCTTATTTACATGCAACAAGTAACTTAAGAACATAACGTAAGAAACAGGAGCAGGAGTCGGCTATCTGGACCATCAAACCTGCTCCACCATTCAGTAAGGTGATGGCTGATCACACCATGGACTCATCTCCACCTACCTGTCTTTTCTCCACAACCCCTAATTCCCCTACTATGCAAAAATCTATCCAACCTTATCTTAAATGTATTTACTGAGGTAGATGCTTCACAGGGCCGAGAATTTCACAGAAACACCGTTCTTTGGGAAAAGCAGTTCCTCCTCATCGCCGTCCTAAATTTACTCTCTCGAATCTTGAGGCTATGTCCCCTAGTCCTGACGAAGGGTCTCGGCCTGAAACGTCGACTGCACCTCTTCCTAGAGATGCTGCCTGGCCTGCTGCGTTCACCAGCAACTTTGATGTGTGTCCCCTAGTTTTAGTCTCACCTACCAGTGGAAACAGCTTTCCTGCCTCTATCTTATCTATCCCTTTCATAATTTTATATGTTTCCATAAGATCTCTTCTTATTCTTCTGAATTTCAGTGAGTACGATAATCCATAATATTCAAAGGCAAGCCGGGGTGTGTATTATTCAGGGGCACAACAGCCAAGGGGGAGAAGCTGTCTTTCAGTCTTACTGTCTTGGTTAAGATGTTTCTGTATCTTTTACCAGATGGCAGGAGATTGAACAGACAGCGTCTATGATGGGATGGGTCTTTAATGATGTTATGAGTGTGTTGTAGGCATCCAGAGTTGTAGAGACTCCAGGTCCAGTAGTTGAGTCCCAGTGATGTGCTGGAGTGCTTTGTGATTGGTCTTGCTGCAGCCAGAGTACCACATTGTCCTTCTGTATATCAGTATGCTCTCTATCACACATCTGTAAAAGTTGGCCAGCAATTTCTGAGGCAGAATAGCTCTCCCTAAGCAGCTCACAGTATACTCACTGTTGTGCCTACCCTAATTTCAAGGTTCTGTTGATGGACCAAGAGAGCTTCTCGATGATGTTCACCCCAAAAAATTGAGCCTGGAGACCCTTTCCAATTATTTATTCCGAAACACCCAGGAATTTGTATTATCTCTCTGAAGCACAAAATGGAATATCACCAAAGGATATTCCAGTGATTTAGCTTCTTTTTATTCCTTCTGTAAAATTTAATTACATCATTTTCTTTCAATCAAATATGTTTTTATTTTTCTGCTGTGTCTTCATGAGTTGCAAAAAATCCATGCCTTTTAAAATTTGTAGTAATTCTCACAACTGTAACGTGATGCTATGCTGTTCTTTACAAAGATTAACGTTTATAGTCTGTTACAGCCCATGAAGTCCTTTGCAGTTGTATCATTGTATGAAGGAGGAGACCCGACAGTCAATTTGTACGTGAGAACCCAGAAGCAGATATTCTGCTTCACTGAGGTACAAATAACATTTTTGAGAGAACATTTCTTCTTTTTGTAGGGAAGGAATTATTGATATGCACTAAGGTTTATGAACTCATCTGAAGCTATAATGTTCAATTATATAACTCTAAACAGACAGACCAATGCCTGTGTTCAAAGTGGCATTTGACTTTTTGCAGATTCCACAAGAAAGTAGTGAAAGTGCTCCTCCTTCCCTTTCTCCTATTGTTCACTCTCCTCTCTTTTCAGATCCCTTCATCTCCAGCCATTTATCTTTCCCACCCACCTGGCTTCACCTATCACTTTCTAGCTATCCTCCTTCCCCTCCCCACACCTTTCTATTCTGACATCTTCCCCCTTCCTTTCCATCCTTGAAGAAAGATCTCTGCCTGAAACGTCGACTGTTTATTCATTTCCATAGATGCTGCCTGATCTACGTTCCTCCAGCATTTTGTGTGTGTTGTTTTGGATCTCCAGCTTCTGCAGAATCTCTTGTGTTTGTAAGGTGGTTTGTTTCTCTTTGAATTGAGAAGGGTATCGACTAATTTGTTAACTCAAGAGACTCTGTAGATGCTGGAAATCCATAGTAACACACACAATACACTGGAGGAACTCTGCAAGTTGGGCAGCATTGAAAGGAAAAAAGCACTAACATTTCAGGTCGAGACCCTTTATCATGACTTGAAGGGAAGGGGGAAGAGTGG
Source organism: Mobula birostris (assembly GCF_030028105.1). Classification (NCBI taxonomy): domain Eukaryota; kingdom Metazoa; phylum Chordata; class Chondrichthyes; order Myliobatiformes; family Myliobatidae; genus Mobula; species Mobula birostris. The sequence continues at coordinate 96,747,448 of NC_092383.1, read as the reverse complement.
GACTAAGAACATAGTCATAGTCATAGTCATAGTCATACTTTATTGATCCCAGGGGAAATTGGTTTTCGTTACAGTTGCACCATAAATAATTAAATAGTAATAGAACCATAAATAGTTAAATAGTAATATGTAAATTATGCCAGGAAATAAGTCCAGGACTAGCCTATTGGCTCAGAATGTCTGACCCTCCAAGGGAGGAGTTGTAAAGTTTGATGGCCACAGGCAGGAATGACTTCCTATGATGCTCTGTGTTGCATCTTGGTGGAATGAGTCTCTGGCTGAATGTACTCCTGTGCCCAACCAGGACATTATGTAGTGGATGAGAGACATTGTCCAAGATGGCATGCAACTTAGACAGCATCCTCTTTTCAGACACCACCAAGAGAGAGTCCAGTTCCATCCCCACAACATCACTGGCCTTACGAATGAGTTTGTTGATTCTGTTGGTGTCTGCCACCCTCAGCCTGCTGCCCCAGCACACAACAGCAAACATGATAGTACTGGCCACCACAGACTCGTAGAACATCCTCAGCATCGTCCGGCAGATGTTAAAGGACCTCAGTCTCCTCAGGAAATAGAGATGACTCTGACCCTTCTTGTAGACAGTCTCAGTGTTCTCTGACCAGTCCAGTTTATTGTCAATTTGTATCCCCAGGTATTTGTAATCCTCCACCATGTCCACCCTGACCCCCTGGATGGAAACAGGGGTCACCGGTATCTTAGCTCTCCTCAGGTCTACCACCAGCTCCTTAGTCTTTTTCACATTAAGCTGCAGATAATTCTGCTCACACCATGTGACAAAGTTTCCTACCGTAGCCCTGTACTCAGCCTCATCAAGAAGGTTGGGATAAGGGAAGGTGCTGGTGAGGGGGTAGGTTTGTGAGTAGGAGGGGAGGGAGGTGAGAAGCTGGGATGTGATTGGTGGGAATGGTAGTGCGATTGTAGGGGTGTGGAGGGCTATGGTCCCGGTGCAGATCGATGGGAGTAGGCATTTTCAATGATTCAGCACCAACTAGATGGGCTAAAGAACCTGTTTCTGTGCTGTACCTTTCCATGAGTCTATGGGTGAAGAAGAAGGAGTCTGACAGAGAGGAGAGTGGACATCATTCACTGTGTATATCCTGCACTGATTTACACATGTAAACTGCGTCACGTTGCAGTTGTTTGAGTTAAATTCCATCAGCCATTTCTGGTGTATTTTCGCAGATGACTAAGATCCTATTATAACTTCAAATAAATGTCACTGCCTGCTCTCCTGCCATCCACAAAATCACTAAATCATACGATCTACATTCTCACCAAAATTGTTCATATATATAACAACGAACAGTGGAATCACCACTGATTCCTACAGCACATCGCTGGTCAGGTCTCCAAATTGAATAGTAATCTTTCTCTACTACCTTGTACCTCCTGTACTAAGTTTGTTTTCTATCCAGTTGGCCAACTCACTCTGTGATTCTATGTCATCTAACTTGTCAACCAACTAACTGTGCAGGACCTTGCTAAAGACCACATAGCCATCTATCATCTACCACCCTGCCCTCATCAATCCTCTTCATCACCTCTAGAAGGTTACAAGCTGGAGTGTGTGCGTGAAACATGATCGACACTCTGGTTGGAGGGATGCCAGAAATAGTGTCATACAAATAGAAATTTATCTTAAAAATGTTGAATTCTGTCTTTATAAAGTCTGATAAAATGCTATCTAGCCAAAACCTTATCTCTGTTTTTTTCTCCACAGATGGAATTGGCGGATTGGAAGACAGCAAATGTCACGCCACTTTTTAAAAAAGGATGTAGGCAAAAGACGGGCAACTATAGGCCAGTTAGCTTAACATCTGTAGTCGGGAAAATGGTTGAAGCTGTCATTAAGGAAGAAATAGCGAAACATTTAGAAAGGAGTGGTTCCATTAGACAGACGCAGCATGGATTCAGAAAGGGCAGGTCCTGTTTGACAAACTTACTGGAGTTCTTTGAGGACATAATGAGTGCAGTGGATAGAGGGGAACAGGTGGATGTCATCTACTTGGATTTCCAGAAGGCGTTCAATAAGGTGCTGCACAAGAGACTTATAAATAAGATACGGATGCATGGAGTCGGAGGAAGTGTATTGACAAGGATAGTGGATTGGTTAACCGATAGAAGGCAGAGAGGTGGTATAAGTGGGTGTTTCTCCGGTTGGCAGTCAGTGGTGAGTGGGGTGCCGCAGGGGTCGGTGCTGGGCCCGCAGCTGTTTACCATTTACATTGATGATTTGGAAGAGGGGACTCATAGCAACATTTGCTGATGACACTAAACTGAGTGGAAAAGCAAATTGTACAGAGGATGTGGAGAGTCTGCAGAGGGATATAGATAGGTTAAGTGAGAGGGCCAAGGTCTGGCAGATGGAATACAACGCTGGTAAATGCGAGATCATCCACTTTGGAAGGAATAATAGAAGAGCAGATTATTATTTAAATGGTGAAAGATTGCAGAATGCTGTTGTGCAGAGGGACTTGGGAGTGCTTGTTCATGAATCGCAAAAGTTGGCTTGCAGGTACAACAGGTTATTACGAAGGCAAACTGAATGTTGGCCTTCATTGCTAGAGGGATTGAATTCAAGAGAAGAGAGGTCATGCTGCAACTATACAGGGTACTGGTGAGGCCACACCTGGAGTACTGTGTGCAGTTCTAGTCTCCATACTTGAGGAAGGATATACTGGCTTTGGAGGCAGTGCAGAGGAGGTTCACCAGGTTGATTCCAGGGATGAAAGGGTTAACCTATGAGGACAGATTGAGTCGCCTGGGACTATACTCACTGATATTCAGAAGAATGAGAGGGGATCTTATAGAAAGATACAACATTTTGAAAGGGATAGATAAGATAGAAATAGGAAAGTTGTTTCCATTGGTAGGTGAAACTAGAACTAGGGGACATTGCCTCAAGATTCAGGGGAGAAGATTTGGGATGGAGATGAGGAGAAACTGTTTTTCCCAGAGAGTGGTGAATCTGTGGAATTCTCTGCCCAGGGAAGCAGTTGAGGCTTCTTCACTAAATATATTTAAGATACAGTTGGATAGGTTTTTACACAGTAAGGGAATTAAGGGTTATGGGGAAAAGGCAGGTAGATGGAGCTGAGTTTACGGATCTTATTGAATGGTAGAGCAGGCTTGATGGGCCAGATGGCCCACTCCTGCTCCTATTTGTTATGTTGTCAAATGAACTAAGATACAACGAAAAGCTTGCCTTTGCATAGTGCTCGTACAGATCAAGTCATTACACAGTGCATTGACCTTGTGCAGGAAAACAAGAAGGTTCAAGGTCACAATAAAGTATATTGTGAGGTCACAACTCTCATAACAACTGTCCATGAAACTGGTGGCACGTACTTTCTGGCATCTACCCAAGGGGAGAGACCATAAGACCATAAGAAATAGGACCAGAATTAGGACCTTTGGCCTATCAAGTCTGTTATACCATTTCATCATGGCTGATTCAATTTTCCTCTCAGCCCCAATCTCCTGCCCTCTCCCGGTATCCCCTCATGCCCTGACCATTCAAGAATCTAACAACCTCTGCCTTAAACATGCGTAATGACTTGCCCTCCGCAGCTGCTTGTGGCAAAGAATGCCATGTGTTCAGCACTGTGGCTAAAGAAATTCCTCTTCATCTCCTCTATTCTGAGGCTGTGTCCTCTGGTCTTAGATTATTTCACTATAGGAAACATCCTCTGTACAGCCACTCTATCAAGGCCTTTCATCATTTGATAGGTTTCAATGAGGTCACCCCTCATTCTTCTGAATTCCAGTGAATGCAATCCCAGAGCCATCAAACACTCTTCATATGACAAGCCATTTAATCCTGGAATCATTTTCATGAACCTCCTTTGAACTCTCTCCAATTTCAGCACATCCTTTCTAAGATAAGGGGCCCAAAACTGCTCACAATCATCCGAGTGAGGTCTCACCAGTGCTTTATAAAGTCTCAATATTACATCTTTGCTATCATATTCTAGTCCCCTTATAATGAATGCTAACTTGCATTTGCCTTCCTCACCACAGACTCAACCTGCAAATTCATTCTTAGGAAATCCTGCACAAGGATTCCCAAGTCCCTTTGCCCCTCAGTTTTTTGTATTTTCTCTTCATTTAGAAAATAGCCAACACTTTCATTACCTCTGTCAAAGTTCATGAATATACAGCTCCCAACCTTGTATTCCATTTGCCATTTCTTTGCCTGTTCTCCTAATCCAGCTAATTGTGTGTCCGACAGAGTGATCAGCAGCACTGGGGCTCCACAGGGGATTGTCTTGTCTCCCTTTCTCTTCACCATTTACACCTCGGACTTCAACTACTGCACAGAGTCTTGTCATCTTCAGAAGTTTTCTGATGACCCTGCCATAGTTGGATGCATCAGCAAGGGAGATGAGGTTGAGTACAGGGCTACGGTAGGAAACTTTGTCACATGGTGTGAGCAGAATTATCTGCAGCTTAATATGAAAAAGACTAAGGAGCTGGTGGTGGACCTGAGGAGAGCTAAGGTACCGGTGACCCCTGTTTCCATCCAGGGGGTCAGTGTGGACATGGTGGAGGATTACAAATACCTGGGGATACAAAATGACAATAAACTGGACTGGTCAAAGAACACTGAGTCTGTCTACAAGAAGGGTCAGAGCCGTCTCTATTTCCTGAGGAGACTGAGGTCCTTTAACATCTGCCAGACGATGCTGAGGATGTTCTACGAGTCTGTGGTGGCCAGTGCTATCATGTTTGCTGTTGTGTGCTGGGGCAGCAGGCTGAGGGTAGCAGACACCAACAGAATCAACAAACGCATTCGTAAGGCCAGTGATGTTGTAGGGATGGAACTGGACTCTCTCACGGTGGTGTCTGAAAAGAGGATGCTGTCTAAGTTGCACGCCATCTTGGTCAATGTCTCCCATCCACTACATAATGTACTGGGTGGGCACAGGAGTACATTCAGCCAAAGACTCATTCCTCCGAGATACAGCACAGACCGTCACAGGAAGTCATTCCTGCCTGTGGCCATCAAACTTTACAACTCCTCCCTTGGAGAGCCAGACACCCTGAGCTGATAGGCTGGTCCTGGACTTATTTCATAATTTACTGGCATAATTTACATATTACTATTTAACTATTTATGGTTTTATTACTATTTATTATTTATGGAGCAACTGTAATGAAAACCAATTTCCCCTGGGATCAATAAAGTATGACTATGACTATGACTATGACTATGAATTCCTTCAGTAGCCTCTCCACTTCCTCAAAACTACCTGCTCCTCCCCCTGTCTTCATATCATCTGCAGCCTTTGCAACAAAGCCATGAAATCTATAATCCAAATCATTGCCTTATAACATAAGAAGAATCGGTCCCGACATAGACCACTGAGAACACAACTGGACACCAGCAGCCAACCAAAAAAGGCTCCGTTTATTCCCTCTCCTTGCCACCTACCAATCAGCCACTGCCTTAGCCATGCTAGAATCTTTCTTGTAATACCATGGGCTCGTAGCTTGCTAAGCAGCCTCATGTGTGGCTTTGTCAAAGACCTTTTGAAAATCTAAGAACGAAACATCAACTGATTCACCTTTGTCTATCCTGCTTGTTATTTCTTTAAAGAATTCCAGCAGATTTGTCAGGCAAGATTTTCCCTTGAGGAAACCATGTTGACTATGGTCTATTTTATCATGAGCCTCAAGTACGCTGAGATATCACCTTTAATAATCGACTCTAAGATCTTCCCAACCACTGAGGTCAGACTAATGCCTATATTCTGCCTCTCTCCTTTCTTGAAGAGTGGAGTGACATTTACAACTTTCCAGTCTTCCGGAACCGTCCCAGAATCTAGTGATCATTACTAATGCCTCCACAATCTCTGCAGCCACCTCTTTCAGACCCCTGGGGGTCTGGTCCAGGTGACTTATCTACCTTCCGACCTTTCAGTTTCCTAAGAACCTTCTTTCTAGTTATGGTAACTTCACACACTTCATGACCCCAGGTGCCTGGAATTTCCACAATACTGCTAGTTTCTTCTACAATGAAGACTTATGCAAAATACTTATTCAGTTCATCCACCATATCGTTGTCTTCCTTTACTACCTCTCCTGCATCATTTTCCAGCAGTCTGTTATTCTCTCTCGCCTCTCTTTTATACCTTATGTATCTGAAGAAGCTTTTTATATCCTCTTTAATATTATTGGCTAGAGGTCATAGAGTTATAGAAATCTACAGCAGAGAAACAGACCCTTTGGCCCCTCTAGTCCGTGTCAAAGTATTAATCTGCCTAGCCCATCAACCTGCACCCAGACCATAGCTCTCCATACCTCTTCCATCCACGTACCTATACAAATTTCTCAAGCATTGAAATCAAACCTGCAGCCATCATTTCTGCACAGACTGGATGCGCCAAAGAACTTGTTTCTGTACTGAAATTTTCTATAACTCTTTGCCTCCAGTCAGAGAGGCAACCATCTACTACCTCTCTCTGGCCTCTCTCTTGAAGCCAATGTCTACACCAATTTACTCATAGTCATAGTCATAGTCATACTTTATTGTTCCCGGGGGAAATTGGTTTCATTACAGTTGCACCATAAATAATAAATAGTAATAGAACCATAAATAGTTAAATAGTAACATGTAAATTATGCCAGGAAATTATGAAATAAGTCCAGGACCAGCCTATTAGCTCAGGGTGTCTGACCCACCAAGGGAGGAGTTGTAAAGTTTGATGGCCACAGGCAGGAATGATTTCCTATGACGCTCTGTGCTGCATCTCAGTGGAATGAGTCTCTGGCTGAATGTACTCCTGTGTCCACCCAGTACATTATGTAGTGGATGGGAGACATTGTCCAAGATGGCATGCAACTTGGACAGCATCCTCTTTTCAGACACCACTGTGAGAGAGTCCAGTTCCATCCCCACAACATCACTGGCCTTACGAATGAGTTTGTTGATTCTGTTGGTGTCTGCCACCCTCAGCCTGCTGCCCCAGCACACAACAGCAAACATGATCGCACTGGCCACCACAGACTCGTAGAACATCCTCAGCATCGTCCGGCAGATGTTAAAGGACCTCAGTCTCCTCAGGAAATAGAGGAGAATTACTACTTCATCTTGAATGCCAAATACCTGAATGTTCTTGAGGAACCTCTCATGCAGGGTCTTGTTCAAAGCCTTGCTAAACAACATCCACCACTTTGGTTTCATCAACTTTCCTGATAACTTCTTTAGAAAAACTCTATAATTTTGGTTAGACAGCCACAAGGCCATGCTGACTATCCCCAATCAGTCCCTGTCTATCCAAATACTTATATATCTGGCCCCTTAGAATACCTTCCAATAACTTACCCACTACTAATGGCAGGCTCACTGGCCTATAATTTCCAGCCTATTCTTAACACTTTCTTACAATATTAGCTTTCAGAGCAACATTAATTATCCTCCGGCACCTCACCTGCTTTCTTAGAGCCTTTCTTAAATAACGGAATAACATTAGCTCTCCTCCAATCCTCCGGCACTCACTCATATCTCTGCTGGGGTCCCTGCAATTTCTGCACTAGCCACCACCCCCACCCCCAACCCAGCCACCACCACCAGGTCTGAGGGAACACCTTACCAGACCCTGGGGTTTTATCCACCCTGATTTTCCACAAGACAGCAAACACCTCCTCCTCTGGCAATCTGTACAGTGTCCATGAACTCGTTGCTGTTTTGTCTCACTTCTATAGACTCTGTGCCTGCCTCCTGAGTAAATACATATGCAGAAAATCCATTTGCAATCTTTGCAATTGTTTTTGGCTACACACATAGGTGACCCCTCTGATCCTCCAGAGGACCAATTTTGATCCTTGCTATCCTTTACTCGTAATAAATCTGCAGAAGCCGCCAGGATTCTCCTTCACCTTGTCAGCTAGAAAAATTTCGTACCTTCTTTTATCCCTCCTAATTTCCTTCTTGAGTGCTTTTTTGCATTCCTTACACACCTCAAGTACTTCATTTGCTCCTTCCTGCCTACAGCTACTAAGCATCACCCCTGTTTTCTTCTTAGCCAGGGCATTAACATGTTATTCTAGCCTTTTATTCTGACAGGAAGATACAAACTCTGCCGTCTCAAAGTGTTCACTTTTGAAGGCCTCCCATCTTTCCAGAAAACAACAGTTCATACTTGCCGGATCTTTGTTGGTACATCAGAATTGTCCTTTTGCCAATTTAGAATCTCAATACGAGAACTAGACCCATCCTTCTCCATAATTAGGTTGAAATTAACAGCATTATGATCATTAGATCCAAAGTGTTTGGCTACACAGACTTCTGTCACCTGCTTCCTCATTCCTAATAGGAGATTTAGTTTCACACCCTCTCTAGCTGGGAATTCTATGTACTGATTAAGGAAACTTTTCTGAACACATTTGACAAACCCTACCCCGTCCAGCCCTTTTGCAGTCTGGGAGTCCCAGTCAATATGTGGAAAGTTAAAATCATCTGCAATTACAGCTTATTGTTTCTTGCAATAGTGTGATCTCTTCACAAATTTGCTCCTCTAAATCCAGCTGACTGTTGGTGGTCTAGAATATAATCCCATTAAGAAAGGTCATTCATTTCTCATTCCTCATTTCCACTGATGTAGCCTCAGTAGCCTTCCTGTCTGAGAACTGTCGTGACATTTTCCCTGACTGGTAATGTCATCCTCCCCCTTTCATCCTTCCCTCTACAATGTCTAAAACAAAAGGTCAATCAAACTATCAAACACTTGAAGGAATGGCGTACACTTTAAAATAAGTGCAGGGTGACATTGCAGACATCCTTTAGGAAGGAAAGCCACTGCAGAGTTCAAAGGCACAGCACTAGTGCAGAAATTAATGTGATTGGTCTAGTCATTTTACTGGATTCTACAACTCTTGAAATTCTGGAGGTGTGCAAGGATAAAATCCCTAGCATCAGAAAAATGGAAAACTGATTTCAGTAGGACATATAAACAGGTTTGCAGAGAAGTGGACGTTAATCAGTATGGATTTGTAACAACGTCACCTGCTCTGCTCTTTACACCCACAACTGTGTGGCTAAGCACTGCTCGAATACTGTCTATCAGTTTGCCAATGGTACCACCGCTGTTAGCCGCATCACTGGTGGCATTGATTCAGCGTACCGGAATGATGTCTGGTTCTTCCACGGTAACAGTCTCTTGCTGAACATTAGTGGAAACAAATAACTAATCATCTGAGTTTAGAAAAGGGAAGTCAGACCATGTGGCAGTTCCCATTGGTGGGCCGGAGAGTCAGCAGTCTCAAGTTCCTGCACATTAACGCCTCACATGCGGTATCCTGTACTCAGCACATAGACTCAGTCACGAAGAAGGTGTACCAATGCTGCTATTTGCTTGGAAGCTTAAAGAGCTTCGGCATGTCACCAAGTGTTCTGGCAAACCTCTGCAGATGCATTGGTGACGGTATCCTGACCGATTTCACCATGGCTTGCAATGGCATTTCTAACTTAAGAGACTGCAGAGCAGTGGACTCAGCCCTCCCCTCCGCTAATAGTAACTGCAGGAGACACTACATCAGGAAGGCTGCACTTAGTATTACGAACTACAGTACCACCATCTGGGTTGAGATCTCTTTTAGGTGCTACTCTCACCTAGGAGGTACAGAAACCTTAAGTTGCACACCACTAGTTTCAAGAACAGTTACCTTCCTACAACCATTAGTTATTTTTAAAACAATCTACACAATCCGAACCCTACCTCGTACCTACAGCATACAACACAGCACATAATGGCGACAAGCCCTCTATGGCATGATGGCCCTCTTGTCTCTTCCTGTCTTGTACAATTTAAACTTAATGTATATAATATGCTGTCTGACTGTATGTGCCTGTGTGACTAATGCAAGTTTTTTATTGTATCTGCACCACTCTGTACTTGACCACATGATAACAAACTGAACTTGACTTGTTCCTGGCCTAGAAACTTCCCAAATGGTTGAACCAGCAAAGGGGATGGCGGTCTCTTCACCCAACAACAATCCTACAGTAGCGCAGTAGGGGGAAATGGATGAATTGGAATTCTGGGATTGACTATGGAAAGCCTAGTGTAGATAGATACATTTATACAAAGTTCAAAGTAATTTTACTATCAAAGTACATATATGTCACCATACACAACCCTGAGATTTGTTTTCTTGCAGTCATACTCAATAAATCCAAGAACCAAAAGAGAATCAATGTAAGACTGTACCCAGTAGAGTGGACAACCAACATGCAAAAGACAACAAACTGTGCAAATATGAAAGTGAAAATAGTAGTAATACGAATAAATAAGCAACAAGTATTGAGAACATGAGATGAAGAGTTCTTGAAAATGAGTCTATAGGCTATGGGAGCAGTTCAGTGATTGGCCAAGTGAAGTTAGGGTCAAAAAGTCATAGAAAAGTACAGTATAGAAGCAGTTTCTTCAGCCAATCTAGTTCATGCTAAACCACTTAAACTGCCTATTCCTGTCGATCTGCACCTGGGCCATAGCCCTTTATACCCTTGCCATCCATAAACATATCCAACATCTCTTGAATGTGGAAAATGAGCTTTACAAGCACCTTGCACTGGCAGCTTGTTCTGCACTCTCACAGACCTCTGAGTGAAGAAGTTTCCCCTTATGTTCCACTTAAAGTTTTCACCTTTCACCCTTAACCCATGACCTCTAGTTGTAGTCTCCCAACCTCAGTGGAAAAAGCTTGCTTACATTTACTGTATCTGTTTTGTATACCTCTCTCAAATCTCCCTTCAATCTTCTATGCTCCATGAATCAAAGGGCTAACCTATTCAACCTTTGCTTATAACTCAGATCCTCCAGACCTGGCAACATCCTGGTAAATTTTCTCTGTACAATGTTATTGACACCTTTCCTATAGGTAGGTGACCAAATCTGCACACGATACTCCAGATTAGACCTAACCAATGTCTTATACAATTTCAACATAACATCCCATCTCCGGTACTTGATACTTGGAAATCTAAAGGACAATGTGCCAAGAGCTTTCTTTATGATCTTATCTACCTTATCTCCTGATTTCTTTCTTTTCCTGCATTTCTTACACTCCATAAGTACCTCATTTGCTCCAACAACTGCTACGCACCCGATTTTTTCTTATCCAGGACCTCAATATCTTTTGAAAACCAAGGTTCCCTCAACCTGTTATCTTTACCTTTTGTTCTGACAGGCACATACAAGCTTTGTACTCTCAAAATTTCACGTTTGAAGGCCCCCCACTGTCCAAATCCACACTTGCCAGGACATCTCTGTTACCATCAAAATTGGCCTTTCTCTGATTTAGAATTTCAACCCACGGACCAGGCCTATCATTTTGCATATTTTCTTTGAAACTAGTGACATTATTATCACTATAGGTAGTGTTTCCCTACACAAACACTTTCACCTGCTCTGTCTCATTCTCTAAGAGGAGATCAAGTATCGCATACTCTCTCTTTGGGGCTTCTATGTATACTGATTAAGGAAGCTTTTGTGAACCTCTTTTGACAAACTCTAGTCCTTTTATAGAACAGGAGTCCCAGTCAATATGCAGAAAGTTAAAATCACCTACTATAAATCTTAGTCTAACCTTTACCCTTTGACCGGTTTGGCATGGGTGACTTTACCAAGAGCCAAAGCATAAAGCCCTCACTCCAGCCAGCATCGCTTCCGGTCATTGAGGCACACAAGCCTCCAAACTGCAACAAAGTTGTGGTCCCCTTGGAGGAAATGATACTTTGTTTCCACCGAAGTTTAGCAGTACACACTTACAATTATTTGTGACCAATTAATTTGACTCGAAGCGGATTTTCAAGAAATAAGCAAATATATATAATTACACTGGACATTTTTTTTTCAAAAGTGTTGCTTCCTCAGAATTCAATTTTGTTTATGATAGACCACTTGAAAATGAATACGAATATAATTTCAGACTACTTGTATCATATAGGAATTTGGAGAAACAAGAAATTAACTTTTATTGAATATAATGCATTTAGTTGCATAATGCTGCCGTTGCCTTGCAATAGTTTGACTAAATTAAAAATGTTTTGTTGATGGTTTTCATTTGTACTCAGTGTCTGAGGCTTCTCACTAAAGAGTCCAATAATAATCAGCCAGCATTGAGGGATTTCAGTTGCCCTGATACCTTTTTTCCATGACTGCAATATCCTAGTGAAACCTTTCACCATGCTCATCACTGATAGCACCAGGATTTGCAGGGAAGAAGTCCAAATGGGAATGCAGAAAATTAATCTTTAGTGACATGTTGCACTTCATAGCATGCTTGAAGCATGTTGTCAACCAGCTACACTTAGTCTGGTGCTCTGTAGTTGCCAAGAAAATTCTCAACAACATCATTGAATGACTTCCATGCGATTTTCCCCAGTTCCACTAGAAGTTCTTTGAATTGCCTGTCATTGATGACCTGTTTGATTTGTGGACCAACAAAAATGCCTTCTTTAATCTTGGCATCAGTTATTCTGACTTGAATTATGAATTAAGGTAACAAATTTAGGCAATTAAAAAATGGTGTGTGATAGGGAAATTTCATGGTGATTTTCATGATCAGCAGCCCAAAATCCATAACGTACACCCAAAAGAATTCAGGAAGCAAACTCTTTGTTGTCCAGTGTTATGAATTAGCAGTGGTTGAAAAGAATTGATCTAGCAATTTGGATAGGTTAAAAATGAATCAAGTGACCCAAACTGAACATCTTTTGGGTTCTTAGTTTGTTAAAATAGTCACACTAATGGAATTTCTTTTTAGTTTATCAATGTACAACTTTGGTTTGTGAGTATTAAGAAATCTTAAGTGGAGATTTAAAACTAGTAATTGTTAGTATGTGAAAACCAAACCACAGTCTCTTGTACAGGCCTGTTCACAGTAATTTAAAGCTCTACTAATGACTCAACAGTTTATGCATGTTCGAACAATGTTCTAACCTCTTTAGAACTGAGGGTGGTTTTGTGACGTTGCCCAGCAATTTGCCTGAAAGTTACCATAATTATAAATAACTAGGCAATATGGACTTAGAATACAAGATACTAAATGACAGATGGAGATTCCAAAGTCTTTGCATGAATTTGAATTTTCTTCCCTCACTTTATTAAACCTGTGGAGTTAAATTACCCACAAAGGAGTAAGAAAACAATGGAAAGAAATGAAGGTAGGTTATTCTACCATTGAATGCAGAATACAAGTGACAAATGTATTTGCACTTTAGTCATTTGATGCTGTGATAAATCCTAGGATGTGCTATGACACATCATTAGTGATCGAGTGCTTTGGATCTTCCAACATCAGACACTCCCACCAGCTCACGCAGCCAGAGTTGATCAGGCCGTGGCTTGTGTCCCAGCTGGTCCATGGGTCACACTTCTTGAACCAGGGTCATTTGGAGGCTCACTCAGCAGCCTCTGTGATGGTCCTGGTGGCTCTTTTCTTTGCAGTGCCCATAAATCCAAGAAGAAAGTAGGGTCTGCACATCGTACCGCCTGTAAAGCCTCTACACTCCACCTCCATAGGCTCACTTCATGTCCTCCACCCCTGTCTCTGGCACTGCTCTACCAGCTCCTGGTATTTGGCTTGCTCACGCTCAAACGCCTCCTCAATCTGGTCTTCCCAAGGCACTGTCAGTTCTACCATGACCTCCTGCTTCGAGGTTTCTGACAGAATGGCCATGTCAGGCCTCAGTGATGATGCAATGAAGTCAAGAGAATTCATTGCTTGCCAAGATTGACTTTCAGTTGCCAATCAATATATAGATGATGTGAAATATCCCTAAGAGACTGTGTCTTACACCTCCTTTGGTAGAGACGTATCTCCACCCCGCCACCCATCTTGTGAAGTAGTATGTGCATTTTCTGGTTAGAAGTTCACTGACTGAACATCGTACAGCACAGACACAACATGCTTGTGCCATCACGATGCCAAATTAATCTGATCTGATAGGTGAGGACAAGGTGAGACCAGAGAAAGCAGGATCTCCCAGTGGCCACACATTTTAATTCCACGTCCCATTCCCATTCTGATATGTCTACCCACGGCCTCCGCTACTGTAAAGGTGAAGTTACACTCAGGTTGGAGGAACAACACCTTATATTCCGTCTGGGTAGCCTCCAAACTAACCTCTCAAACTTCTGCTTATGCCCCACTTCCCCCTCGTACCCCATCCGTTATTTATTTATATACACACATTCTTTTTCTCTCTCTCCTTTTTCTCCCTCTGTCCCTCTGACTATAGCCCTTACCCATCCTCTGGGGTTCCCCCCCCCCTTTTCTTTCTCCCTAAGCCTCCTGTCCCATGATCCTCTCATATCCTTTTTGCCAATCACCTGTCCAACTCTTGGCTCCATCCCTCCCCCTCCTGCCTTCTCCTATCGTTTTGGATCTCCCCCTCCCCCTCCAACTTTCAAATCCCTTACTAACTCTTCCTTCAGTTAGTCCTGACGAAGGGTCTCGGCCTGAAACGTCGACTGCACCTCTTCCTAGAGATGCTGCCTGGCCTGCTGCGTTCACCAGCAACTTTGATGTGTGTTGCTTGAATTTCCAGCATCTGCAGAATTCCTCATGTTTGTGTTTTTTAAAAAAGCAACTTGGGTGTTCAACTGGTGTGCAAAAGACAACAAACTGGGTAAATACAAAAATAAATAAATAAATAAGTGATATGTATCGAGAATATGAGAGAAAGAGTCTTTGAAAGTGAGACCAACAGTTGGAATATTTCAATGATGGGGCAAGTGAAGTTATCTCCTTTACTTCAAGAGCCTATGGGTGAGGAGTAATAACTGTTCCTGAACTTGGTGGTGTGAGTCCTGAGGCTCTTGTACCTTCTTCCAGCAGTGAGAAGAGAGCATGTCTTGTGTGCTCTATCTATGCCTTACATAAATTTATAAACTTCTACAGTATTAGGTTTCCATTCTGTTTTCAATGCTCCAGAGTAAACAATCCAAATTGATAAATTGGTTTATTTTTTCTTCGCTATATAATTAGATCTAATCCAGGAAGCATCCTGGTGATGTTCTGTACCTTTCCAGTGCTTGCACATCCTTCCTACAACCCAACACTAACCCTACAGAGTGGTAAACACAACTGCACTCCAACTGTGGCCTAGCCAAAGTTTTATACAGCAGCAGTAGCACAGCATGTAACTTGACAGCTATTATGTTAAATACACCAACTGTTAAAGACAACCATGTCGTACACCCTTATTTATCACCTTATTCACTTGCTTTGCCACTTTGTATGTACTTACATCCCAAGATCCTTCAGTACGTCAATGCTTATAAGGTCTTGTGTTTTCCTATTGCATTTGACCTCCTCAATGCAACACCTCACATTTGTCTCGATTAAACTCCATCTGCCATTCTTTTGCCTACGTTCCCAAATGACCTATGCCTGGCTGTATCCTTTGAAAACCTATCCCACAGTTCACAATTCCACCAATTCTTCTGCCATCTGAAAAACTTACTAATCTAACTACATATATTTTCATTGAAATCAGTAACGTCTATTGAGAACAAGAGAGATCCCTCACTGATCCCTGTGGAATACCAGAAAACAGCCCATGCCACTGTCTTGTTTAGGATACTCTTGGGTAGAATTGCCTTTCAAAGGAGAGCATCTGTAATCATATTGAATGGTGAAGTAACCTCAGTGAAGGGCCAGGTGGCTTTTTCTACTGACCTGACTGTTATATAGTTTGGTGTTTCCAGAGAAAGGTTGCCCGCTGTCAGTGTGTGGCAACCATAAGGTGCAGTTGCCCCTTATCTTTACATGAAGTCTGACTGGTCTAGAAAGAATCAACCATTTTATTTGATTTGGGTTACTGGCCCTGTGGAAAAAAATGTACAGGCAAGTGTTTGAGTTACTTTATTTTATTGTTTCAAACTCTTTATAAGTATATCTTGGTTGGATGGTGGAGATACGTTCCTACAAAAGGAAGTGTAAGGTGCTCCTTCTAACTGCTAGCCTGTGGGTCATCCTTGGGCAACATGTAGCACCTACTTAGCCCCCCCACCCCCCGAATCAGGGTCACGTGAAGCCATGGGAGCAGGTTGTGGATGGTCATACGAGCAGCTGGAGCACATCACGAGTCCTGGTTATGCGACCACTGACGCCAGGCAATCTCTGAAGAGTATTGATAATGGCTGGGGTCACCCGTCTTGTAAAGGCACTGTCCAGAAGAAGGCAATGGCAAACCACTTCTGCAGAAAAATTTGCCAAAAACAATCATGGTCATGGAAAGACCATGATCACCTACATCATAAAACACACCACCTAACGAATTACCTTCACAAGAAATGTTTGTCTTTATCACTTTTTTTGATGAGTTGTGACACAATCTCTTAGAGATATATCACATCCTCTCTAAGACATGACACATAATGATGATGATGGTGATGAATAGTATATTAATGACATTATTTTATTCTTATTTGAATTTATTTGAATGATCTTTTAAATTGTCTATTAGGGATTTAAAACCAGATAAATGATTTAGACAGTGATAGCTACTGAAAGCCATTGGGTTGTTCTGGGGAGCCCTCGGGATCAGATTTGATTTTTCAGCTCTTTTCACTCACTCTGCCTTACGGGGCACTTCTCAGGTACAAGGGATCAATTTGTATCTGCATCTGGAAGGTATAAATGTGGACAGGGACTGTTGCAGGTGTGTTCGGACCATTGGTCAGGTCCAGCACAGTACAACTCATTTTATGGCTTTGCATGAAAATTTGTGAGGATTCACTCTTGGTGTTGGCACCCTTAACTAATTCCCTTTTTTCTGGAGTACTTCTTGAGTCCAAGTTCCTGCATGTAGAGGACTTCTGGTGTCCTCTTCAGCCTCTTTACTTGTAAACCAGATTGTCTATCTCACTTGTGAGCAGCCGTGACTGTCAAGAGCCTCCCAGCATCTGGGAATGACTTCTACGATGATGGATGAGAAAGCTGCACTTTAAAAGTGTAGGACAGCTTTCCTCTGGGCACCTGACTGAGATTCCTTAGGCAATCACAAAATGGGACTCTATGGCCATTTGGCAAGGCCTTCAAAGGAATGACTGATACAATGAGGTGACAGCAGGATCTTTCTCATGTAAACTACGTGGTCAAGTAAATTCAGGAGAATTGCACAGTGTGATTTCAAACTGCACCTTTCAGCTCGATACATTTTCTCTTGAAGTTCTTTTTTGATTTGCATATACTTAGAGGAAACTTACCATCTAAGTTAAATAGTTTTGATTACGAAGAACATTCATCACTGCATAGAGGAAATTTCAGTATCAGTTATAAGATTTTAAACCCAGTTCTAAATCTGTTCCAACTTGCTGTTTGAGGAATGTGTTATCTATGCTTTCTACCGACATAATGTCTGTCTGAATCAGTCTTTCAGGGAGGACTCAGCGTTTGTCGTGTTATAACAGATTCAGGCAAACCTGGATGTATGCTCTTTTATGAGATTTAAGGATCTGATGCACCTGGTCTCCAGGAATGCCTGTAAGATGCTGGCACAATAACACAGGCTAGATGTCATCCAATTCACT
Source organism: Mobula birostris (assembly GCF_030028105.1). Taxonomy (NCBI): domain Eukaryota; kingdom Metazoa; phylum Chordata; class Chondrichthyes; order Myliobatiformes; family Myliobatidae; genus Mobula; species Mobula birostris. The sequence goes on along the minus strand of NC_092383.1, from coordinate 96,729,881 downwards.
ATCTAGAGTATGTTAGAAACAAAAGCTCACACACTTTGTAGTTCTGTCCAAACATGTAGTTTCTTGAAAAAGAATGAACCTGTAACTGAAATCCCTGACCATGGCTGCAACACTCGTTTCATATCCACTTCTTCTCCTTCCCAGCAGGTCCGTACCTACGTGTTGTCTATATTGTTAGAAAGGTGTAGTGACATCTGCAGAACGGAACTATCGCTCTGCAAAATTGGAAACACCAATGCCCTTGAATGCAAAGCCCTATAAAAAAATAGATAACTTTGTATACCTCTATCAAATTTACCCTCAATCTTCTACATTCCAAGGAATAAAGTGCTAACCTATTTAACCTTTTTCTTATCTTTGGTCCTTCAGACCCGAACGAGTGACAAGAGTGATGGAGTATCAATTCCAGAAATCTGGGTGCAATCCTGATCTCTGTACAAACTCTGCACAGGCAGCACAGCACCAAACTATCTGTGACCTACACTGACAGTCCTCCCAAATCTTTCTCCACTACATCAATGACTGCGTTTGGAATTTGTGCATTTTTATTCACAGTGAACATTTAGTTTCCATGCTGTTGCAATTTAAACTTGAACCCATTCTCATGAAACTTCTCTGTTATCTTTCCCATCATCTTGATTTTGGTGACCATAAGATGAATGAATATGCATTAGTTACTTAACGAAAAATCAATTACTCAAAAATGTACTTATATATGTCAACGTTTTTGGATGTAGGAGAAGAATTAGGCCATTCAGCCCATTGAGTCTGCTCTGCTATTTCATCATGGCTGATCCATTTCCTTCTCAACCCCATTCTCCTGCCTTCTCCCCATAATCTTTCACACCTTAACTAGTCAAGGACCTATCAACCTCTACCTTAAATGCACCCAGTGACCTGGCGTCCACAGCCATCCATAGTCACAAATTCCACAGATTCTCCACTCTCTGGCTAGGGAAATTTCTCTATGTCTCTGTTCTATATGGAAGTGCCTCTCTTTTGAGGCTGTGTCCTCTGGTCCTAGGCTCCCCCACTAAAGGAGACATCATATCCATTCCATCTAAGCCTTTCAACATCCGCTAGGCTTTAACAAGATCCCCTTGCATGCTTCTAAATTCAAGTGAGTGCAGGCACAGAGTAATCAACCGCTGCTCATATCATACTTGTGAACCTCCTCTGAACCCTCTCCAATGTCAGCACATCCTTTCTTTTAAATAAGGGGCCTAAAACTGCTCACAATACTCTAAGTGATGCCTCACCAGTTCCTTATGCAGCCTTTAATTGTAGTAGAAATCATTACTTCATACCCGTATATCTCTAACTTTCTTATCAATTATTTCACGTGAATTTTAACTTTGATTTTTATATAACATGCGTTTATTTTGTAAATAAAGTTTACATGTTTACTTTACATGTTTTTTTAAATACCCAGTTCCAATTTCTGATACATTTCTCTGCATTTCCTCATTATCCATAAATGCTCTGAATTTCTTGCAACTTCAGAATAAAAACACGCACCAGAGGTGGTTGAAATAAACTTGGAAGTGTTCATTGGTCAAACTCTTTTCTGCCTCATTTATTTGATTTTGTGTTTTTCTTAACTTTTATTTCAAGAGATATCAAAGTTCATCTCGGCATCAAGTTATCCCGAGTAGTCTACGTAATCAACATGGAGAGATTCTAATTCCAGTTCAAAAAGTTTAACATTTATTTTCATTACCTGTGATTTAACCTTCATTGGCATTGGCTTTGTTGATGCCTGTTTTCCCTTCGAAGTTCAGCTGCGGAGAAACTTGTTCCCACTTGCCTCAAAGTGCCTGCAAAGGAATGTAGTGTGAGGCTATCTGCTATTCCATCTGATGTTTGCAGCATGAAAAGCACAAGCCTTCCTCTTTCCATTTGGGAGCTGCGTTTAAGTTTATTTCTAAAAAAAAAAATTCAGTACCTATTCCAGATTTAAACTAACAGATCAATAATTCTAAGCAAATTGCTTTGAAATTCTTTCAAAAAGGGAACATTAGGTAGTTTTCTTTTACAATAAGGACAATAAAAATCTGATCTTGTTTACTTTGAAAAAGTTGACTATGCCAAGTTTAATGGCAGTATAAATGAATGTGTATTGCTATATCTGAACTCGGGTTCACCAAAAACCCCTAACTATATGGTGTGGCATATAACTATATGGTATTCTATAGATTTATTGGATATGCCCACAAGGAAATGAATCACAGGTTTGCATATAGTGACATACATGTACATTGGCCGAGCAGATGACTTTATTAGAGTTGCTACCACTACACTTTATCTCAGTACAGAGGAAGAGCATTAAAGGCTACTTCCTTTCAATAATTTGAAATAATTACCTTCCAGCATTCTCTCAAAATCAGATTAATGTGGTTATTAGTTCTACAGATCTTTCCTCCAGAAAGTGCTCTGGGTGGAGTCATCAATGTTTGTCACTGAGAATTGGCTGCTGGCATCACTGGTTGAGTGCTGAAGGGTTGCCAGTCAGACTGGGCCTGCAGTAACCAACGCAGGGACAATTCACTTTGACTACACCCTCGTAAATCTGCTTGTTACAGATGGGTCAGTCTATGACTGTACTAGCATTTAGACTGTATGAAGACAAAGTCCAGAATTTACAATGAAGATACCATCTCCTATGTGGGGTGGTTTTATCATTGGTCTAACTAAGTGAATTTGGAACAGATCTATGATGCTCTGTACTCATTTGACAACAGCATTACAACATTTAACAATATTACAAATGGAAGCAGGAATAGACCCAGCACCTGTTCCACCATTCAATAGATCTAGGTGGTCTTATACATCATAAGACTATAAGACCTAGGAGTAGAATGAGGCCATTCAGCCCATCAAGTCCACTCCGCCAATTCATCAGGCTGATCCTAGATCCCACTCAACCTTATACTACTGCCCTCTCTTGATAACCCTTGGTGCCCTGACCAATCGGGAATCTATCAACTTCTGCTTTAAATATACCCAGGGACTTGTTTCCACCGCAGTAGGCGGCAGAGTGTTCCTCAGATTCACCACTCTTTGGCTAAAAAAAAATCCTCCTTACCTCTTTTCTAAAAGGTTGCCCCTCGATTTTGAGGCTGTGCCCTTGAGCTCCAGATACCCCACCTGAGGAAACATCCTCTCCATATCCGCCTTATCTAGTCCTTTCAACATTCAGTAGGTTTCAATGAGATCCCCAAGCATTCTTCTAAATTCCAGTGAGTACAGGCCCAAAGCTGCCAAACACTCCTCATGTGTTAAACCCTTCAGTCCCAGAATCATCCTCATGAACCTCCTCCAGACAGTCTCCAAAGACAATACATCCTATCTGAGATAAAGGGCCCAAAATTGTTGCCAATACTCCAAGTGTGACCAGACTAGTGTGTTATAAAGCCTCAGCATTACCTCCTTGCATTTATATTCTATTCCTCTTGAAATAAATGCTAACATTTTATTTTCCTTCTTTACCATAGACTCAACCTATGAATTAACCTTCTTCCACGAAGACTCCTAAGTCCCTCTGCACCTCTGATGTTTGAATTTTCTCTGCATTTAGATAACACTCCGGACTATTGTTCCTTTTACCAAAATAACTTATCATACATTTTCCAACACTGTATTCCATCTGCCACTTTTTTGCCCATTCTTCCAATTTGCCTGTGCTGCTGCAATCGCATTGCTTCCTCAGCAGTACCTACCCCTCCACCCATCTTTGTATCATCTGCAAACTTTGCCACAAAGCCATCAATTTCATTATCCAAATCATTGACAAACAACGTGAAAAGTAGTGGTCCCAATACTGACCCCTGAGGAACACCACTAGTCACCGGCAGCCAACCAGAAAATGCCCCTTTTATTCCCACTTGCTGCCTGCTGCCTGTCAGCCATTTCTCTATCCACGCCAGTATCTTTCCTGTAACACCACAGGATTTTATCTTGTTAAGCAGCCTCATGTGTGGCACATTAGCAAATGCCTTCTGAAAATCTAAGTAAATGGAATCCACTGCCCCTCCTTTGTCCATCCTGCATCTTACTTCCTCGAAGAACTCTAACAGATTTGTCAGGGAAGATTTCTCTTGATAGAATACATGCTGATTTTGACTTATTTTATCATTAGTCTCCAAGTACATAGAAACATAGAAAATAGGTGCAGGAGTAGGCCATTTGGCCCTTCGAGCCTGCACCACCATTCAGTATAATCATGGCTGATCATCCAACTCAGAACCCTGTACCAGCCTTCCCCCCATACCCCCTGATCCCTTTAGCCACAAGGGCCATATCTAACTCCCTCTTAAATATAGCCAATGAACTGGCCTCAACTGTTTCCTGTGGCAGAGAATTCCACAGATTCACCACTCTCTGTGTGAAGAAGTTTTTCCTAATCTCGGTCCTAAAAGGCTTCCCCTTTATCCTCAAACTGTGACCCCTCATTCTGGACTTCCCCAACATCGGGAACAATCTTCCTGCATCTAGCCTGTCCAATCCCTTTAGGATTTTATACGTTTCAATCAGATCCTCCCTCAATCTTCTAAATTCCAACGAGTATAAGCCCAGTTCATCCAGTCTTTCATCGTATGAAAGTCCTGCCATCCCAGGAATCAATCTGGTGAACCTTCTTTGTACTCCCTCTATGGCAAGGATGTCTTTCTTCAGATTAGGGGACCAAAACTGCACACAATACTCCAGGTGTGGTCTCACCAAGGCCTTGTACAACTGCAGTAGTACCTCCCTGCTCCTGTACTCGAATCCTCTCGCTATAAATGCCAGCATACTATTCGCCTTTTTCACCACCTGCTGTACCTGCATGCCCACTTTCAATGACTGGTGTATAATGACACCCAGGTCTCGTTGCACCTCCCATTTTCCTAATCGGCCACCATTCAGATAATAATCTGTTTTCCTGTTTTTGCCACCAAAGTGGATAACCTCACATTTATCCACATTAAATTGCATCTGCCATGAATTTGCCCACTCACCCAACCTATCCAAGTCACCCTGCATCCTCTTAGCATCCTCCTCACAGCTAACACTGCCACCCAGCTTCGTGTCATCCGCAAACTTGGAGATGCTGCATTTAATTCCCTCATCCAAATCATTAATATATATTGTAAACAACTGGGGTCCCAGTACTGAGCCTTGCGGTACCCCACTAGTCACTGCCTGCCATTCTGAAAAGGTCCCATTTATTCCCACTCTTTGCTTCCTGTCTGCCAACCAATTCTCTATTCACATCAATACCTTACCCCCCAATACCGTGTGCTTTAAGTTTGCACACTAATCTCCTGTGTGGGACCTTGTCAAAGGCTTTTTGAAAATCCAAGTATACCACATCCACTAGTTCTCCCCTATCCACTCTACTAGTTACATCCTCAAAAAATTCTATGAGATTCATCAGACATGATTTTCCTTTCACAAATCCATGCTGACTTTGTCCGATGATTTCACCGCTTTCCAAATGTGCTGTTATCACATCTTTGATAACTGACTCTAGCACTTTCCCCACCACCGATGTTAGGCTAACCGGTCTATAATTCCCCGGTTTCTCTCTCCCTCCTTTTTTAAAAAGCTGGGTTACATTAGCCACCCTCCAATCCTCCGGAACTACTCCTGAAACCTCGTCCTTAATAATGGAATCCAACACTTTTCCACCCGCTGAAGTTACGCTAACTGGCCTATAATTTCCTCCTTTTGGTCCTTCTCCCTTCCTAAAGAGTGGAGTGTCATTTGAAATTTTACAGTCCTCCAGGACCATGATAGAATCAAGTGATTCTTGAAAGATCATGACCAATGCTTCTGTTATCTCTTCAGCAAACTCTCTCAGACTCTGGGCTGTAGTCCAACTGGTTCAGGTGACTTATTCATCTTAAAACCTTTGAGTTTGCTTAGCACCTTTTCTTTTGTAATAGCAATGCCATCACTCCTGCTCCCTGACACTCGCGGACCTCTGGCACACAGCTAGTGTCTTCCAGAGTAAAGACTGATGCAAAGTACTTATTAAGGTCATCTGCCATGTCTTTGTCCTCCATTACTACCACACCAGCATCATTTTCTGGTGGTCCAGTATCAACACTCACCTCCCTTTTATTCTTTATATAACTGAAAAAAACTTTTCGTATCCTGATTTATATCATCAGCTAGCTTGCCCTCGTATTTCATCTTTTCCCTTCTTATAGCTCAGTACCACATCCCTCCATTAATCCAACATCCCTGTATTAATCCCACATCCCTGTCTCAATCTGACATCCTGTATTAATCCCTCATCCCTGTATAATCCCACATCCCTGTATTAATCCCACATCCTTCCATTAATCCCACATCCCTGTATTAATCCCTCATCCCTGTATAATCTCACATCCCACCATTAATCTCACATCCTCCCATTAATTCCACATCCCGGTATTACTCCCACATCCATTGAATCTCGTCATATCTAAAATTCATCAGTCTCTGTCTTGAATAGAAAGTGACAGATGCTCAGCACCCTGCTTGGGCAAAGTATTCTGTAGACTCACAACTGTCTGGATGAAGTAATCCCTTTTGATCTCTATCGGTTATGACTGAGATTGTGACTCCTGGTTACAGACTCGTCAGGCTGATAAGAAGCGACATCTCCTCCACACTCCAGTGCAAGATTTTAGTAAATCCCTTCCCCTGTTTAGAAGTGTCCCCAGATTGAAATAAAAGATTCTTTTGTGATAGGTAAATAAATAAACCTACCTGTTCATTTCACTCTGATTAATTTTAGAGATGGCCTTTGAAAATATCTGAGTCAGGCTTTCTAAAATATGGTAATTATGTCAAAAAGAAACATATATGGTAATGCACTTTGGTCGAAGGAATAAAGGAGTGGACTATTTTCTAAGTGGGGAGAAAATTCAGAAATCAGATGTGCAAAGGGACTTGGGAGTCTTATGCAGAATTCCCTAATGGTTAACTTGCAGGTTGAGTCGGTGATAAAGGCGGCAAATGCAATGTTAGCATTCATTTCAAGAGAGCTAGAATATAAAAGCAAGGATGTGATGCTAAGGCTGTATAAACCTTTGCGCAGACCACATTTGGAGTAATGGGAGTAGATGTAGTTCTTGTATCTGAGAAAGGATGTGCTGGAATTGGAGAGGGGTCAGAGCAGGTCCCTGAGAGTGATTCTGGAAATGACACAGTTAATATATGAGGACTGTTTAATGGCTCTGGGCCTGTACTGACTGGTGTTCAGAAGAATGAGGGGGAGGGGGTTTTATCAAAACCTACAGAAAAAGCCTCGGTAGAGTGGATGTAGAAAGGATATTTCATATAGTGGATGAGTCTAGGACAAGATGGCACAGCCTCAGAATAGAAAGACATAACTTTCAAACAGAGAAGAGGAAGGATTTCTTTAGCCATGGCGTACTGAATCTGTGGAATTCATTTCCACAGATCACTTTGGAGGCCAAGTCACTGAGTACTTTTAAAACAGAGGGTGATAAATTCTTAATTCGTAATGACATCAAAGATTACGGGGAGAAGACAGAAGAATGTGGCTGAGACGGGTAATAAATCAGCAATGATAGAAAGGCAGAGCAGGCTCAATGGGCTGAATGGCCTAATTCTGCTCCTATGTCATACGGTCTATGGTCTACAAAAAGCAAAGATAAAATATTCAGGAAGTTGTAACTAATTATTAGAAATACTTTGCATATTTGCAAAATTCTACCTTGAGAATTTCGGTAGAAGTTGGGCATGCAGTAAGTGTATCAGAAGTTCTGTCTGGTTGAGATGATCAAATTCAGATTGCCACTCTCCGCTCTTCAGGCTCTTCAGTGCGTTTAGAATCCAGGCTGTGGATGTCTGGTCAGCTCTCAAGTTTATTTCCGATGAGTTTGTTCTGCTACATAATTATGGCGTTCTGGAATTGTTCTCTGCCAGGACAGCAAAGCACTTTTAAAACCGCTGAAGGGAGAAATCTTTGTTGAGGAAATTGACCAGGGCCGCTTCATCCCCAGATGCATCCCTGTTTCAGTGGAGTAGTGTGGCTTCAGGTATTCTGAGTAAAGGTTTACACATAAATGTGAATGAAGTCGGTTGCCTGAGGCAGACAGAGAGAAGGAAGCTGATCTATTACTACCTTCCTTTGAAGATCAGCGATGAAGATAAGGTTGCAAAAACAGCAGCAAATTATTACTGGCATGTTGCACCTTGTCCAGGTACCAAGAATCAAAACATTATTTCAAAATTTTCCATAGCTTTACTGCTTTTAAGCTTCACATTCCACATGGACAGTTCGTCATCTTTCATGGTGAGAAGAACTGGCTTGATCTTAGCTTTGAAATACTGACCAGGATTTTCCAGTGTTTTGCAAGTAGTGTATTTTCGGTCTGCCATTCACTGGCGGGTGCCCAGAACCTGCCAGCCTTGCCCTTCTGGGAATTCTGTGCTGGATTCCGCCACTGGGCCCCACCTGGATTGGGTGTCTGCCAACTGCGATTCCCTTGTATTTATGCTCAATCCCCCAAAACTCCTGGAAAGACCAGTGAAGATCTCAAGTAGAGTGATGGTATCATTGTCCCTTTGCTGTTCTGACACTTGTCCCTATACTGATAGCATATTAGGCAACTCAAGCAGTTGCACATGTACTTCCTCCTCACAATAATAAGCAGTTTCTGGTATAACAATAGTGGCTGTTAGAAGACTATCAAATGGTTCCCAGTACAATAAGGTGGACTGCTGACCTCACCATTGTGAGCCGCATTGTCTGCGTGAACTGCATGTCCTCTGCAGCTGTAACGCTATATTCTGCAATTCTGTTTGTATCTTGTTCTACATCAACGTACTGTGTAATGATTTGATCTGTATGAACAGTTTGCAAGACATGGTTTTCACTGTGTTTATTTATTGATGGAGATTCAGCACGGAATATGCCCTTCCGTGTTGAGCTGTGTCGCCCAGCAATCCCCCGATTTAATCGCAGTCAAGTCAAGTCAAGTTTCTTGCCATTTAACTATTTACATGTATGTGTCAAATATAACCATATAATGTACGTAGAAACAAGACACCATTTCTTAGCATCAGGGTGTAAAGCACAGTAGTACACATTACAGACACAACGCACGATAATTTATGAAGATAAGAATAAAATTTACAGGGATCACACATACTAAAGTGTATTAGTATTAAATATTGTAAGATACGGAACAGATTAACCAGTCACACTTTGAATGCAACGTGGCAGGGAGTTCAGAAGCCTAATGACCTAGGGGAGAAACTGTTTGTCATCCTGACTGTTCTAGTTTTTATGCATCAGATTCTCCTGCCTGATGGGAGAAAGTCAAAGAGGATGCTGGATGGATGGGTGGGATCCATGATAATACTAAGGGCCCTGTGTATGCAGCGCTCCTGATAAATGTCCCCAGTGGATAGTCAGGAGACCCCTATCATCCTCTCAGCCATTCTTACAGTCCTTTGTAGGGACCTCAGGTCCGATACTTGACTGCTCCCGTACCAGATGCTCTCAGGCAAACCTTTCTACAGAAATAGCTTGTCATTGCCTTCTTCTGGGCAGTGTCTTTACCAGATGGGTGATCCCAGCCATTATCAATACTCCTGAGAGATTGTCTGCCTGGTGTCAGTGGTCACATAACCAGGACTTGTGGTGTCACCATCTGCTCATATGACCATCCACCTCCTGCTCCTATGGCTTCACGTGACCCTGATCGGGGGCTAAGCAGGTGCTACTCCTTGCGCTAGGGTGACCTGCTGGGGAGCAGAAGGAAGGATCTTCACCCACCGCCTTCCTCCTCCACTAGTTACTTTAAACTCTTATCTCCAGTTTTATTTATTCAACCGACAAGACCATGGTCTCAGCCATTTGAGAAGTCCAACCAATTAAAGTCCTGATTTCTGCTGCAGATCTGTGAGTAGCGGTGTTCTGCAGGGATCCATACTGAGACCTCTACTGTTTGTGGTGTACATAAATAACCTGGATCCAAATGTAGATGGGAGAGTTATTAATTTTGTAGATCATACAAAGATTGGTGGTGTTGTGGACAGTGTAGAAGACTGGCAAAGAAGGGATATGGATCAGTTGCAGGTATGGGCTAAATGTGAAGTGTTGCAACTCAGTCGATCAAAGGTATAAAGACAAATGACAAGACACCTAACAGTGCTGATGAGCAGAGAGATCTTGGTGTTCTAGTTCATAGCTTCCTTGTGAAGTTGATAGAGTGGCAGGGGAAGTATAAGGCAGGCTTGCCTTTGGGACCTGACGCTTTGAGTTCAAGTGCCAGAATGTTATGTTTCAGCTTTATAAATCTCTGATTATGTGGCCCCTGAATTATTACAGGAAGAATTTAGAGAAGAGTCAGATGTACTGAACTCTTACTCTAACCCAGGATGCCGCCTGGATTAGGTAACGTGTTATGGGGAAGAGGCTGAAATGGAATGACTGAGGGGACACCTGATAGAAATTTATAAGACTTACAGCACACAGCCGGTATCTTCTTCCTAAGTTCAAATGTCTAATATCAGAGGGCATGTATTTAAGTGAAAGGGTGTAAGTTCAAAGGAGATGTGTGAGGTAAGGTTTTCTTTGCATGGAGAGCTGCATGCCTGGAATGCACTGCCTGGGGAGCTGTTGAAGACAAACATGACGGAGGTGTTGAAGAGGCTGTACAGATAAAAGTGTAGAGAACAGAGGGACAGTGTGTAGACTTGAGGGGGGTGTAGTTCAGTCGGCGTTTACTTACTAGTTTAAACTACGCTCTGGGCCAAAGAGTGTGCTCCTGTATTGTACTGCCCTAGGCTCGAGTATTTGACCACTAAAAGATCTCAGTGCTGGTTATTCTGTTATCGAAATTGGAGTTGGAACTGGTTCATTATTATCACAGGCACTGAGGAGCGTAACGGTAGAGTAATGGTTAGCACAACGCTTTACAGTACAGATAACCCGGGTTCAGTTCCCACCGTTGTCTGTAAGCAGTTTGTGCATGGGTTTCTCTGGCTGCTTCAGTCTCTTCTCACAGTCTAAAGACAGACTGCTTGGTTCGGTTCATTGGTCATTGTAAATCATTCTGTGATTAGCTGATGGAGGTGATCTCTCTGGAACAATTCATCATTCTCTCAGTTTTTAAGGTTGCAACCATCATTCCAGTTCCAAGGAGGGTGATGATAACCAGCCTAAATGTCTATCGTCTGGTGGCATTAACATCAACCATTATGAAATGCTTTGAGCAACACACATCAAAGTTGCTGGTGAATGCGGCAGGCCAGGCAGCATCTCTAGGAAGAGGTACAGTTGACGTTTCGGGCCGAGACCCTTTGTCAGGACGAAGGGTCTCGGCCCGAAACGTCAACTGTACCTCTTCCTAGAGATGCTGCCTGGTCTGCTGCATTCACCAGCAACTTTGATGTGTGTTGCTTGAATTTCCAGCATCTGCAGAATTCCTCATGTTTATGAAATGCTTTGAGTGGCTGGTCATGGATCACATTAAAGCCTTTCTTCCGGCTACACTGGACCGTTTCCAGTTCACTTATCAGTCAAATCAATCTGCTGATAGTGCAATAGCCTCTGCCATCCACTCTGTCCTGTCCCACCTGGAAAATGGGGTCTCATCTGCCAGACTGCTGCTTATATATTTCAATTCAACGTTCAACACCATCATACCCCAGAAACTAGTGAGGAAACTATCCTCGCTGGGTCTCAATACCTCCTTCTGCAATTGGATACTGGGTTTCTTAACAGTAAGGCCATAGTTGGTCCGTGTCAGCAGCAATGTCTCTTGTCGCATTAGGCTGAGAACTGGTGCTCCCCAAGGCTGTGTGCTCAGCCCCTGGTGTTCACACTGCTGATGTGTGACTGTGGCAGGATCCAGCTCAAACCGTGCCACCCGGTTTGCAGAGGACTCCACGGTGGTTGGCCTTATCAAGACTGATGACAAGGCGGAGTATAAAGAGGAAATGGAGCAGCTGGTGGATTGACCTGAGAAGAGCAACCAAAGCCTGAATGCAGAGAAGACAAAGGAAATCATTGTGGATTTCAGGAAGGTGCAGACAAACCATCCCCCTTCGTGAATACATGACTCCTCCATAAAGAAAGTTAAGTGCACCAAGTTCCTGGGAGTTCACATCACGGATGACCTCACCTCCCAGAACAAGAAGGCACAGCAGCACCTCCACTTCCGAAGAAGATTAAGGCAAGCAAGGCTCTCCCTACCCCTATCTTAACTGTGTTTTACAGGAGCACCATTGAGAGCATCCTGCATCTGGTACGGGATCATAGTTAGCCTAGGAGATTTTGGAGTCATTTTTACGGATGAAGTTCTGGAGTACTTGGAGATGCATAATAAAATAGTTGAAAGTCAGCATGGTTACCTTAAGAGGAAATCTTGCCTGACAAATTTCCTGGAATTATTTGAGGAACTATCAAACAGGATAGACAAAGGAGAGTCAGCGGAGGTTGTTTACCTGGATTTTCAGAAGGCCTTTGACAAGGTGTCACACCATGAGGCTGCTTAACAAGATAAGAGGCAAAGGTAAGATACTAGTATGCATAGAGCATTGGAGAATGGCAGGAGATAAAGAGTGGCAATAGATGGGGTTCTGATATGCTGGTGGTGGCTAGTGGTGTTCTGCAGGGGTCGGTGTTGGGACAGCTTCTTTTCATGTCATATGTGAATGATTTAGATGATGGAATTGACGTCCTTGTGGCCAAATTTATGGACATTACGAAGATAGGTGGAAGGGCAAGTAGTGTTGAGGAAGCAGGAAGTCTGCAGATGGACAGATAGATTGGGAGAATGGGCAAAGAAGTGGCAGATGGGATATAGTGTAGGGAATTATATGGTCATGGACTTTGGTAGAGAGAATAAAGATCTGGACTATTTTCTTCATGCGGAGAAAATTAAAAATCAGAGATGCAAAGGGACTTGAGGGTCGTCGTTAACAATGTTAGCATTCATTTTGAGAGGACTAGAGAGTAAGAGTAAGATTGTAATGCTGAGGTTTCATAAGGTATTGATCAGACCTTATATTGTGAGCAGTTTTGGGCTCATTATCTAAGAAAAGCTCTGCTGGCATTGGAGAGGGCCCAGAGGATGATTCCAGGAATGAAAGGATTTATCTATGAGGTGTATTTGATAGCTCTGGGCATGTACTCAATGGAGTTCAGAAGAATGGGGGGTGAGTCTCAATGGAACCTATTGAATACTGAAAGACCTGGAGAGAGTGGATGTAGAGAGGATGTTTTCTATTATGAAGGAGTCTAGGACCAGAGAACACAAGCTCAGAAGAGGGACATCCTTTGCGAACCGAGATGAGGAGGAATTTCTTCAGCCAGAGGGTAGTGAGTTGGTGGAATTCATTGCTACAGATAACTGTGGAGACCATTTATTCGAGTATACTCGAAGTGGAGGTAGATAGATTCTTGATTAGTCATGGAACCAAAGGTTATGAGGAGAAGGCAGGAGAATAGGGTTGAGAGGGATAGTTAATCAGCCATGATGGAATGGCAAAGCAGACTCAATGGGATGAAAGGCCTGGTTTTGTTCCTATGTCTTATGGTATTATGGAAGTAAAGACTGTGGTATCAATCCCCCAAGAGATGAGGATATCTTTGGTCCATGGGAATATCAATAGTCATATCTATTAAAACATGGGAGAAGGGTTGAAAGAGAAGCTGTTGAATTTGAGGTAAGTTAAACTGAGTGAATGAGTGTAGTATAGAGGCATTCTTCTTGGAATTTCTTCATAAGAGAATTAAAGGGATCAAAGATCAGGTGGCAATTATTAACCATGATATCACCCACGGCTATTCTTCTAATCTCCTCAAGATATTCCTTGCCTTAATCTGGGAGCATTGACAGAGTCCTAGTTTAACACGTCAACCAAACGTATCACTCACAATAATATGCTTCTCCAGTGCCAGCCTCAGAGAATTCACCTTCACTCCCCCACAACCAACTAATGTAAAATGAGAATGTTACCCACAGCAATATAAATGATACCATTGAAAAACTGTCTTTATTATTCATGGGATCACATTGGAGATATCAATGTGAAAGCTTATCTGAACGTTTGCAGAGTGCTGAGCATGTTCTGGCAGGCCATGTGTGCTGACTTCAAAAAATAATTATCTCCCGTCGAATATTTCAGTAATTTACATTATTAACATATTTCTACTTTTGAATTTTTTTCATTCTAAAGCCAATAATTATAATTTTAGCTATGATATATGCTATCAAATATAATTGACATAAAGTAACTCTGTAGAGTTAGCATTGAAAAAGAATGCATCTCCTTAGGCATCAATTCAGAGCATGTACATGAAACCAGTTTCTTTTGATCGATGCAAAAAAGAAAAATCTTTCCATTGACAGCCACAATGCAAAACTCAAGATTTGGTAACTGCAATATCCTGAAACACTTACGGCCTATCCTCAAGTTATGGACAGGTCAGAAGGAGTTACATGGTCTGCCAGCACAATCACAGGCCTCAGTGAATATCTTTCCTTTACAGTGCATGCTTGTGACTGGCCAACATGGGTAGTAAGATGGGTTTCAGTATTCCAAACTTCTCGCCCTTTGTAGAAAGCTGGTCAATTCCCTTAATGCTTATACTGCCGTCCCACATAACCCCTTCCATTGTCAAGGTTCTGCTAAAACTCTCAGTTGAGAGACTCCCTTACTAACGAAGGTCTGTACAAACTTGGAAACATTTTCACAGCTACATCACCGTAGACAACTGTCTGGAATTTATCTGGCACATCTCCGACTGGTCACGGATCTCTCTCTGACAGAAGAGCTTGCAGATGCTGAGATATTCACGGTTTTGCTTTGTAACTCCAAACATAAAATTGATTGAAAGAAAAACGCAGAGAGGGAGATGTGTGTCTTAGATTTCGTTCTTTACGTTTAGTGAGGTATGCATTTATGACGTGGCCACGTAATAACGTATGCTATTCACATACTTTGTACATTCAATAACCCGTAATGAATTACACAAATTATGAAGAGTACTTAATCAAATAATGTATTTATAATATTATTCAAATATTATTGAAGCATACTACATCCATAACTCCCTGTTCACTCATCCCTCTGTAGTCATTTTTGTTATATATATAAAAACACTACAGCACAGAAACAGGCTCCTTGGCCCATCTTGCCCATGCCAAACTGTTATTCTGCCTACTCCCATCGACATGTACCTGGACCATAGCTTTCTACATTCCTCCCATCCATGTACCTGTCCAAATTTCTCTTAAATGTTGAAATTGAACCCGCAATCACCATTATCAGTTGGTGATAATGAACCCCATTCTGATCCTGTTTGTGAGATGATAAAATCATAAAATGATGGAAGAACTCAGCAGGTCAGGCAGCTGCCATGGAGTGAGAAACCGAGATGATATTTCAGGTCAGTGACATTTTATCAGAAATGTAAAAATTGGAGAAAAGGGTTGTTGGTTAAGAAGGAAGGATGTATCCGTAAAACAGGTGACTGGAATAAGTCAAGGACAGTGGAAAAAGACAAAGCAAATGCCTTTGTTGTTGCCATGGAGTCCACCTCTTTGTGAGGCTGTTTTTGTGACCACCATTTTGTGAACTGTTTCCTGAACTAACCCTTTGCTGGATTAAAACAATCGAAAGTGGATGTAACGAGGCCCCTATCAATAATATTCTAAACCAGAGATAATTTCCAAATAATAAATTATTCATGGAGTGTTCTTTGATAAGGTAGAATGATCAATACAGAAGAACAATCTGTGTCTGTGAACTGAAGTATCTGGGCTGGCTGTAACTGCTTGAAATGGTCTGTTTTAGGGGAATGGCAAGGGAATTACATCAGAGGCATAAAATGAGCAGAAAAAATTCCTATCTTCCAATTCCTTTTATTGCCCCAAATCGGCAAAAGGAGTTGGCAGTTCCTTGCGGAGCCGTCTGCATTTAATCACCTCTCTAAGTGAGGGAGTTTGGGAATCATGCGCTGCCCTCTGACCCTGGCCAGGGGTCAGCAGTGGAAGGTGTGAGCAGCTTCCAGTTCCTGGACATCAACATCTCTGAGGATCTATCCTGGGCCCAACACATTGTGTGTAACACTTGTCCCTACACCTCCTCTCTCACCACATCCAGGGCCATAAACAGAGCTTCCAGGTGAGACAGAACTTCACATTCACCTGTTCCAGCCTTGTTTAAGACAAGTGGTACTCAATGCAGCTCCTCCACATTGGAGGGACTGGTGCAGACTAGACAGCTTTGCCAAGCACCATGGCCTTCTGGAGCTCCCAGAAGATTCTAGCATCTGCAGCCCCTTGTCATCTCCACCCGTCACCCCCCACAGACTCTGCTTCCACTCTCTGTTCCGCTATCTACCACCCTCCCTCACCTGGGTCATCCTACTGCTTGTCAGATCTTCTCCTGCCTCTTTCCCCTCACCACCTTATACTGGGTACCCCACCAACCCGCCACCCCCCTCACATCCTCGAGAACATCGACCGTCCATTTCATTGCATGGACCCATAGAGTTCCTCCTGTATCCTGCTTCCTGGCAACAGTCCCTGTCTACCTGGTGCTTCCCTCACTGTGAGGACGTAGAACCTGCAGACGTGATGATCCTGCCACTGGCATTTGACCAGTATGGATGGGCAACACTGGAGTAATGTACTGGAGTCAAGGGACTGCACATGGTACACAGCACATGACCAATTCCTGCCACGTCCATGAAAGAATCTGCAGGTCACACACAGGACTTTTCAGCCAGCTTAGAACCATAGGGAACAGTGGAGGCAAACTCTCTTCAGTCCTGAGCGAAAACTCAAGAGTTCTATTTTGTAAACCCCATCTCCTGTAAAAATGCGATCCCTTTTTCTCAGTTTCCTTGCCTCCACGACATCTGTTTTTAGGATACGGCTTGCCATTCCAGGACAACAGAGATGTGCTCCTTCTTTGAAGAGCGGGGAACCCCTCCCTCTACTATTGGTGCCGCCCTCACCCACACCTTATCCATTTCCCGTACATCCATGCTCACCCAACCTTCCTTCGTCGTGATACAGTCCCTCTTGACCTTACCTACCACCCCATCAGCCTTCAATCCAACACATTATCGTACACAATTTCTGCCATCTCCGAAAGGATCCTACTACTCAACCTATCTTTACTCCCCCCCTTTGCCTTCTACAGGGACCACTCCCTCCACGATTCCCTTGACCATTCATCCTTCCCCACTAATCTCCCTTCAGGCTCTTATCCCTGCAGGAGGCCAAAGTGCTCCACCTGCCCATTCACCTCCTCCCTCACCCCAAACAGTCCTTCCAGCTGAGGCAACACCTCACCTGTGACTCTGCTGGGTTCGTCTGTTGTGTCCAGTGCTCCCGATGTGGCCTCCTCTACGTTGCTGAATCCCGTCACGAATAGAGGCTTCTTTGAACACCTCTGCACCATCTGCACAAGTGAGACTTCTCGGTGGCCAAACGCTTTAATTCCGATTCCCATTCCCATTCCAACATGTGGGTCCGTGGCCTCCTATCGTGCCAAGATGAGGCTACCATCAGGGTGGAGGAGCAACATCTTATATTCCGACTGATTACCCTCCAACCTGAAGGTATGAATATTGATTTCTCATTCTGGTGAACAGATTTTCCCCCACTCTCCTCTATCACCCCCTGCCCACTTCCTCTAGTCTGAACTCTGAACTGTTTTATCTTCTCACCTACCTATCACTTCCCCCCGGGCCCCTCCTCCTTCCTTTTTCCTGATTTAGAGTTTTTCTTCTCAAGCCCTTGAACTTTTCCACCCACCTTTCTTCATCGAAACGTCAACTTTTGTTCTTCATTGCCAGAGGTGCTGCCTGACCTGCCGAGTTCCTTCAGCATTTTGTGTGTGTCTCTTTGGTTCTGCTTTTAGCAACTTTATTCCAGACATATAGCACGAGTAACAGCCCAACGATTTCATGCTGTCTAGTTACACCCATGTGACCAACTACCCTGCCAACCTGTATGTCTTTGGACTGTGGTAGGAAACTGGAGCACCCAGAGGAAGTGGGAAGGGCTCTGACTCTGAAAGGCAATACACTAACTGCTAACATGAATGATGTTATTTTGGAACCAACTATTTCCACCTTCTCAGAGTGGCTCTTGTAAGAGAGCATGGGGACCACAGATATTTCCAGAGAAGATGGTGATTGAAATGAGTGCCTCTCCAATTGATGTTTTTAATTTCCATGATAATTGCACAGATGAAGGAGGTTCACCTGCTTTTGATTGACAGCCATCAGTCAACCTATCCTGGACTAGTATAGTGCATTCAATCTGAGCAAAATAGCTCGTTTTTGCTGCTTCCTCCAGTTATCGGCGCGACAAAAGCTGTTCATGCCTGGATTGATTAGATGGTTATTTGTGTAACTGTTACAGAACACAGACAGTAGCAGATCTCCTTGGGTTGTTCATTGTATTTCAAGCACCAGTGACTATTCAAAATGAAAAAATGACATATCACGGCAGGAGAGTAGCTTCACAGCCTTTGGAATCCTTCTGATTGTCAATGTTGTTATTACTATTCACCCGTTATACTGAAATGCAACAAGCTTGGAAACCTTACTCAATTGTTTTGTCAAGAAAAAGATGCATATTGTTCTAAGTCTGTCCTCAGCGTAAAATTTTCATTAGCTTCTATCTTTATTTGTTTTGCAAATGTTGATCGTCAAAATATATAAATAATTATTATCCAAAATTTAGTGTACTTGTTCTAATTTTTACCTTCAATTTTAAATGAGTTACAAATTATATTAACTAGAATAATTCCTCAAATGGAGAACAGATCATCACAAAATTAAATAGCCTCAACAATACCATTTTACAATGATGCATAAGGAGGCTATTTGGCCTATTAGATCCATGTTGGATGTCACGGAAAGATGCAGTAGTCCCATTCCCCTTCTGTTTCCTTGTTCTTTAGTTGTTATGTGACGTGTCCTATGACATGGGTGATCATGGTCTTTCCATGACCATGATTGTTCTTGGCAAATTTTTCTACAGAAGTGATTTGCCATTTTCTTCTTCTGGGCGGTGTCTTTACAAGACAGGTGACTCCAGCCATGATCAATACTCTTCAGAGATTGTCTTCCTGGCGTCAGTGGTCGCATAGCCAGGAATTGTGATCCGCACTGGCTGCTCGTACGACCATCCACCACCTGCTTCTATGACTTCACGTGACCCTGATCGGGGGCTAAGCAGGTGCTACACCTTGCCCAAGGGTGACCTGCAGGCTAGTGGAGGGAAAGAGCACCTTACACCTCCTTCAGTAGAGATGACCCTCCACCCCGCCACCCAATAAAATTTTAAAAATATTCATCTTGTTTTATTTTTATTTGTTTTGCAAATGTTGATAGACTTGAAAAAGATATATATAACAATGATAATTGTCCATGATTTAATATACTTATTCTAATTCTTAGGGAGCACGATAACACCTGAAAGTGGGGCTGATGTTGACATTGGAAGGATTGGGATTGTTAAATGCATGTTTGAGTGTTTGAGCAAGATTCTAAAGAATAACATAATTTCTATGAGTATGAAACTCAGAGTGTTGTGAAAAGCCAGAATAAGAAGTGAGCTGATATCATCAATCAGAAAGCGGCAGCTGGAATTTCTGGGACATGTACTGAGAAAAGAGAAGCTCAAACATCTTGCAGTGATGGAAAAAACTGATGGAAGAAAAACTCACGGTTGACAGTGCATGACAGTCATAAGTTACAACAAGGGGTGGATAGGCAAAAGTTTTGAAGAATCTATTAGAATTTCTCAGATTAAAGACAGATAGAAGGCCATGATCACCCACATCGTATGACATGGCACATAATGATAATGATGATAATTCTAAACCTTACTTTCAATTTTAAATGTGTTACAAAACATTAATCAGAATAATTCCTCAAATGGAAATAGTTCATAGTGAAGTCAAATAGCCTCAAAAGTATTGATGTAGATAAAGTCTATTTGGCCCATTGGATCCATGTTGGCAGTCAGGGAAAAATCCATTAATCCCATCTCCCTTTGATTTCCCTGTACCCCTGCAAAATATTCTTTCTCATTCAAGCCCACCATATTCTCTTTGATTCTGGAGTAATGAACAATCTGTTGGAGGAATTCCAAGCTCTCAGTTGAGCTGCACTGTCAGCATCCAAGGTCAGGACTGAACCTGGCTCCCGGTGCTGTGAGCACTAACGACCGTGCTACCTTATCACCCAACATTAACTTTTACCGTGTAGCTAATAACTTCTCTCTGGTCACAAGTGAGAAGTCCTGATAATAAATAGCATCAAAGAAAATTAGATACACATGGAACTTTACTGTAATTTATCTTTTATAAACACGTAAGAGAGGCACCCATTTGAACTAATGGTCCGTATGAAAATCTTTATGATCCATCAGCATTATTTATTGCTGAATCAAGTACACACTGCCTACCTTTTTAATGTTCGTACTTCAGAAACTTTATCGGGACACCACGCAGAAGCAAAGTGATAGATTTAAAAACACTCCCTCAGTAATCACGTAACCCATAAGAGGTTTATAACATTATGGGATAATGGTAGTATCTTTTTCCTAGGATTGAAATGTCTTAATACCAGAGGGCATGTATTTAAGGTGAGAGAAGTTCAAAGGAGATGTGCTGGGCAAGTTTTTTTTAAAAGTACAGAGTGTGGGGGAGCCTGCAATGTGCTGCCTGGGGTGGGAGCCATAGTGGTGTACAAGAGGCTTTTAGACAGATATATGAATGCATGGGAAATGGAGAGGTACGGACATTGTATAGCGAGAAAGGATTAGTTGAGTTAGAAACTCAATAACTAATTTAAATTGGCATGACGTCGTGGGATGAAAGCTCTACTGTGGTACTTTACTCTTCTCTGTGTGGTGGCATAATCAGATTTCCATTTATATAACATGGAATTGAATGATTGCACTGACTATGATAATGAAGTAGAATTCATTAATAGAATGAAAGTTCAAAAGTTCAAAGTTCAAAGTACATTTATTAACGAAGTATGTATTTGTTATACAACCTTGTGGTTCGTCTCCTAAGAGGCAGCCACAATACTAGAAACCTAAAGAACCTGTAAAAAGACCATCAAACACACAGAAAAAAAAATCATGCAAACAATAAACACACTCAAACTGAACTAGAGAGAGTCCGTCCCCAGACCCTTGGTTCAGTGCAGAGCCGAGCAAAATATCAGGGAGCAGTGAGCTGAACTGGCCCGTCCCTCAGTCTGACCCAGCGATTAAATCGTCATCCAAAAATCAGATTCAGTCACCTCGATACACTCTGGCACCTGGGCCCCGTTACCTCAATTTGGTCTGTACCCAACCTTCCCAATTCAGTACAGCACTTAAATTGTCATCCAGACATTGGCTACAGTTGCTTTGGTGCATTCTAGGCCTGGTCTCCTCTACCTTGATTCGGTCTGTACCCAACTCTTCCAATTCGGCCTGGCACTTAAGTTGATCAAACTCGGTTTCTTCCTCGCTCTCGATGACAGGCCCACTGCTTTGCCTTGCTTCTGCCACATCAATTTGCCTCCAAGTCCAAAGGAAAGTTACAGACTATTACTTCCGATGATTGCTTACTAGAAAGAAGAGTGATTAACGAAGCATTCAGTGGCTATCCTTGTTTCATTTACCACCAGCCAGAATTCGCTGAGAATCAGCAACAGCATTTTAAACTCAGAGTTTTTTTCCGTTATATAAGGAGTAAAAGGGAGGTAAGAGATGATATTGGACCATTGGAAATTGATGCTGGTGAGGTAGTAATGGGGGACAAAGAAAGTTCTTTGCATCAGTCTTCATTGTGGAAGACGCCATTAGTGTGCCAGAGGTTCATGAGTGTCAGGGAGAAGGGGTGAGAGCCATTGCTACTACAAAGGAAAAAGTGCTAGGCAAACTCAAAGGTCTTAAGGTGGATAAGTCACCCGGACCAGATGGACTTCATCCCAGAGTCTCGAGCGAGGTTTCTAAAGAGATAATGGATGCATTGGTCATGATCTTTCAAGAATCACTTAATTCTGCCATGGTCCTGGAGGACTGGAAATTTTCAAATGACACTCCACTCTTGAAGATGGGAGGAAGGAAAAAGAGAGGAAATTATAGGCCTGTTAGCCTAACCTCAGCAATTGGGAAAGTGTTGGAGTCTATTTTTAAGGATGAGGTTTCAGGGTATTTGGAGGAATTAACAAGCAGGCTGGACAAAGGAGAGGCAGTGAATGTAATTTACTTGGATTTTCAGAAGGTATTTGATAAGGTGTCACACATGAGGCTGCTTAACAAGATAAAATCCTATGACGTTACAGGAAAGAT
Source organism: Mobula birostris (assembly GCF_030028105.1). Classification (NCBI taxonomy): domain Eukaryota; kingdom Metazoa; phylum Chordata; class Chondrichthyes; order Myliobatiformes; family Myliobatidae; genus Mobula; species Mobula birostris. The sequence goes on along the minus strand of NC_092383.1, from coordinate 96,707,541 downwards.
ACTGGCATGGATAGCGGAATGGCTGACAGGCAGGAGGCAGCGAGTGGGAATAAAAGGGTTGCCTGTGACTAGTGGTGTTCCTCAGGGGTCAGTATGGGACCGCTACTTTTCACATTGTTTGTCAGTGATTTAGACATTGGAATTGATGGATTTGTGGCAAAGTTTGTGGATGATATGAAGATAGGTGCGGGGGTAGGCAGGGTTGAGGAAGCAATGTGATTGCAGCAGGACTTAGACAAATTGAAAGAATGGATTTAAAAAGTGGCAGATGGGAAATGTATGATGATATATTTTGGTAAAAGGAACAATGGTGTGGACTATTATCTAAATGGGGAGAAGGTTCAAACATCGGAGGTGCAGAGGGACTTAGGAGTCCTCATGTAAGACTCCCAGAAGATTAATTCACAGGTTGCGTCTGTGGCAAAGAAAGCAAATGAAATATTGGCATTTATTTCAAGTGGAATAGAATATAAAAGCAAGGAGATAATGCTGAAGCTGTATAAGACACTAGTCAGGCCCACATGGAGTATTGTCAATGATTTTGGGCCCCATACTTCAGAAAGGATGTGTTGTCATTGGAGAGAGTCCAAAGGAGGGTCACGAGGATGATTCTGGGAATGAAGGGGTTAACATATGAAGAGCGTTTGGCAGCTTTGGGTCTGTACTCACTGGAATTTAGTGCGAGGGAATCTCATTGAAACCTTACGAATGTTGAAAGAACTAGATAAGGTGGAAATGGAGAGAACATTTACTATGGTCAGGGTATCCAGAACTGAAGGACACAGTCTCAAAATTGAGGGGTGACCTTTTAGAACAGAGGTAAGGAGGAATTTTTTTTTACCCAGACAGTAGTGAATCTCTGGAATGCTCTGCCACAGGCTGCAGTGGAGGCCAAGTCCGTGGGTATATTTAAGGCAGATGCTGATAATTTCCTGACCGGTCAGGGTATTAAAGGATATGGTGAGAAAGCAGGTGTATGGGGTTCAGTGGGATCTGGAATCAGCCATGATGGAATGGCAGAGCAGACTCGATGGGCTGAATGGCCTAATTCTGCTCCTATGTCTTATGGTCTGAACAACAATGAACAGTTGAATAGACAATCAGAGCAAATAAACAGCAAAGGAAGAACATTAAGAGGAGTTAAAAAGGAAAAAAGAACATTTATCAGCCAAGTCAACCGGGATAGAAGGCATCAGACCATGTGCTGGTAAGTAGGATCAGTATGGATAGATACTTGAAGTTAGCATGAATATGATGGGCTGAAAGGCCTGTTTCCCTACACTATACGATTGCTTCTTTAACAGAGTGGTAACTTAATGGGGAAAGAGAATCATTGAGAAATGATCACTACAGCAAGCAAGAATTTTCAGGTAAATATGGAATTTCAACTTTAAAGCAAATGAGTAATTAAATCAAATTTTGAAATATAAATTTGATAAAATCCAAGCACATGGGACAAAGGTTCTTTGAGATAAGAATATGGAACACTTTTCTGTGAACTGAAATAAATAGGACAGCCATTAAATAGAAATGACAGGTTGTGTAATTTATAAAGAACGTCTATGTGAAAAGTATTTCTGCCATGAGCTGTACAGCGTTGATTTGCAACGATGAAATTGAAACTTTTCCCTCAAATTCAAGAGCACTACGTGCAATCTCACTTTTGAAATTTTAAGCTCGCTGCTTCTGGAAGGGCGAAGAATATCAAAGCTATGTGGATCTGATTCGAAAAAAAAATCTTCTTTCCTTAGCTATGAATCATAGCCTATGATCACAAAAGAGGGATTATAATTTTGAAGACGGTTTTACACTTAACATTCTGCAAGAGGTGGAATGCTGCCGCAGCTGTCTAAACTATTGGATTCGTGGCAGGACGGCACATGCAGAGCTGCTACAGAACAGACGTGGCTGCAGAAGTTTTGTTTTACAGCTTCCTGCTGTAAGAAACTTAGGGATCATTAACTGTTTTATCTATCAACTGTGATCATGCAAAACAGTATTTCTGCAAATTTGGCAATGAAGGAAACAGCTAAGATTCACACAGCCATAAAATTGTTATGACATAGAAGGCCATTTGGCTGAGTGAACGTGCATCCATTATTTCTTGAGTAATTCAGTCAGTTTCCCTGCTCTTTCCCTATTGCCATGAAAATTACTGCTCTTTGTGCAACTCTCTTTTGAAAACAGTGATTGTCTATTTCCTTATTTCATACAGGTAGAGAATTATAGTTACCGTTCCGCAATACAGTACTTTACATCCTCCTCCCTCTCGTCCTCAAATGAACAGCTATTTAAGCCAATCATAAATAATACATCTCAATCAAATCTCCGACTTCTTTGTACAATTGTAGCAATCCCAGCTTCTCTGTTCTGATCCTGTGGCTGAATTCCTACATTCCCGGAATCCTTGTAGCACCTTTCCTCAGACCCTTAGGCAGGAAAGGGCAGGGTGACCAGAATTTAGTGGCCTCACCATTGATCTTCAAAGGTTCAGCATGGCCCTGATGCCTTTATACCTCATGCCTCCATTTAGGAAATTGAGCATCTCATAAGATTCAATATTTTCTGTCACTTTCCATGATTTATGCAGATGTGCCCCAGTTTCCCATGTGTATGCATGTTCTCTGGAAATCTGCCATTACGTTCGCTTAGCCTCGCTTTGTTCTTTCTGCCACACTGATTTACTTCACACTTCTTTGAGTTAAAGCTCTGTCTGTTCATTTAGGTCTTCTAACAGCCTTTAATCATCCTCCTCACTTGCGTACCGCCGAGCTTCTATTATCCTCCGACTACGAAATGTTACCTTGCACAGCTACGTACAAGTTACAAACACATAGCCAAAACGGTGCTTGGGACGTTCACTCTCCAACTGTAAAACCAACACTTACCATGACCCTGCTTTGTCCAATTTCTGTCTAGCTATGATCTCACCAATCCTTTTGGTCTTTGGACCTCAACTGTGATAGAGTTTTTCTTTGCGTGGTGTATTTTACAAAACCTTTTCTAAAAAATTATAAAGACAGGAAATTAATAACCAAAGAGATGACATAATTTTATGAAAAAAATATCAACTTACTGTTTAAAAATTTTCAAGTTTGCTGTTACATATACCTGCGGAAATATGTATTGAACTTTGTGACCAGTAATAAAGAGGCTAGGTAAAGATTCACTCAGTGTTGGTATAGTGTTTTATGAGACTTAGCAGAGAAATACTCCAAATACTCAAGATATGAATGTTATAGGTTAGCTTTTAGCAGTAGCAGCCCAGTACAGTAGGAGGACAACTTTACATAAACTTATATTAACATATTTTGCTATGTGCTACATTTTTAGAACTTTTCCATGAAAGGCTATCTCGTATTTCGCTGATGTTTAAATTAACCACCAAGCCAGGATTTAGTATTGAAAAGCACATACTTTTCAAATGAAATGTCAACTGTTTATTCATTTCCATAGGTGCGGCTGAGATCCTCCAGCATTTTGTGTGTGTGGCTCTGGATTCCCAGCATCTCTTGCGTTAATAATTTTCAGATGAATTAAAGACGTACAGTCCATGCCTTTGAAATGGCAGCACGATGGCAATGCAACTTAGAGTCATAGAGTCATAGAAAAGTACAGCTCAGAAATGCCCTTCAGCCCATCTAGCCTATGCCAGACCATTTAAACGGCTTACTCCCATCAACCTGCACCAGGACCATAGCCCTCCATACCCCTTGTACTTATCCAAACTATAATTATGATATTATATTTTATTAGTTGTCCTGTCCAAGACCGAAAAAAGCTGCAGAAGATCATGAACACGGCGCAGCACATCACACAAACCAATCTTCCGTCCGTGGACTCACTTCACGACACACGCTGTCGGAGCAGTGCTGCCAGGATAATCAAGGACACGACCCACCCAGCCAACACACTTTTCGTCCCTCTTCCCTCCGGGAGAAGGCTCAGGAGCTTGAAGACTCGTACGGCCAGATTTGGGAACAGCTTCTTTCCAACTGTGATAAGACTGCTGAACGGATCCTGACCCGGATCTGGGCCGTACCCTCCAAATACCCAGACCTGCCTCTCAGTTTTTTTGCACTATCTTACTTTCCATTTTTCCATTTTCTATTTATGATTTATAATTTAAATTTTTAATATTTACTGAATTTTTACTATTTTTAATACTTAATATTTGTAATCCAGGGAGTGTGAAGCACAGATTCAGATATCGCTGTGATGATTGTACGTTCTAGTACCAATTGTTTGGTGACAATAAAGTATAAAGTATATAAAATATAATATAGCAATATATTATATAATTATATTGTTTTGTTCTTTTATTATATTAAAAGATATAGTGGAACAAAGTGATAATTGCACGGTATTTTGTATTTATTTCTGTTTCGCTTATTCACTATGTCATACTATTGAACCTGCACTAAAACCAAGGAGCTATACCCTGACTTACTTGAATGGACTGGCTGACTGCCTGGTTGATGTTACAACACCTCAGCAAGGGCAGTACTATACAATTATATATTATTTTATTATATTAAAAATATACTGTTTATGCAAACCTTAGCAACTGCCTTGATCTTAACATTATAGATCTTATGCAGCTTAATAACCATTCCTTTATTTTTTCAGATAACCGCACACTTTGTGAAGGGTGGCTGATGCCGACTACATACCACTGTGGTGAACTTGTGATGGCAAGTGGATTTCGGCGTGTCTCAGCCGGTCTCTCCTGCAGCCTGACAGTGATTGTTCTTGCCTGATACTTCTGGGTGTCTGCATTTAAAACATTCACACTACTTTTGCTGCTTAGTTTGCCAATTTTAATAATTTTCTGTTCACACCTCTGCTTTCATTTTCCAGTAAATGTTGTCCTTGCGGTAACAAATGATACATTTTGGGAGAGATGGTGATAAAGACTTCAGGAAGATGACTGTTTATCACTGAGCAGGTAACTCAGAATTCTCCCATCATTCAACCAAGCCCCTTAAAGGCAAATGAAAGTTATTGCTGACATGGTTGAAAACATAATTCTCTGCCTTTATTATCTAATGGGCAAATTGCTAGGGCAGGGTAATAGAAAACCTGGTAACGTGGGACTCCACATATTCATGCTTTATTGGACTTGACTGTAAAGCAACCGTCCTGAAGCCAGAAAGTCACTTAGCTGAAGGGCAGCAGAGGCTTAGTTTTCAGGAATGTCTAATACCAGAGGGCATGCATTGAAGGTGAGAGGGGGTAGTTTTAAAGGAGATGTGAGGAGTAAGTTTTTTACTCAGACAGTTGTGGATGCCTGGAATGTGCTGCCTGGTGTGGTGCTGGAGGCAAATGCATTAGAGGCTATTTGGATAGGCACATGGATATAGGGAAGATGGAGGACTACGGACATGTTGTAGTAGGAGGGGTTAGTGTTTTGGTGATTTTAATTTGCTTTTCAGTTGGTTCGGCACAATGTTATGGTGGCCTGTTCCTGTGCTGTACTGTTCCATGAATGCTGGGGGTCACCGTTTTCACTGAGGGGGTTCAATAGGTCTATTTTATTTTTCCAACTTGTTCAGTTCTTCACTGAGTTCCAGAGAAAATATTGGGTATGGACTGCCTCAAACCAGTCTGACAACTTAATTATATGCACTTTAACCCAGCACTAAGAAACAGCAGGTAGTGATCTCAGAAACCTGCCTACCAGCTTGTTTTGCCGCCTTACCCCTGGGATTGACAATCCACTGCATTGGATTTACCCTCGTGTTCATTTACTGCTTCAAGGCAATCTATTGCACATTCACAAGAGGATGGACTCTAAAGCAAAGCTTTGATTCCTGGATCACGTCACCTTGAGGTCTCTCGTTATTAGTTGAGATCCTACAGGATACCAATTTCCAGGAGCAAGTTGGCATCTAAATTGGACAATTTATAAAGAACAAGGATGAGAACCCACCTCCGATGATTTGGCACGTAGCACATTGCCTCCAATGGTCAGGGTATTGTGCATAGGAGACAGGAGGTAATTTTGCGACTGTGTAGAACGTTGGTTAGGATGCATTTTCAGTATTGTGTTTATTTCTGCTTGCCCCACAACAAACAGGACGCACAGGCTTTGGAGAAAGTGCAGAAAATGCTTACCAAGCTGCGGCCTGGATTAGCAAATTGAAGGGAAATGTGCAGGGACGAGTTTTTCGTTGCGCACAAGAGTGGTGGGTGCCCAGAATACGCGCTAGGGGTACCGTAGAGGTGTTTAAGAATGCTTTAGGTGGGCAGAGATGGAGGGATATTGGGCATGTACAGGCAGAAAAGATTTTTTTAATTTGGCATCACGTTCAGTGTGAGGTGACAGGGCTCTTCCAGTGGTCCATGTAGACTTCTTCCAGTTCAAAATGGTTCTTGAGAGTTTGGTCATTGTATCTGTGTGCTTTTGGTACACTTGCAGTACTTTGATAATAAATGTATTTGGAATCTTTGCATCCCAGTGACGGAGTATTCCCCAGAAGACTTATCAAACAAGACCACAGGGGTAGAGCGTAGGAACTAAAGGAGGTGATCACCTTGCTGTGGGTAAACTATAAACTTCCCAACAGTCAACGGGAGATCGAGGAATGTGAATCATAGAATTGTACCACTCAACTTGTCCATGCCAACCATGACACGTATCTACTCAAATCCTGATTGTTATTGGGCTCAGACCCCCTCTACATCAGGGCTTTCCAAGCTGGGGTCCACGGACCCCTCAGTTCATGGTAGGGGTTCATGGCATAAGCCCCTGCTCTACGAAGTTCAAAGTACATTTGTTATCAAAGTATGCATTGAGATTTGTCTGCTTACAGGCAGCCATAAAACAAGAAACAGCCAATGCACAGAGAGAAAAAAATACAAATCGTGCAAGCAGTAAAAGCAAGCAACAGTATTCGAATGAAAGCCCCGTACCAGAATAGCCAATGGTGGCACATTAGACCATGGAGATTTATCCACCTTTGAGTTTGTGAGAAATACAAAGATCTCTTCTTTATCAACAGTCTGGTGGAGAAATTTAGCAGTTCAGTAGCATCTGTGGAATTGTTGATATTTCTGTTCAAAACCTTGCTTCAGGACAGAGAGTGCACTCCTGTCTGTCATCTTACTAATCACCTCCCTTCAGTTCACCAATCACTTTGGACCCCTGTCTCACAACTCCCTCTCTTCTCTTTATACCGACCATCCCACCTCTGCACTCTCAGACCTAGTGCAGAGTTGACAGAGAGTGTACTCGTGTCTTGCCTCCTACCAGTCACCCCTCCTCAGTTCACCAATCACTTTGGACTCCTGTCTCACAACTCCCTCTCTCCTCTTTACACCGACCATCTCACCTCCTCACGCTCTATCCTAGTGCAGAGTTTCAGTTCCAAGCACTTCCTTCTTCCCACAGATGCTGTTTGCTCCACCCAGCTCTTCTGAAAGATTGCTTCATGAATCACAAATTTTGGAATGGTTCCAAAGGACCAGAAAGTTACAAATAACCACTCCACTCTTGAAGAAGGTAGGGAGACAAAGCACAGGAAATTTTAGGCCCATTAGCCTGATCTCAACGGTTGGGAAGATGTTGGAGTCCATTATTAAGGATGAGGTTTCAGGGCACTTGGAATCACATGATAAAATAGACTGGTCAGCATTAATTTCTTTACAGGGAAATCTTGCCTGACAATATGTTGGAGTTCATTGAGAAAATAACAGGGAGGATAGACAAAGGAGAGTCAGTGGATGTTTTTAATTGGATTTTTAGAAGGTTTTTGACAAGGAGTTGCCCATGAGGTTGCTAAACAAGATAGAACCTATGGTATTGCAGGAAAGACAGTCTTATGTACAGAAGACTGGCTGACTTACAGAGGCAAAGAGTGGGAATGAGGGGGCTTTTTCTGTTTGGATAGACGTGCCTAGTGATGCTTTCAGGGGTTGATGTTGGGATCATTTCATTTCACGTTGTATGGCAATGAATCGGATGATGGAATCGATGAACTTGTGGCCAAGCTTGTGGACTATACAAAGGTAGGTGGAGGGGCTGGTAGTGTTGAGGAAGCAGGGTGTCTTCAGAAATATGTAGACAGATTATGAGAATGGGTAAAGAAGAGTCAGATGGAATATAGTGTGGGGACGTGTATGCACCTTGGTAGAAGGATTGAAGGCATTTCTAAATGGGAGAAAATTGAAAAATCAGAGTGGCAAAGGGACTTGGAAGACCTCATGCAGGATTCCCTAACTTGCAGGTTGTGGAAGTAATCTTTCCTTGAGATGGAAGGCAAATGCAATGTTCATATTCATTTTGAAAGAACAAGAATATAGAAGCAAGGAGGCAATGCTGAAGCTTTATAAGACATTAGTCAGACCACACAGAGTATTGTGGACAGCTTTACGTCCCTTATTTAGAAAAGGATGTGCTGGCATTGGAGAGGGTCCAGGAGGTTCATAAGCTTGATCCCAGGAATGAAAGGGTTAATATATGAGGGAATATTGATGGTTCTGGTATTTCCTCATTGGAGTTTAGAAGAATGGGTGTTTCATTGAAACCTACCAAATATTGAAAGGTCTAGATGGTGTGGATGTGGAGAAGATGTTTCTTATGCAACACACACAACTTGCTGGAGGAACTCAGCAGGCCGGGTAGCATCAATGGAAAAGAGTGAACAGTAGACGTTTCGAGCTGAGACACTTCGTTGTCTTCTTTATCCAGAGGTAGCGAATCTGTAGAATGCGTTGCCACAAGTGGCCGTGGAGGCCAAGTCATTGAGAATATATTAAAGCAGAGGTTGATTGGTTCTTGATTAGTAAGGTATCCTCGTGAGTGGCCAGAAACCAGAAGCACATTTGTCACCACCATTTCCCAGCACAAATCATTTGAGTGAGGAGCAGAGATTCTCCTTCCTCCACATGGTGGTCACTCATTCCCTCTGACTGCTTTGCCTTATAATGTTCTCTGAAGAACAGAACAGTCACCCTGGTTACAGTAGAGCTTCCCTATCCCGATATTGAGCATCCTGTGACTCAAGGCACACAACATTGCAACCACATTTCAATTTGGAGAAAGCCTCATAAAACGTAATAACTAATCTCACACTTTATTTGAACTGTAGAACAGTGATACCAACCCGAGCAGCACCAATGATGAAAATCACTCATGTGCCACGTGGTTAACCTATACCTCCATTTTTATCTATTCAAATGGTTTGACCCCAGTCAGCTGAAATTAATTGACCTCAGTTGAAAAAGCCACAATTCCAAATGAAAAGTCAAATTACTAGAGATGGATTTGAGGTCAACCATTGTCCACCAAAAATTGTTAGTAAGTTTTGGATTCATTTTAATAAAAGTTTTATAAATGAAACCTAAACTTACTAACGATTTTTGGTGGACAACATATTATCCCTGCATTCAGGAATCCTGATGATAATATTATTGAAGTGAGAGTTAGAGCTTGTGGGCCAATTGTTTTCTTGCTTCTGAATAGGCTTAGGAGAGTTACTGGCCATTATTTTTATAAACGTGAGAAATTCTGCACATGCTGGAAATCCAAAGAAGTGCACACAAAACGTTAGAGGAGCTCAACACGTCAGGCATCAAAACGAACAAAAATAGCACTGTCACAAACAAGAGGAAACCTGCAGATGCTGGAAACCCGAGCAAAATGCTGAAGGAACTCAGCAGGTCAGGCAGCATACGTGGAAATGAATAAAAATATCCATGTTTCGGGCCGAGACCCTTCTTCAGGACTGGAAAGGAAGGGGGAAGATGCCAGAATAAAAAGGTAGGGAGGGGGTTGGAGGGGAACGAAGATAACAAAGTGATAGGAGAACATAGACGCTGGAAATACACAACAATACACGCAGTGTGCTGGAGAAGCACAGCAGCTAAGGCAGCATCAATGGATGGGAATAAACAGTCAATGTCTGTCTCCTGGTTTCACCTATCACCTGCCACCTCGTACCTCCTCCTTCCCTACCCCCCTCCACCTTCCATTTCTGACTTCCTCCCCCTTCCATAGATGCTGCCTGACCTGCTGAGCTCCTCCAGCACATTGTCTGATCTGTAGGTGATAAGTGAAGCCAGGCGAGTGGGAAAGGTAAGGGCTGGAGAAGAAGGGATCTGATAGGACAGGAGAGTGGACCATAGGAGAAAGGGAAGGAGGAGGGACACATGGGGGCATGTGATAGGCAGGCAAGAAGAGTAGAAGGCCAGAGTGGGGAATAGAAGATGAGGGGAGGGAGAGAGAATCATTTTTTAACCAGAAGGAGAAATCGATATTTGTGCCATCAGGTTGGAGGCTACCCAAATGGAACATAAGGTGCTGCTTCTCCACCCTGAGGGTGGCCTCATTGTAGTACAAGAGGAGGCCATGGACCGACATGTCGGAACGGGAATGGGAATAGGAATTAAAATGCTTGGCCACAGGGAAGCTCCGCTTTTGTCGAATGGAGCAAAGGCGCTTGACAAAGTGGTTTCCCCAATTTAAAACAGATCTCAGCAATGTAGAGGAGGCTGCATCGTGAACACCGGATACAACAAGCAACTTCACCTGATTCGCAGGTGAAGGGTTGTCTCACCTGGAAGGACTGTCTGGGGCTCTGAAGGTGAGCGAGGAGGGAGTTTTCTGAGGCGGGACAAGTGGATAATTATAAAATTATGTTTATAATTCATTTCTAAAGAAGGAGACATACTGTAGGATAGCAGAGGTTATGTAGAAAACCATCAATAATTACCTGCTTTAGCTCCTTTATGAAGTGGACTTGCATTGTTTACCCTTAACCGTCAGCCTCAGCAGTGCCTGTGATCTATGAGGGGGCTGTGTAAAGCAGGAGGATAGATGCCAAGTTATATTAAAGGTGATTTTGAAAACCCTTACTGCAACTAATCACAATTCTTCTGCTTACTATTTCCTATAATAACTTGCTTAGACAACAGAACATAGTTTCTCACTTAGTTTTTTCCCAATTAATCAGGAATATACAGTTAGGACATTACTTGTCTTTTTAATTGGTAATTTCTTCGTATTGATATCCTTTGATCTCTTTTCTCTACATTTCATTGGAATATTTTTTCCTTTGTAAGTAAAATTGATGCATATCATAAGAGATGATGAACTATCCCCCAAGATCAGCAATCATGTTGCAGGTCTATAAAACTTTGAAGAGGCTGCACTGGCAGTATTGTCAGCAACTCTGATTGCTCCATTGCAGGAAAGATGTGGAGCTTCTAGTAAGCATTCTGAGAGTTGACCAGGATACTGTTTGGAGTTGAGGGTATCAAGTCAAGGCAAGTTCATTGTCATTTCACTATAGGCATGTACTATATATAACATGAATAACCATACAATGCATATAGAAATTAGACAAAGTTTCTTCAAACCAGGGTGTAAAGCACAGTAGTACATATAACACACAATAATTTATGAAAGTAAGGATGAAATCTACAGATGAATCCTTCATAAGTAAACAAACTAAAGCGCTTAAATTAAATATTGTCAGGTATGGAACAGATTAACCAGCAGCTCTTCAAATGTGATGAGGCCTGAGGAAAAAACTGTTTCCCAACCTGACTCTGCTTGTCTTTATGCATCGGAGTCTCCTGCCTGATGGTAGAAAGTCAAAGAGGGTGCTGGATGGATGGGTGGTACAAGCTATAAGGAGAGATTAGCAAGCTTCTCCCGAGCATCAGGGCTTGAGGGGAAACCTGATTGTTTAAAAAGTTAGGAAAGGCATAGATATGGAATATTTTCAAAGGATATAAATGTCTGAAATGCCATACTGGACTATGAGGCAACCAGTCAGGACACTTTCAATAATAACCCTCATTAGCCAGGGATCTCTAATCCTTCCAGCCTTGTCCTTCAATCTATTTGGAAAATGCTGCCTCTGAGCTCTCTCTATTGCTGCTTGACTGAGCTCCCACTGGCCAGACATCACTTTACCTGCAAACAGCCTCTCCCAACCAACCACTGCAAATCCTTGTCAAATGCCTTCAAAACTGTAGCGCTTCTACTTGTGGACCAGTTAGTCTCTCTTTTCCCGTAACTTTGAAAATTAATGGAATTATGATCACTAATCTGAAATAGAAAGAAGATTTAATAGAGTCCTGAATTTCTTCTTATAGAGGATGGTCAGTACATGGACCAAACTGTCAATGCAATAGCAAAATCTAGAAGTTATTTGGATAGATACATGGATAGGAACAGTTCAGATCAGGGGCTGACAACGTTTATTATGCCATGGACCCCTGAGCAGTCTGTAGACCCCAGGTTGGGAACCCCTGCTTTAGAGCAATATGTTAATCATGGACAAATGGCACTAACTTAGGGGTGTGCCTCAGCTAATTTATTTATTTTTTTATTGAGATACTGTGTGGAATTGGCCCTTCCAGCCCACTGAGCCGCGCCTCCCAGCAATCCCCCAATTTAATCCTAGCCTGATCTCGGGACATTTTACAACGAACAATTAACCTGCCAACCGGGACATCTTTGGACTGTGGGAGGGAAGCAGAGCACCCAGAGGAAACCCACGCGGTCACATGGAGATAGCACGAACTTCTTACAGGCAGCGGTGGGAATCGAATCCAGATCACTGGTACTATAAGAGCATTGGGATAACCACTTGCCCTGGCTGGCGTGGATCAGCCGGTGCCGAAGGGCTTTCTGTATCACTCTCTGTCTCCAAGGCTTACTTCCTAATAATGAACCAGTTGTCCAGCAGCCTTACCTAGTTTGAGTGTTACCCTTCTCTACTTATGGCCATCTACGTTTTCTTTGTGTAAACCTTTCTGGACACACTTAGCAAATCCCATCCCTTAGCATTATGTCTTCTCCCATCAACGTAAGGGGGTTTACAATCACCTACTATGACAACCTCTTGCCTCTTCATGATTTTCTACATAGCCTCGTATACTTACACAGGTAATTGACATCTGTGAACTACTGGGGCCACCCAGTGATCTCTGTGGCATCCAAAGGAAGTTCCAGATATTCCTTCTCTCTGTCTCCAGTCTGCATTCTACATTACCACCTACGTGCACTACATCCAATCCCACGAGTCTCAAATTTACCAACTAACCTATCAAAGATTTATTGAAAACTCAACACACTCACATAGACACACAAACACACACAGACACTCACACACACAAAGACACAAACACACTCACCAACAGAAGCACACACACACACTCACACGCACACACTCACACACAGACACGCACACACTCTCACACACACACACACACACACTCACACACACACACTCACACACACACACACACAGACACACACAGGCACACACACTCACACACACACACACACACACTCACACACACACACACGCACACACAGACACGCACACACTCACACATACACACACACTCACACATACACACACACACACACACACACACACTCACACACACACACACACACACACACACACACACATACACACACACACACACACACACACACACACACATACAGACATTTTATCTGTCTCTTCCAAGGTTCCTGGCCATTTCACAGCTCATTGTTTGGTACCAGCTTCTGTTGTGAGGTACAAACTAAAAAAATACAAATATTTTCAAATAGCACTGGGAATTGAAAGATTTTTTTTAGTAAATTTGTGTACGAGGATGATTTATATTTATGGGAAATGTTCCAAAAAATTTACATAAATAGTTGTGCTTTCTTCCCATGAGACACGATCTCACATTGGAATGCCCGGGATGTGTTCGAACTTGCTGAGAGTGTTTTTCCTATTTGTTCTCCTCCCTCTGCATCACCTGTTATACTGTAATACACTCACATTGCTCAACTTTCTTACACACCCACGCACATTTCTCATGCACTCACGTCTCCTACTACAAAACCCTTACATATACATATATACATCTAGCATACATACAAATCTCACTCACGCACACGTATGCTAAGTGCACAGGTATATTTCATACCGATATACCGTATACCTCTCAAACTAACACAATGCACACACACACACACACACACACACACACACACAGAAAATTAAGACTTTGAAACAGACTCTCTTGGAGCCCACCACATCCAACACCAACAGTAATGCTTATCGACAGCCATTCAGTTATTCGCATTTGTCTGGTATCTCTCTACACTCTTCTGATCCACGTACCTGTCTACATTCCTCAGACATTGTAAATTTATCTGAGCCTAACACATCTTTTAGCAGCTTGTTCCAGATAGCCATAACACTCTTAGTGCGGAACTTGCCCCTCACATATCTTTCAACTCTCTTCCCTCTCAAATTAAACTTCTGCCCTTGATTTCTAGACCAGCCTTCACTGGGAAAAAAGATTGTGACTGCCCTTTCCCTCTGATCATCACCATCTTCTCTCACAGATCACCTCTGCCCTTTCCCTCTGATCACCAATGACTTTTCCCTCTGATCACCACCGTCCTCTCAATCTGATCACCATTGCACTCTCAGTCTGATCACCACTGCCCTCTCCCTACTGCCATCTCCTCAGATTACCACTGTCTCTCACTCTGATCACCATTGTCTTCTCCCTCTGTTCACTACTTCCCTCTCCTCAGATTACCACTGCCCGCTCCTTCTGATCACCACTCCCCTGTCACTCTGATCACCACTGCCCTCTCCCTCTGATCACCACTGTTCTCTCACTCTGATCACCACTGCCCTCTCCCTACTGCCATCTCCTCAGATTACCACTGTCTCTCACTCTGATCACCATTGTCTTCTCCACTACTTTCCTCTCCCTGGATTACCACTGCCCGCTCCCTCTGATCTCCACTCCCCTGTCACTCTGATCACCATTGTCTTCTCCCTCTGTTCACTACTTCCCTCTCCCCCTGATCACCACTGTCCTCTCACTCTGATCACCATTGCCTTTTCCCTCCGATCACCAGCATTCTCACTCTGGTCACCAAAGCTCTCTCCCTCTGATTACTATTGTCCTTTTGCTCTATTCACCACAGCTCACTCCCTCTGATCACTGCTGAGCTCTCTCTCCGATCACCACTCCCATTTTTCTCCAGTCACCAAACCACTTTTGGTGATGCAGTTTAGTTCTATGACAAGTTATTTTTTCATCTACAGAAGCTAAATAATGTTAAAGCACCTTATAACACCATTCAGCCCATGCTGTTTTTGTGGAATCTTTGAAAATACTCCTTGGTATGTCCATTTTAAAAGTAGGATAATTAAGATTTAGTTGAAGTGCTAAAGACTTCAGGAGATGAAGTTTGGCGCCACCTGCTGTACAAATCCAGTACTGACTGAGCATGTGTTCAGTGTCCAATTACAGCTCCTGTTTGCTACACAGAGGCACATTGTTAACTTCTGTTTCTGGTAAACATTCTCTGAAATCTCAACTCATTTTAAGTAAGTAAGGCCACCCTCAGGGTGGAGGAGCAACACCTTATATTCTGTCTGTGTAGCCTCCAACCTGATGGCACAAGTATCAATGTCAGCTTCTGGTAAAAACATTTTCCCTCCCCCTCCCCTCTTCTTCTGTTCTCCACTTTTAGCTCCTACCCTTTCTCGCCAGCCTATCTCCTCCCCTCGGTCCTCTCTTCCTGTCCTTTCTCCCATGGTTCTCTCTCCTTTCTTATCAGATTCCTTCTTCTCAAGCCCTTCAGCTTTCCTACCAACTTGGGTTCACCTATCACCTGCTAGCTATCCTCCTTCCCCCCACCCACAACCACAACCTTTTTATTCTGGTGTCTCCCCCCTTCCTTTTCAGTCCTGAAGCAGGGTCTCGGCCCAAAATATTTCCATAGATGCAGCCTGACCTGGTGAGTTCATCCAGCATTTTGTGCGTGTTGCCTTGGATTTCCACGTTTATAGTATGTGAACTATACCAGAATTGATTGTGGTTTGGTGCCAAGTGTAAAACACAGGACAATACCATAATAGACAACACAAGAACAATCAATAATTTACAAGGTGAGCAATCAACAACCAGCAGAAGGGTCACAAGTCTATAATCAAACTGAACTAAATGTGAACATATGAACAAACTCGATAATTATCAACAGAACAAGGACAGCAGGAAAGGCCATTTCACAGAAGCTGTGCAGGGAATTTGCCCAGCTCTTACCATCCTTCGTGGGCACATGGCCGAGTGGTTAAGGCATTGGACTAGCAGCCTGAAGGTCGTGAGTTCGAGCCTCAGCTGAGGCAGCGTGTTGTGTCCATGAGCAAGGCACTTAACCACACATTGCTCTGCGACGACACCGGTGCCAAGCTGTATGGGTCCTAATGCCCTTCCCTTGGACAACATCGGTGTCGTGGAGAGGGGAGAATTGCAGCATGGGCAACTGCCTGTCTTCCATACAACTTTGCCCAGGCCTGCGCCCTGGAGAGTGAAGACATTCCAGGTGCAGATCCATGATCTTGCAAGATTAACGGATGCCTTTCATCCTTTCATGAACAATTTACCATCCCTAACAGTGATGTTCACTTCAGTATGTTATTGTACAGAAATAGCAATTTGTTTTTCAAATGATGGGTAAAATGGTTCATATTGAAGCACAGGAACAGAGTTCCATATATATGAGCGTGGGCAGCAGTGGTTAGAGTAATGCTTTACAACACCAACAATCAGCCATTGCTGCTGTCTGTAACGAGTTTGTGCATTCTACCCGTAACTGATTAGGTTTAGTTTTCAAAGTTCAAAGTAAATTTATTATCAAAGTACATATAAGTCACCATATTCATTTTCTTTTGGGCATACTCAATAAATCTGTAGAATACTAACGATAAAAGAATCAATGAAAGACCGCCCACTTGCCTGCTCAATCAGTGTTCAGGAAACAACAAGCTGTGCAAATACAAAAAGAAAGAAATAATAATAATAAATAAATAGTAATAAATATCAAGAACAGGAGATGAAGAGTCCTTGAAAGTGAGTCCATAGGTTGTGGGAACCTTTCAATGAAGGGTTCTTGACCTGAGGGGGACAAACAAGTGAAGTTTATCACCTTTGGTTCACGGGCCCGATGGTTGAAGAGTAATAACTGTTCCTGAACCTGGCGGTGAGAGTCCTGAGGCTCCTGAGAAGAGAGAATGGCCTGGGTGGTGGAGGTCCCTGAAGATGGATGATGCTTTCCTATAACAGCGCTCTATGTAGACATGTTCAGTGGTGGGGAGGCCTTTACCTTTGATGGTCTGGGCTGCATCCACTACTTTTTGTAGGACTTTCAAGATAATTAAGAATTAATTCACAAATGGGGTGAGAGAAATAATAATTAGAAAGGTTTAGGTGTATCTGGAGGGAGCAGGGGTTGGAGATGGAAAAGGCGAGTTACCCAAAATTATTAAACTCAACTTTGATAGAGGAGATATTTCTTGATCTTAATTGGGCATTACTAGTACAATGTAGGAGACTGAAACATAGATTCCAGAGTGGGAATAGGACAACGGAAGCTGAGAGACTCAAGTCAGCGTCTGGACTAAAGAAATTACTGTTCTGTGTTCAGTTTCTCCGCTGTAATGGAGACCACATCATGAGCTCCAAGTGTAGTACATCAGATTGGAAGTATATCTGTACTCGTGGAAGGACTGATTAAGTATGTTGTGGAGCTCACAGATGTTAGGAAGGGAAGAGGTTAAATTGAAAGCCAAGTTTATTGTCATCTGTACAAATCCATGCCTACACAGATGCAATGAAAAACTTACAGCAGCATCGTAAGAATGATCCCACGAATGAAAGGGTTAACATATGTGGGGCACTTGATGGCTCTGGGTATGTACTTGCTGGAATTTAGAAGAATAAGGTGTGGAATCTCATTGAAACCTACCAAATATTGAAAGTACTATTTAGAGTGGATGGGGAGAAGATGTTTCCTAAAGTGGGGAAGTCTAGAACACAGCCTCAGAATAGAGGCACATCCCTTTAGAATAGAGATGAGGTGGAATTTCTTCAGCCAGAGGATGGTGAATCTGTGGAATTCATTGCCACAAATGGCCTTGGAAGCCAAGACATATTTACAGTGAAGATTGATAGGTTCTTGGTTTGTAAGGGTGTTCAAGGTTACAGGGAGAAGGCAGGAGAATGGGGTTCAGCGGGATAATAAATCAGCCAGGATGGAATGCTTGGAGCCAACTCAAATGGGCTGAGTGGGCTAATTCTTCTTCTGTCTCTTTTGGTCTTATCACAGGCACATAGTATCATATATCCAACATTAGAAAAAATACATTTTTACGTGAAACAATCAGGACAAAAAATGGCCAGGAGTTGCATCTCCTGAGGTGACACGGGACAGTGCTATGAGAGTTTTGATGGAGGTGGTGGGGGAGCCAGGGAGAGGCAGAAGCATCACTTCCATCCGAGGCATTTGGACTAGAAGGGCCGAATGGCCTGTTTTCTGTGCTGCAGTGTTCTATAGTGAATAGGAAAGGAGAAGAGGGCTGCAGGTCTAATGTAGTGAGTGTAGACAGGGATCAGAGTAGGTGTGGACGAGTTGGGCTGAGGTGCTCAGGTCTGAGTTGGACAGTTCTATGGCTCTATAAAAGGGGAAGGCAGGGATGATCTATTCTGAACTATCAGTTCCTGTCAATTTCATCCATTATCTCACTCCCACTGTGACCTCTCTCCAACCTCCTGTGTTGATCTAACAATGTTCAATATGAACTCCAAGAACAGCACATTATTTCCCAATGGTATATTTCATCCCACAGGATTCAACAATTTCAGAGCATCGTTTTTTTTATTCTGCAGATGTAGTCAAACCTTTGTTTCGATTTAATCCTTTTTTTTCCTTCAGTTTCCTGTGGACAGATTATAAAGTGATTTTTGTTTTTTATCAACTTTGCTCTGCCCCATCACAAATATTCTCTCCACGCACCTCTCTCTGTGACAGAGAAGGCTTGATTTCTCACATTTCCAGTTCTGATTAAAGGTCCCTGATCTGAATTATCGCTTTGTTTCTTTCCCTTTGAGTGTGTTTGATGTGCTGAGCCCATCTGTTGTTTTCCATTGTTCCAATGGGCGCATTGGTGCTCAAATCACTGTAACGAGCAAGCCCCACAAATTTAATGTATAATCTATGTCACAGATATTGGTGCTGGGTGAAACACAATTCACATGACATTTCCATGACTTCAGTGGCCATTTTGTTTATCCCTTCCTCACTTTATGGTAATTAGAGAATGACTAAATGAGCCTCTTTATCATATTATATTTTGTGCATTTAATAATGTGTTATAGAAGCACTCAACTAACGAGATAATTGTCACGAGGAACCATTTTTCTAAAATAACTTGGTCACCGGACATGCTGATGAATTCAATAGTGCCACACGATGGAGCTGTTGTATTTGTAAGCAGGGAGCAGACAAAGAAATAATTTGAGCGTCTGAGTCACTGAGAGACACTGCAGTCAAACAGGACCTTCAGCCACTGAGTTTGTTCCAACCATTTGCACATTAATACCACTTTTTGTTCTCTTCATATTATCATCAGCTCTCACCAGATTTTGCCACTTACCCACAGACTGGGTGCAATTCACAGTGGCTAAATAACCTTACTTTTAGTTATTTATTTATTGAGGTACAACGCAGAATAAGCCCTTCCAGCTCTTCAAGGCACACAGGCCAGAAATCCCTGGATTTAATCCAGCCTAATTGCAGGGCAATTTACAATGACCAATTAACCTACCCTGCGGATGGTGGGAAGAAACTGCAGCACTCAGAGAAAACCACACAGTCATGGAGAGAATGTACAGGCAGCAGCAGGAACCCTGGATGCCTGTACTGTAAAGCTTTGTGCTAACTACTATACTACCTAAATCTTTGGGATGTGATTTACATGGGAGACTGAACACAAGTTTAGAGCTCATGAGATCTAGGACAAATTGGAAAACTGGATTGACAATTGCCTTGGAGTCAGAGGTTGATAGTAGAGGGTTGCTTTAGTGACTAAATCAGGGGTTATAGTCATAGTCATAGTCATACTTTATTGATCCCGGGGGAAATTGGTTTTCATTACAGTTGCACCGTAAATAATAAATAGTGATAAAACCATAAATAGTTAAATAGTAATATGTAAATTATGCCAGGAAATAAGTCCAGGACCAGCCTATTGGCTCAGGGTGTCTGACCCTCTAAGGGAGGAGTTGTAAAGTTTGATGGCCACAGGCAGGAATGACTTCCTATGACGCTCTGTGCTACATCTCGGAGGAATGAGTCTCTGGCTGAATGTACTCCTGTACCCACCCAGTACATTATGTAGTGGATGGGAGACATTGTCCAAGATGGCATGCAACTTGGACAGCATCCTCTTTTCAGACACCACTGTCAGAGAGTCCAGTTCCATCCCCACAACAGCACTGGCCTTACGAATGAGTTTGTTGATTCTGTTGGTGTCTACTACCCTCAGCCTGCTGCCCCAGCACACAACAGCAAACATGATAGCACTGGCCACCACAGACTCATAGAACATCCTCAGCATCATCCGGCAGATGTTAAAGGACCTCAGTCTCCTCAGGAAATAGAGACAGCTCTGACCCTTCTTGTAGACAGCCTCAGTGTTCTTTGACCAGTCCAATTTATTGTCAATTTGTATCCCCAGGTATTTGTAATCCTCCACCATGTCCACACTGACCCCCAGGATGGAAACAGGGGTCACCGGTACCTTAGCTCTCCTCAGCTCCTTAGTCTTTTTCACATTAAGCTGCAGATAATTCTGCTCACACCATGTGACAAAGTTTCCTACCGTAGTCCTGTACTCAGCCTCATCTCCCTTGCTGATGCATCCAACTATGGCAGAGTCATCCGAAAACTTCTGAAGATGACAAGACTCTATGCAGTAGTTGAAGTCCGAGGTTTAAATGGTGAAGAGAAAAGGAGACAAGACAGTCCCCTGTGGAGCCCCAGTGCTGCTGATCACTCTGTCGGACACACGCTGTTGCAAGCACACGTACTGTGGTCTGCCAGTCAGGTAATCAGGAATCCATGACACCAGGAAAGCATTCACCTTCATCGCTGTCAGCTTCTCCCCCAGCAGAGCAGGGCGGATGGTTCCCGACCTCTGTTATGCTATGGACTCCTGCCATTAACCGAGGGGTCCATAGGTCACACATTGGATTAGATACTGGTAACTAGTGATGTTCCACAAAGACCGATGGTGTGTCCTTGCTGTATGCAATATACATGATGGACTGAGACGATGGATGTGGGAGGCAAATGATTTGAAGATTGGTGGCGGTGTTGATTTGTCAAAGGTAGTGTTAAGCTGTGGAGAGATATGAATACATTGGTGAAACAGCAGATAGAGCTTAATCTGGACAATCATAACAAGATACATTTTGGGAGCACACGTTGCCAATGTTGTTTCAACACCTGATAAGCCACACCAAGCCTGCGTAATAATTATACTTCAATAAATCGTGGTTAGTTTGAACAACTCTGGGAGTCATTATGTGTTCCCTTTTTTGGTTTCGCAGTTTCCAAAATCCTCTATTCACTCCAGATGAACCTGGTGGGAGTTTGACAAGACTTCTCCAAGTCTCTGAATCTTCTTTCCATAGTCACTTTAGCCACATGGGGTGCAATTACCACATGTTTATGCTTCTACAATTTATCTGTCAATCCCAGCGACACGGTGCCCAAGATGTCTGTTATCGGAGCATCCGCATCTGCTTTCTGTGTGCTCAGTGGTAGGGGCATGTTCAGCACAGCTGTAAGCTGTGTCAGATATGCTCCGACGCTGACATTAACCAGATGCTCTAATGTCAGTGTGACCATACAACCCCCACCACTCCACTGCTCAGAGTCCCACCATGTAGACCAAGTCACTTTCTTTCCAGTTCTTATTCTTAACTCTTTCTCTCAATGCATTTCTAGACCAGGGGTTCCCAATCTGTTTTATACCATGGACCAATACCATTAAGCAAGGAGTCCGTGGATTCCAGGTTGCAACGCTTCGTTAGACGGTAACAGGACTCGGACATGCACCTTGAATGGAAGGGTTTTGAGGAGCATTGAAGAACACTTAGACTACAAGTCTACAGATGGTGGCAATGCAGATGGTTAACATGGCTGGGATTGTAAATGGGAT
The DNA here is from genome assembly GCF_030028105.1 of Mobula birostris. Classification (NCBI taxonomy): domain Eukaryota; kingdom Metazoa; phylum Chordata; class Chondrichthyes; order Myliobatiformes; family Myliobatidae; genus Mobula; species Mobula birostris. The sequence continues at coordinate 96,685,492 of NC_092383.1, read as the reverse complement.
ACTGACCTTTATTTGTCAGGGCATTGAATACTGGCGTCATGACAATTGGTTAAGTTTGCAGGCAACACAAGAATTGGCAGAGTTTAGATCGTGAGAAGTGTTGAGAAAGGCTTCATTAGGAAAGAGATGTTTGAAATGTGGGTGGGGAAATGGCAGACAGAGTTTAACCAAGACAACACACAGAAAAAGGTGGAGGAACTCAGCAGTATCACAAACATGAGAAAATCTGCAGATGCTGGAAATCCAAAGCAATGTACACAAGATGCTGGAGGAACTCAGCAGGCCAGGCAGCATCCGTGGAAGGAAATAAAAACTCAATGTTTCAGGCTGAGACTTTCATCTTTGCCATCTCGCTCCAGATAATGATCTGGCTTTTGATTCCTCTTATCGAGGTGTGCAATTTCATATCTCCCACCTTAAACTGCATGTGCCAGGATTCATTCAGCCTATCTAGGTCCTGTTGCAGAATCACAGAGTTTTCATCATGATATTTCCTACAGATATAGTCATAGAGCTGTACAGCATGGAAAAAGGCACTTCGGTCCATACATGACCATGCCGACAAAGACATGCATTTAATCTAATCACATTTCCACCATATGGCCCATATCCCTCCAAACTCATGTCTCCATTTACCTGTCCACACAATTCTTAAGCATTTCTAATGTACCTGCCTTAACCACTTCCTCTGTCAATTGGTTCCATAGATCTACCAAATCCTGTGTAAAATAAAAATTCCCTTAGGATTCACATCAAACCGTTCACTTCTAAGCTTAACATTATATCCTCTAATGGACTGTAATCATTTGTTCCCTTCAGCTTGCCGTTAGATTGCATTTGTTACATTAACAGCCAGAAGATCCATTTTATTTTAAGTGGAAAGATTCTAATCCCCGTATTACATTTCAATGGTTTTCCTAAACTCTAACATGTTTAAACTTGGAAAAAATTGGGAGTGGTACAATCGATCCTTCGGCTAAATTTGAAGAAACTTGGAGGCCATTTATTCAACATTTTCATATGATGTAAGTTGACCTTTTCCAAATCCTTTTCAATAACTTTTTGTTTGTGTATGGAGGAGCGGAGTTAATGACAAATAATGATCTTAACCGATGAAACATGGCAGCCCAGCTTTTGTTTTGTTTTGTTCTGTTTTGTTTTTTTCAGTGTAGGGGACTGTTTTTTGTATAAAACTTTTTGAATCTTTTTCATGTTCAGTTATGAAGAGATTGGGAGGCTTAAATTACATATGTTACTCGGAGTCTGGGTCTGTATATGTTAACCGTTATTAATGTAATCCCGATCTCGAACTAAGAGGGAGGAGAAGATGGCGGCGCGACACAGTGCACGCGGCCGCTCCGGAATGATATCTGTATTTGTTAAGTAGGGTACCGTGCACAATTCTGATTTGATGGAGACGGACATGAGAGCGCGGAGGAACATCTGGAGAAACTTCTGAAATGCCTGCTTCGCTGCCGCTGCTACTGTGCGATCGAGAATCTCTGGAGGGGAAGGCCCCAAATCCTTGGTTTTGTCTGTTGCTGGCGGCCGGGGCCAGGGTCAAAGCGCTCAGCAGAGATGGTGCTCGGTGCTCGGTGTCGGAGGGCTGGTCGGAGGCTCGAAGTTTTCGGACAGACTCAGAGTCGGACTGTGGTCGGGTGCTTCCAGGATGCTGCATTGGCAAATCTGCGGCACAGGAAGCTCATGGCAGGGAGAGTTTCTACCTTTAACTGTCTGCGTGAGATGTTAGGACTTTTGAGAGACTTTGAAACTTTTTTTTACCATGCCCATGGTCTGTTCTTCATCAAATTACGGTATTGCTTTGCACTTTTGTAACTATATGTTATAATGTTGTTGTTTTGTCAGTTTTTCAGTATTGGTCTGTCTTGTGTTTCTGTGATATCATACCGGAGGAACATTATATCATTTCTTAATGCATGCATTACTAAATGACAATAAAAGAGGACTGCATGTCCTCATAATCTAATCTAATCTAATCTAATCTCTTTGTATCATTATTATTGTTATATTTATCAATAAAAAAGATTGAGAAAGAAAATTATATCCTCAGGTTTTGATTTTTCAGCCCTGGAAGAAACACCACTCACCTTATCTAAACTCCTGATGATTTTATGTAATTCTATGATTTTATATTTAGATTAGATCAGATTATGAGGACACTCAGTCCTCTTTTATTGTCATTTAGTAATGCATGCATTAAACAATGATACAATGTTCCTCCAGCATGATATCACAGAAACACAAGACAAACCAAGACTAAAAAAAAACTGACAAAAACCACATAATTATAACATATAGTTACAACAGTGCAAAGCAATACCGTAATTTGATGAAGAACAGACCATGGGCACGGAAAGTCTCAAAGTTTCTCAAAAGTCCCATCATCTCACGCAGACGGTAGAAGGGAGAAAACTCTCCCTGCCATGAGCTTCCAGCACCGCAAACTTGCCGATGCAGCACCCTGGAAGCACCCAACCACAGTCCGACTCTGAGTCCGTCCGAAAGCTTCGAGCCTCCGACCAGCCCTCCGATACCGAGCACCGAGCACCACCTCTGCCGAGCGCTTTGACCCCGGCCCCAGCAACAGGCAATAGGCAAAGCCGAGGATTTGGGCCTTCCCCTCCGGAGATTCTCGATCGCACAATAGCAGTGGCAACGAAGCAGGCATTTCAGAAGTTTCTCCAGATGTTCCTCCGTGCTTCTCACGTCCATCTCCATCAAATCAGAATTGTGCATGGCCCCTATTTAACAAATATGATATCAAATCGGAGTGGCCGCATGCACTGCATAATGCTGCCATCTTCTCCTCCCCTCTGTATCTGCCCCCGATGACGTGAGAGGATCCTTCAGGAGGATAAATTCACAGAAAACATCTGATCCAGTTGGGGTACATGGCCAAGTATTAAAGACCTATGCTGATTAACTTGTTGGATATCACCGATATCATTAACCTCTCACTTCGGCAGTCTGAGGTACCCAACTGCTTCAAGCAGACTTCAATTATACTGGTGCCTAAGAAGACTTCGGTAACCTGCTTCGGTGACTACCATCCAGCAGAAATAACATCCACTGTGCTTTGAGAAGCTGATGATGAAATATATCAATTTCTGCCTGAGAAGTGACTTGAATCTGCTCCAATTTGTCTTCCATCACAAGAGGTCAATAGTAGGTGCCATTTCATTGATTCTTCACTCCACCCTGGAACATCTGGACAGTGAAGATGCATATATCAGGAGACTTTTCATTGACTAGAGCTTGGCATTCAATACTATCATCAAAACTAATCAGTAAGCTTCAAGACCTTGGCTTCAATACCTCCTTGTTCAACTGAGTCCTCAGTTTCCTCTCTTGCAGACTCCAGTCATTTCAGATTAGGAACATCTCCTCTACAATCTCCATCAGCACAGGTGCACCACAAGGCAATGTGTTTAGATCCCTGTTCTACTTGCTTTATATTTAAGATTCTGAGGCTAAGCACAGCTCCAACGCTATATTTAAATTTGCTGACAATACCTCTGTAGCTGGCCAAATCAAAAGTGGCGATGAATCAGCATATAAGAGGATATTGAAAATCTGGCTAAGTGGTGCCACAACAACAATATCTCACTCAATGTCAGCAAGAGCAAAGAGCTGATTACATCAGGAGGAGGAAATCAGATGTCTATGAACCAGTTCTCGTTAGTGGATATAGGAGGAGAGGGTCAGCAACTTTGAATTCCTCAGTGTTATCGTTTCAAAACCTCTGTCCTGTGTCCAGCACCCAATTGCCATTACAAAGAAAACACAGCAACACCTCTCCTTGCAAAGATTTGGCATGTAATCAAAAACTTTGACAAACTTCTATAGATGTGCAGTGGAGTGCATATTGAGTGGTTGCATCATGTTCTGGTAGGGAAACATCAATATCCTTGAACAGAAAAGCCTTACAAAAAGTAATGGATACACCCAGTCCATTACGGGTAAAGCCCTCCCCGCTAATGAACACATCTACATGCAGTAAAGCAGTATTCATCATCAGAGACCCCCACCACCCAGGTCGTGCTCTCATCTCACTGCTCCCATCAGGAAGAAGGTACAGGAGCCTCTGGACCCACATTACCAGGGTTAGGAACAATTATTGCCCCTTAACCATCAGGCTCTTGAACCAAAGGGGGTGATGTCACTCAGCTTCACCTGCCCCATTACTGAACTGTTCCCACAAACTATGGATTTACTTTCAAGAACTCTGCATTTCATGTTCTCATTATTTATTGCTATATTCTCGATATCTGTTGTTTATTTATTTATTATTATTATGTTTTTAATTTTTCTCAGCTCAAGTTGGTAAAAACCTGAGGTATGGACATTGCTAAGCACACTCATTTCTCAATTGCGTGGAACTCTCAGACTATCCTCATAATGTTTCGTATTGAGGTTTTCTGGAGATTTACATAAATATTGCTGTGTAAGTCTAATTCAGATGATACCAGCTGTAGATACATCTATTGAGACAATGTATACTCTGTTCATGTTCCATAATCTATCAATTTCCACTTTTAATTCAGCATATTTGGCCTGTCCCCTAAAACCCTCACTAATTTTTATAGATGCACTGTAGAAAGCATTCTTCTAGGGTGCATCACAACCTGGTATGGAAGTTGTCCTGTCCAAGACCGAAAGAAGCTGCAGAAGATTGTGAACACGGCGCAGCACATCACACAAACCAATCTTCCGTCTGTGGACTCACTTTACACCGCACGCTGTGGGAACAGTGCTGCCAGGATAATCAAGGACACGACCCACCCAGCCAACACACATTTCGTCCCTCTTCCCTCCGGGAGAAGGCTCAGGAGCTTGAAGACTCGTACGGCCAGATTTGGGAACAGCTTCTTTCCAACTGTGATAAGACTGCTGAACAGATCCTGACCCGGATCTGGGCCATACCCTCCAAATGTCCGGACCTGTCTCTCGGTTTTTTTGCACTACCTTACTTTCCATTTTTCTATTTTCTATTTATGATTTATAATTTATATTTTTAATATTTACTAATTTTAACTATTTTTAATATTTAATATTTGTAATCCAGGGAGTGGGAAGCACAGACTCAAATATTGCTGTGATGATTGTACATTCTAGTACCAATTGTTTGGTGACAATAAAGTATAACGTATATTTCTATGATTTTCCCTTACTGATTTCTGTATGTTATGTGTGTTTGGGATGGCTATATCTATTAAGTAAGTTGTTGTTGCTTATTTGTCCTGTATTATTATATTGGGATCGTTATTATGGGTAATCCTCTGTAATAATGGATCAGTCACAATATATTGTAGGACCCTGACTCTAAAACTGGATCTGTCTTGATTCGTAGTAATGTATGATTTCTTTACTGAATTTGTATTTTAAAGCAAGATTTTGGCCAAAATCTTAAAGCAATGTTTGTCACATGATTGTGCTTGTGTCAGTAATTAGATCGAGTTAAACTGCTGCCGGGTCTTGTAACATGCAGGATTGTTTCTGGTTTCTCTTGGCATTTTCTGCATTTATCATCTTAAATTTGTTCTTTTTTAAATCTATTTTTAATATTGTTTGTATTAACCATCTGGTCCTGTATTGCCACAAGGAACGCCTCTCTTTCTGGGAAGAGGTCTCCAACTCTCAGTCACGTGTTCAATGTTTCCTTGTCGACACCTAGTCTGTCCAGATCGTGGGGATGTTATCCATGGAGGGTCATGGTCTTCCATTGATTAATATTTTCTTCTGTAGTGATAATTTCTTCAATTTTCTGGCTTTCATTTAAGATTAGTGGTGTGCACTTCTTATCAGAATTGCAAATACTCATGGAGTGCTAAATCCTATTTTCATTGATGAATATATATCCTTATAAGTTTATCTGACTGCTATGTAAATGTTTTATGTCTGTTATTCCTCTTCCTTCTTCTGTCCTAGGTAGTGTTAATCTAAGTACATTTGAGCATACATGGCATTTTCTAAAATTTGTCATTTCAATCCTTATTTTTCTTAGTAAATTTTCCAAATTGGGTTTGAACCAAGATATTATGCCAAAAGAATACATTAGTATAGGTATTGTGAAAGTGTTTTCTGCCTTTGTTTTTCCTTTCACTGTTGAACTCTGTTTGGCAGATTTTCTTAAGCTCTAAGTAAATCATGTCGAAAGTTTTTCCTTTATCACACCATGATCTATTTTCTTTGCTTGTTGACCATCCCAGATACGTATCCGTTACATATTCATCCATCGGCTGTATTGTTTCCTGCTGCTCAGTTTGGTATGGTACTAGTTCTATTGCACCTTTCTTTATGTTTAATGTTCTGCACTTATCTAGTCCAAAGTTCATGTTTATATTTTTAGAAAACAGTTTTAATATTTGAATTAATTGCTTTAGCTTTACTGATGAAGGAGCGTGTAATTTCTAATCATCCATGTATAGAAGATATTGTTACTTATTATCTTTTCTTAGCTCAAGCTGGTAAAACCTGAGGTGCGGGCAGAGCCAAGCAAACTCTTTTCACAAATGCTACAAGATTTTGGACTATTCTAGTGGTGGTTAGTATTGTTGCTTTTTGACCACTTACATAAAGATTGGCGCGTGGGTCTAATTGTTTAATACTATTGTGTTGTTGTTCGTCCTTCGTAGTCGAAGATGACCATGACTTCAAAGTCAAATGGGAGATTGGTGGCTGTGGGTCCGGAGGTGACTGATGAGGCCAATCCGGGCCCTGAAGGCTCGCCCACATGTGGGACACAAGTGGGTGGGTGCTGTCGTGGCAGTGGATGCTGCTCGGGCCTTGCACACAGCACGCTTTCGTTGCGCCTCGATGATGCACCTGACTTCAGCTGCACGGGCTCCTGTGGTGATCTTGCTGCGCCAAGCTGGACGGTCGAGAGCAAGCGTCTCCCACGTGTTGATGTCGACACCCAGGCCTTTGAGGGACGCTTTGAGGCAGTCTTTGTAACGTTTCTTCTGCCTCCCGACTGAGCGCTTGCCCTGACACAGTTCTCCGTACAGCAGCTGCTTAGGCAATCGGCTGTCTGGCATTCTGACCACATGTCCAGCCCACCTGGCTTGGGCTTTCAGCAGGAGGGTGTAGACGCTGCACAGCTCAGCTCGTTCCAGGATTTCCGTGTCGGGGACTTTGTCCTGCCACCTGATATGGAGGAGTCTGCGGAGACAGCTCAGGTGAAAGTGGTTGAGCTGTTTGGCGTGTCTGCTGTAGACAGTCCAGGTCTCGCTGGCATAAAGGAGGGTGGTAAGGACCACTGCACAGTAGACCTTCAGCTTGGTGGTAAGGCTGAGTCCTCTCTGCTCCCAGACGTTCTCACAGAGTCTCCCAAAGGCGATTTTGGGATGACACCAGCTGTAGATATTACTATTGGGACAATGTCTATCCTGTTCATGTTCCACAGTCTTACAATTTCCTCTTTTAATTCAGTGTATTTCTGGTGTTATTGACAAATTGATTTCCGTAAGTTATGTGTGTTTGGAATGGCTGTATCTTGTAAGTAAGTTGTTCTTGCTTGTTTATCCTGTAATATTATATTCAGATGGTTATTATAGATTGTCGTATCTGTAATAATCAATTGGTCATAATATAATTTGTCGGACTTTGACTTTAAAGGTGGATCAGGCTTGTATTTATTGCAAGATATGACATTTTTTTATCAGTTATAATTATTATTATTGATGTTATTTCTTTTTGTAGTTGCACACTGTGTTGTCTTTTGCACATTGGCTGTTTGTCTGTCCTTTTGGTCTTTAATGATTCTATACTGTTTCCTGTATTCATTGTGAATGCCCACAAGAAGGTTAATATCAGTGTTCTGAATGGTGAAATAATGGTACTAGGATGAAAACTTTCCTTTGAACTTTTGATTAACCCGATATCCTGCCTTCACTTCACACTTTTCCAGATTGGTCTATCTGCCACTTCCCAGCCTCGCTCTGTATCCTATCAATGTCGGGATTACTGTCTGTGCCACGCGACAGTGAGTATCGGAATAGAGTGAGGTGGAGGATAAATGTGTGGCTGAGGGATTGGAGCAGGGAGGCAGGGATTCAGATTTCTGGATCATTGGGACCTCTTTTGGGGCAGGCGTGACCTGTGCAGTAAGGATGGGTTGCACTTGAATCCAAGGGGGACCAATTTCCTGGCAGTGAGGTTTGCTAAGGATATTGGAGAGAGTTTAAACTAGAATTGCTGAGGGGTGGGAACTAAACTGAAGAGATGGAGGAAGGGGTGGTTGGCTCACGAATACAGAAAGTTTGTAGGCATGTGAGAGGGAGGATAGGCAGGCGATAGAGAAGGGATATGCTCAGACAGACGGTTTGAGATGTGTCTATTTTAATGCAAGGAGTATCATGAACAAAGTGGATGAGCTTAGAATATGGATCAGTACTTGGAGCTATGATGTTGTGGCCATTACAGAGACTTGGATGGCTCAGGGGCAGGAATGGCTACTTAGAGTGCCAGGCTTTAGATGTTTCAGAAAGGACAAGGAGGGGGGCAAAAGAGGTGGGGATGTGGCACTGCTGATCAGAGATAGTGTCACGGCTGCAGAAAAAGAGGAAGTCATGGAGGAATTGTCTACTGAGTCTCTATGGGTGGAAGTTAGAAACAGGATGGCATCAATAAATCTACTGGATGTTTTTTACAGACTACCCAGTAACAGGATATCGAGGAGCAGATAGGGAGACAGATTCTGGAAAGGTGCAAAATAACAGGTTTGTCATGGTGGGAGACTTTAATTTCCTAAATATCGATTGGCATGTCCCTAGAGCAAGGGGTTTAGATGGGGTGAAGTTTGTTAGGAGTGTTGAGGTGTGTTCCTGACATGATTGTAGATAAGCCTACAAGAGGGGAGGTTGTACTTGATCTGGTATTTGGGAAATGAACCTGGTCAGGTGTCAGATCTGTTATTGGGAGAGCATTTCAGAGATAGTGATCACAATTCTGTCTCCTTTACCATAGCATTGGAGAGGGACAGGAGCAGACAAGTTAGGAAAATGTTTAATTGGAGTAAGGGGAAATATGAAGCTATCAGGCAGAAACTTGGAAGCATAAGTTGGGAGCAGCTGTTGTCAGGGAGAATTGTGGCAAATGTTCAGGGGATATTTGCGTGGGATTCTGCATAGGTACATTCCAATGAGACAGGGAAAGGATGGTAGAGTACAGAAACCATGGTGTACAAATGCTGTTGAAAATCTAGTCAAGTAGAAAAGAAAAGCTTACAAAAGGTTCAAAAAACTAGATAATGACAGAGATCCAGAAAACTATAAGGCTAGCAGGAAGGAGTTTAAGAATGAAATTGTGAGAGCCAGAAGGGGCCATGAGAAGTCCTTGGCGGACAGGATTAAGGAAAACCCCAAGGCATCCTACATATACATGAAGAGCAAGCGGATAAGACATGAGAGAATAGGACCAGTCAAGTGTGACAGTGGAAAAGTGTGTATGGAATGGGAAAAGGTAGAGGAGGTACTTAATGAATACTTTGCTTCAATATTCACTACAGAAGAGGATCTTGGTGATTGTAGGGATAACTTACTGCAGACTGAAAGGCTTAAGCACATAGACATTAAGAAAGAGGATGTGCTGGAGCTTTTGGAAAGCATCAAGTTGGAAAAGTCACTGAGACTGGACGAGATGTAGCCCGTTATCATGGTTAACTTCCCCAAGCCTCAGCCCTTCTTCTGCGTCATTTCCTCATGGGACTTCATTCCCTAACTTTTTAAAAGGTGTCCACTTCCTCTTTAACTGGCTGCAGTGATCCCACCTCCTTGTGGTGGAGAATTCCAGAGATTCCCCATCCTCAGTGAGAAGTTGCTCCTCGTGAGCACAGTTTTAAATGACAGTCTCCTAATATTGTAGCGCTGTTGCCTGAGTCGAGATTGTCTCACACATGGAGATATTTCAACATCCAACTCCATTGGCTCTCAGAATCCATATTATTTTTAATAAAGTCATCTATTTTTCTTCTGAACTCTAAAGAATATGGATCTTGTCTATTTAACCACTGATAATAGCTGAATTCCTTCATCTCAGGAATTAGGTAAATGATTTTTTCTGTACAATGCCAGTATGTCCCTTCTTAAATAAGGGAGCCCAAACTGTGTTCACTTGCCCAGGTATGGCCTCAGCAGTACCCTTCTCACACAGAAAATGGTTAATAACTAACACGTACTGTCAGATGAAGTGACGGAATCCAATACACTCCTACCATGGCTACTCCACTCAAGCCTAACTTCTTTTTATTGATCCTTACCAATTGCTTAATTACCCAATTAATTTCCAACTAACAATTTACAGTTGTGCCTCCTTTGGTCTCCTGCTGCTTTAAGCTGAATAGACAGGTACAGCTTTTGAAATCTCTCATTCCAAGTAAAAGTTTTCCTGCTACCTGACACTGAAGTTCAAACTGCAAAGTAAATTTACTATCAAAGCCGGGGGGGGGGAGGGGTGGGGAGGGTGTGAGTTGACACATTTTCTTTCATCAGTACCCGTGGTCTTTTCTGTACTTAATGGCTATCTGGAGAAGACAAATATCAGAGTTGTATTGTACATGAGTACTTTGAAAATAAAATGAACTTTTGAACCTTTGAACCTTCAGATCTTTGCTAAATGTCACCATATATAATCCTGCGGTTCATTTTTTGTGGGCAACCTCAATAAATCCACAACAGAATAATAAGCGTGATAGAATCAATGAAAGACCACACCAACCTGGTTGGTGCCAGTCAATCAACACATATTCATCCACCTTCCAGTCCTGATGAAGGGAGGGTCTTGGCCCGAAACAGCAACTGTTCATGCCTCTCCGTCAATGCAGAGTTGCTCCAGCATTTTGTGTGTATTAATCAATAAGTATTGATTGACTGGCCATTCAGGTAAAACAGTGTAATATTATTGCATTTTTCACGTCTCCTCATGCTTAAACAACTGTATAATGAAGGCAAAATGATACAACATCTCCAGCTGGACCCTGCTTACACATAGCAACTCCACTGTGCAAGAAACATTGTCCAAGTGAACAATTCCATACTCTTATAAAAAGCCACTAATCTTAGAACACCTGGTAGGCAGCAGAAAATACTCCAAGATGTGTTCAAATCCTCCTTGAAAAAATACATTTTCATGGCCTCCTGCGAATCTCTGGTCCATCGTCACTCAAGCTACAGAAGGAATTTTGGTTGGTATCAAAAACATCAAGTCCGTGCATCTGAAACTCAATGAAGCTCCATGTAAGTGGCAGGTTGAGCAATTCAAATTATAGATTCAGAGTTACAGATCACGTAAGCAGGCCTTCAACCCATGCGCCCATCTGAGCTTGTCCCATTGGCTCATATTTGGTCCTTTTCCTCTCCAAATTTTTCCTATCTATGTACCTGTCCAAGTACCTATTGAACGTTGTTAATGTATCTGCCCCAACAACTTCCTCTGGCAGTTCGTTTCATATACTGACCATCCTCTGGATGAAAAATTTGCCCCTTGGGTTCTTAACAAATCTCTCCCCCTCACCTTTATTGATGCCCCCTCATTCTTTATTTCTGAATCCTGAGAAAAAGACTGTGCATATTCACTTTATCTATGCCCTTCCAGATCTTATACACCTTTATATGATCATACTTCATTCTCCCATGGGTATATTTAAGACAGAGGTTAATATATTTTTGACTAGTCAGGGCATGATGGAATACAGGGAGAAAGTAGAAGATCTGGGCGGAGACTGAAATGGATCAGCCATGATGAATTAGGCTCGATGGGCCAAATGGCCTAATTCTCTCCTATATCTTATGGTCTTATGACCTTATGCTCCGATAAATGACGGCCCAGTCTGTTCAAACTCTCCATGACTCGGTTCCTTGAGTCCCAGCAACAACCTAGTACATCTCCTTTGCACTCTATTCAGCTTAATAGCATCTTTCCTATAGTGGAGTATCCCAAACTAAACATAATATTCCAGATGCAGCCCCACCATCATCTCGTCCAACTGCAACATAACATCCCAACTTCTATACCCAATGCCCTGACTGATGAAGGCCAGCATGCCAAAAAACATTCTTCATAAGACTATAGGATATAGAAGAACTAGGCCATTTGGCCCACCGAGTCTGCTCTGCCATTTCATCATGCCTAATCCAATTTTCCTTCTCAGCCCCAATCTCCTGCTTTCGCTCTGTATCCCATCATGCACTAACTAGTCAAGAATCTATCAACCTCTGCCATAAATAGTTATTGACTTATTTATTGATATTCAGCATGGAGAAGGCCCTTCTAGCCCTTCAAACTCCACCAGCCCAGCACTCCCCCAACTTAATGCTAGCCTAATCACAGAACAATTTACAATGACCAATATACACAATGATTCACCTCCACAGCTGACTGTAGCAATGAATCCCACAGATTCACCACTTTTTGTCAAGAAATTCCTCCTCATCTCTTTTCTAAATGGACATCCCTCTGTTCTGAGGCTGTGCCTTCCAGTCCTGGACTGCCCTACCTTAGGAAACATCTTCTCCACATTCACTCTGTGCTTTTCAACATTCGATAGGTTTCAGTGATATCCCCACTCATTCTTCTGACTTCCAGAGAGTACAGACCCAGAGTCATCAATTGGTTCTTTGATGGTCATCCTTTCATTCCCGGAATCATTCTCAAGAACAACTGTCTTCACCATCTGTCTACCCGTGATGCCACATTCATGGCACCATGGGCTTGTCGTCTGAGACCCCTCTGTCCTACAATGCTCCCTATGGCCCTAATTCTTACAGTGAAAATCCTATCCTCACCTGTCTTTACAAAATGCAACAACTCACACTTCTCTGAATTAAACTGCATCTGCTCTTGCTCTGCCCACTTGCACAGCTGGATCAACATCTCTTTGTAAATACTGAACTGTCAGTGATACTACCTGTTTTAGCCATTTAGCCAACATTAGTACATTCTCATCCAAATCTTTTATATAGATGACAAATAGCAATAGATCTAGTACTGTCTCTTGGGCAATACCTTTGGTCATGGGCCTCCAATTGAGAAAAGAACCTTCTACCATCACTTTCTGCTTCCTAACATCAAATCAATTGTGAATACAATTAGCTAGATTCCTATGGGTCCCATGTGATCTAACTTTCCGTAGCAGCCTACCATGAGGAACCTTACTAAAGTCCATATAGACCATCCTGCACTCATTGGCCTTTTTGTTTACTTTTCAAAAACTCAACAACATGGCTTCATGAGTGGTAGGTTGTGGATAACCAATCTTATGGAGTTTTTGAGGAAGTTACTGGGAAAGCCAATGAAGGCAAGACGATAGATACTGGCTATGTGGACTTTTGACATGGTCCTGCATGGGACGTTGGTCAAGAAGGTTCAGTGGCTCGGCGTTCAAGATGAGGTAGTAAATTGGATTAGACATTGGCTTTGTGGGAGAAGCCAGAGAGTGGTAATAGATGGTTGCCTCTCAGACTGGAGACCTGTGACTAATGGTGTGCCACAGGGATTGGTGCAGAGCCCATTGCTGTTAGTCATTTATATCAATGATCTGGATGATGATGTGGTCAACTGGATCAGCAAATTTGCAGATGACACCAATACTGAGGGTGTAGTGGACAGCAAGGAAGACTATCAATGCTTGCAGCAGGATCTGTACCAGCTGGAAAAATGGCAGGTGGGACCTTAATGCTGACAAGTGTGAGATGTTGGACTTTGGGAGGACAAACCAGGGTAGGTTTTACATGGTGAGTGATAGGGCACTGAGGAGTGCAGTAGAACAATGGAATCTGGGAAAACAGATACATAGTTCCTTGAAGATGGTGTTATTTCACCTGGTCCCTGAACTCCTCCATCCCAATCAAAAAGGCACAACAGCACCTTTATTTCCTGCGGAGCATGAAGAAAGCTCACCTCTGTCCCAGGATACGGACGGACTTTTACGGCTGTACCATTGAGAGCTTATTCACCAATTGCATCTCAGTGTGGTATGGCAATTGTCCCGTATCGGACCGCAAAGCACTTCAGCGTGTAGTGAAACTGCCCAGCGGATTATCGGCACCCAATTGCCCACTATTGAGAACATCTACCATAAACGCTGCCTGGGCAGGGTGAAAAACATTATCAGGGATGCATCTCACCCTAACCATGGACTTTTTATTCTCCTCCCAGCCGGTAGGCACTACAGGAGCCTCCGCTCCCACACCAGCAGGCACAGGAAGAGCTTCTTCCCTGAGGCTGTGACCCTGCTGAACCTCTCATCACAGCGCTAAGCAGTATTGCATCCGTATTGTACTGTCTCAGTACTTTTATATTGGTGTGCTGTAGCACTTTTTATTCGCAGTTATTTTGTAAATAACACTATTCTTTGCATTTCTGGTCAGATGCTAAATGCATTTCATTGGCTTTGCATCTGTACTCGGCACAATGACAATAAAGTTGAATCTATTCTCATCTATCTAATAGGGAGATAGGGTAGTAAAGAAATCTTTTGGTAGATTGGCCTTCATAAATCAATGCATTGAGTACTGAAGATGGAATAAAGGATTGAGTGCTTTCCTGGCATACATGACAAACAATCTCTTCTCAGCCTTCCAGCCAAGTACAGTTATTGATTACAACACACAATGACAAGCTCTGCCATCTTCGATGACGTCTGGGCATGTCTAGTCTGGTGAGAGTGTACAGCAGGATGGGGCTGACTGCCAGTACCACCAAGACAGAAGTGGTTTGCCAATGGAGTACCAGTGTCCCACCCACTCTACCTGCCTTCACTGTTGATGATGAAAAGCTGTCAGTAGTGCCATCTTTCAAATATCTGGGGAGCATTCTCTCTGAGGATAGCAGCATTGACAACGACATCCAGAGCCACATTAAACAGGCACCAGCTGCCTTTGGGAGACTTCGGCGTAGAGTCTTTCAGAACAGGAGCCTTCATCCCTCCATAAAGGTCGCCGTATACCAAGCGGTCTGTGTCACCACCCTCCTTTACAGCTGTGAAGCTTGGGTAACCCACAGACGTCACATCAAGTCCTTGGAGCACTTCCACATAAACTGCCTCCAGCGCATCCTGGGAATTACCTGGCGTGAGCGGTGCTTCACACTGAAATACTTGTGAAGACCAACTGCAGGAGTATTGAGGCCATGATCACCCAGCGTCAGCCGCAGTGGCTGGGGCACGTGATAAGGATGCCCCCATGTCGGCTACCCCGCAGAGTGTTATACGGCCAGCTACATCATGGTCGACGCTCAGCTGGAGGGCCGAAGAATCGCTGTAAGGATCAGATGAAGAATGCTTTAAGGAAGTGCGAATCAGACCCGAGGACCTGGAGGACGTTGCTGCTGACTGTACCACTTGGTGACGCCAAGGGAAAGGGTTCATATTCTGGAGATGGAAAGAACAACCAGAAGACAGCAGAAGAGAGCCAGGAGAAATGCGACCATGGTTGCCACCACTACTACATATACATGTCCCACCTGCAATAGAGCTTGTGGGTCCAGGATAGGACTGTATAGTCATCAAAGATCTCACCGTTAAAGGAGTGGATGTTGTCATCGGATTTTGATGGGCAACAGAAGAAGAAGAAGAAGAGTCTGGTGGTATTTATACTCCCATAGTCTGTCCCTCCTGTTTGGTTAGTCCTCATCCAATCAGGTTTCCACTCTCTCACTTTGTTTACAATCAAGTTCCAGATCTTACTTAGAGCAAGACCTTCGTTCGTGTTAAAATTATTTCCCTCTAGTTTTATTTCAATGGCTTCCTTTACCAGGTGGTCCCAAAAGCCATTAGTGCGACACAGTAGTTTTGAATCATTGATGTCAATCCTATGGCCATTGAGAATGCAGTGTTCTGCTACCGACAATTTCTATGGGTAACCCAAACGGATACCCCTCCTGTGCTCCCTGATGTGGGTTTCCACCATGTGTCCCATCAGGTCGATATACACTACTCCACATTCACAGGTAAGCCTATAAATGCCAGTGGGTCAAATATGACCTGGGACTCAGATTGGCTAGAGGTATACAACATTAAGCAGGTATAGATAGGGTAAATGCAAGCAGGCCTTTTCCAATGTGGTTGGGTAAAAGGTCATGGGTTAAGGTGAAAGGTGAATATGG
The DNA here is from genome assembly GCF_030028105.1 of Mobula birostris. Classification (NCBI taxonomy): domain Eukaryota; kingdom Metazoa; phylum Chordata; class Chondrichthyes; order Myliobatiformes; family Myliobatidae; genus Mobula; species Mobula birostris. The sequence goes on along the minus strand of NC_092383.1, from coordinate 96,669,370 downwards.
AGAGGAACTTCTTCACTCAGAGGGTGGAATGAGCTGCCAGAACAAGTGGTGAATGAGGGTATGATTTCAACATTTAAGAGCAATTCAGATACTAACATGGATGGGGCAGATATGGAGGGCAATTTTCCAGGCGCAGGTCAATGGAACTAGTCAGATAAGTAGTTCAACATAGACTAGATGGGCCAAAGGTCCTATTTCTGTAGTGTAGTGTTCCATGAATTTATGATTCTACAACAGCTCGGAGCTGGGGTTGTGATTGATAGAGGCTGTGGGTTTGTGCCAGCTTCAGTAATAACGTCTCTTCAAGTGATCATCCCAGCTGCATATTAAGCATTAAAGTTGTATTCTATCTTCTGGAGTGTTCACTGTTAAAGTGCTCTGGTTTCTAAAGGTTCAATCACACAGTGAATACAAACTGAAGAGCTTTTCATCAGGTCAATAGCATTTACATTCTATTACTGTTTAGTAATGAGAATTGCAACTATTTTTTTAAATTATCCCTTAATGGGAGGGAGGTCCACACTTCGTTTTCTGATCTGAGTAACATTTTTGTCCTTTTCCTTTTACTGTGCAGATGTTTCTTTCTGCACTTGGATGTGATGGTGCTGGAGAAGGTGCAGAAGAGATTCCCCAGGACGTTGTCTGGGTGGGAGAACTTCAGTGATGAGAAGATATAGGAGAGGCCGGGTCTGTACTCCCTGGAGTAGAGCAGATTAAGAGGGGGCATGACTGATGACACAGTTTGAAGGCGGGCAGGGGTGGGGTGGAATTTATTAAGAACCCAAGGGGAACAGTTTCAAAAAAAGAGTGGTCAGAATATGGAATGAGCTGCCGGAGGAAGTGGTTGAGGGAGGTACATTAACAACATATAAAAGGTTCTTGGACATGCCCACAGATGGGAAAGGCTTGGAGGGATATGGGGCAAAAGAGGAGCAATGGGACCAGTTCAAATGGGAACTTTGGTTAGCATGGATGAGTTGGGCCGAGTGGACTGTTTCAATACTGAATGACCCTGTGGCTGTAAGTGTCTATTCTAGGGAAAAAAAGTGAATCACCTTGGCAGAGGAAGCTTTGGGTTAAGGGTTGCAAGCCAGATGCCCTCTGATTGTGTGAACATGGTGTGCTGGACAGCCGGTTCTCCTGCTGTATCGCTCTGACTGTAATTTGTTCTTTTCTGTAAGAGGATCACTAATTATCTCAAAGATGATCATGAGTGAATTCCTGCCCAAATAAAGAAGTCCGATTTCCTTGTTATGTTGGGTAGGATTACATCCCAGATGAACAAAAATTAATAACGACCTGCTCTCGCATTACCTTAGCTTATTTGCATACTTTTGATTTGAAGATATTTTTAATGATTTCTATTTAAGAAAATCAGAAATAATATGCATTGGTTTAGGGAAATTGTCTGATTTACAGATGCCAAGTTAAATATTTCTCAAGAGTCACTCTGACTACATGATGCATGGTTTCAATTAAATAATACTAGAATTATCTGCAGTTAAATTAATGAATAAAGTATGATGTCCCAGAGCACATTGGTATATGATTACATTGTGCCAAAGAGAAAGGTGGTATAACAGTTCACAGATTCAGGGATCAAGAAATTGAAAGATACTCCTACAGGGAAAAAGGAAAAGACATTTGCAGCAGGTTCTCTTGGAAGGTCTCACTACTGAACTCAAAAACAAGAGAGATGCAAACACTCTGATGGGATTGTACTACAAAGCCCACCTCCCAATAGTCACTGGGACAAAGAGGAACAGATACGCAGGCATGTTAGGCAAAAGTGCAAAAGCAACAATTTTCAAATATAGTCAAGAAGAGACAGTGTGTGTAATGTTTAGGGAAATCTAAAATCAAACAGATCTCTTGAGGTTCATAAAGAAGCCAAAAATAACTCAAGAAGAGAATTAGGAGAGAAACAAGGGCCCATAAAAAGTCCTTGGCACGTTGGGTTGAGGAGAAACTTGAGGCTTTGTATTCATACATCAAGAGCAGGAGAATAACTAGACAGCCCTAGACTTGAGCATAAAGAAGGGAACACGTGCTTGGAGGCAGAACATTATAAGTTCCTGAATGAATACTTTGCATCAGCGTTTACCGAGGAGAAGAATATGGAGGATAGCGAGATCAGTGTGAAGATTGCTAATATGCCGAGGCATTTTGAGATAGGAGGTACTGTTATGTCTTTTACAGCACATGAAGCTTAATAATCAATGAATCAGCGGAATAAATCAGGTTTATTATCATTGATATATACTGTATTGTGAAATTTGCTATTCCGTGGCAGCAGTATAGTGCAATATATAAAAATGTGATATAATGCAATAAGAAAAAAAAAATATATATATATATATATAAATCAATAAGTAGTGCAAAATGAGCATGAAAACAGTGAGGTGGTGTTCATGGGTTCATGGATCTTTCAGAAATTTGATAACAAAGTGGAAGAAGCTGTTCCTAAAAGGCTGTGTGTGTCTTAGGCTCCTGTACCTCTCGCATGATGGTAGCAGTGAGAAGAGAAGATAGGGGTCCTTAATGATGGATGCTGCCTTTATGAGCCTATTATTTTTATGGAGCTGTAACATTAACTCACAGCTCTTGCACTCAATTTCACCGACAATTCCCCAAAACACCATACCCTATTAACTTGGTGGCAATTTTGAAGGATGTATAGACATGGACCCCAAGGTCCTTCTGTTTCTCTGCAAGACTGAAAATCCAGTCATTAACCCAGTATTCCCCTTTCAAATTTGACTTCCAAAGTGAATCGCTTCACACTTTTCTGGGCTGAACTCCATCTGCCACCTCTCAACTCAGCTTTGCACCTGTCAATGTCCTGTTGTAATCTGCAACAACCTTCTACACTATCCACAACACCACCAACCTTCTTCTCACCTGCAAACGTACTAACACACCCTTCCACTGCCTCATCCAAGTCATTAATAAAATTCATGAAGAGCAGGGATCCCCAAACAGTTCCATTTGGAACACCACTGGTCACTGACCACACAGGATACACTCCATTTGCAGTCACCCTCTGCCCTCTATGAAAGGCCAGTTTTGTATTCACACAGACCAGATTCCCTGGATCCCATGCCTCTTGGCTCTCTGAATGAGCCTGCAGGGAGTTTCATCAAATGCCTTATTAAAATCCATGTTAACCGCATTCACAGCTCTACTTTCATCCCTGTGCTTTGTCACATCCTCAAAGACTTCAATCACGCTTGTGAGATATGATCTGCCCCTCACAAAGCAAAGTTGATTATTCATGATCAGACTATGTTTTTCCAAATGGTCATAAGTCTAAGGATTCTCTCTAATAATTTTCCCATCACTGAAGTAAGACTCACTGGTCAATAATTCCCAGGGTTATCCCTACTTCTTGTCTTCAACAAATGAATAATACTTCCCACCCTAAAATTACCTAGAATTACTCGTGGCCAGTGAGGATGCAAAAATCATTACCAAATGTGCAGCAGTCTCTTAGATAATAAGACCATAAGGCATAGGAGCAGAATTAGATCATTTGGCCCATCATGTCCACTCCTCCATTCTATCATGGTTGATTTATTATCCCTCTCAACTCCACTCTCCTGCCCACACCCTATAAGCTTCGATGCCCTGATTAATCAAGAAACTATCAACCTCCGCTTTAAGTATACCCAATGACTTGGCCACCACAGCCCCTGTGGCAATGAATTCCACAGATACACCACCCTCTGGCTAAAGAAATTCCTCCTTATCTCTGTTCTAAATGGAAGTCCCTCTATTCAGAGACTGTATCCTCTGGTTCTAGACTCTGATAGGATGGCAGAGCCATTGAGGGTCCAACGAAAAGGTTCATCTTGTAAATGTTTTTTGTGATCGCAAGACACTGCTGGATACTAGCAGTATTTATACCTAACAACCCTGTATCTAACAATTCTGATGGACGTTGGTTACATAGAATACTGCAAGTCCATTCTTTGGTGAGACCAACAGCCAGAAAGATGCGTTGCCTCTACTATGGCAAGAACCAGGCCTTGGCCACGGGATCGCTATTGACACAATGGCCTGTTGCAGCCACCAAGGGGAGAGAGCAGAAGCCTCTGCTGGGTGTGCTGGAATTGTGCTGGACTGGGGGTGGCTCCTTCTCTCAGTGCTGCCCTCCAGTGTTTGCTCAGTGGAAGAACAAGCTGAACCAGTGCCATCGACAGTCATGCCACTGAGGGACTGTGACTATATTCCTTTTCTTTGTGACTATATATTTTTCTGAAATCATAACCATATGTGCTATTAGCAGTTTGCTGTGTGCTGTTAGTAATGTGTTTTGAATCTTGCCCTTAGAGGAACACTGTTTGGTTGGATATCTGCGTGTATGGTTGAATAATTAAACTTGAACTTTAGGAAAGGTCCTCTCCACATCCACTCCATCTAGACCTTTCAATAGTTGATACGTTTCAATGAGATCCCCTCTCATTCTTCTAAATTCCAGCAAATACAGGCCCAGACCCATCAAAATCTCCTCATGTGTTAACTCTTTCGTTTCCAGAATCATTCTTGTGAATCTCCTCTGTGCCCTCTTCAATGCCAACCCATCTTTTCTTAGATAAGAGGCCCAAAACTACTCACAATACTCCATCACGAGGAAATCTGCAGATGCTGGAAATTCAAGCAACACACACAAAGTGCCGGTGGAACGCAGCAGGCCAGGCACCATCTATAGGAAGAAGTACAGTCGACGTTTCGGGCCGAGACCCTTCGTCAGGATGAAGGGTCTCGGCCCAAAACGTTGACTGTTCTTCTTCCTATAGGTGCTGCCTGGCCTGCTGCGTTCCACCGGCATTTTGTGCACAATACTCCATGTGATCTGACCAATGTCTTATAAAGCCTCAGCAGTACATCCTTGTTTTTATCTTCTAGTCCTGTTGAACTGAATGGTAACGTTGCATTTGCCTTCCTTACCACAGACTATTCCCTCCCATCCCATATTAATCTAGGATATATCGCATCCAATCCCAAGGATTCATGTATTCTATTTTTTTTCAAAGGTTGCAGAACATCCTTCTTAACATCAATATGTTCAAGCATAACAGCTTGTTATATACTGTCCTCATAAATATCAAGTTCCCTCCCTCTGGTGAATACTGAAGTAAAGTATTCCTTAAGGACCTCCACAACTTCCTCCGACTCCAGGCACATATTTCCTCTTTTATCCCTGATCGATCCCATCCTAACTTTAATCAACTTCCTGTTTTTCACATACATGCAGAATACCTTGGGTTTTTCCTTAATCCCATATGCCAAGGCCTTCTCATGCTCCCTTCTAGGACTTCTAAGTCCATTCTTCTGCTTCTTTCTGGCTACCTTGTAACTCTTTAGAGCCTTGCCTGAACTTTGCTTCCTAAACCTTAAATAAGATGCTTTCTTCCTCTTGTCTAGATGTCCCACATCTCTTGTCAACCAAGGTTCCTTCACCTTACCATCCTTTCCTTGCCTCAATGGGACAAACCTATCCAGAACTCCATGCAAATAATCCCTAAACAACATCTGCAATTCTGTTGTGGATTTCTCTGAGTACATCTGTTCTAATTTATGCTCCCAAGTTCCTGCCGAATGGCTTCATAATTCCCCTCCCTCAATGAAGTGTTTTCACATATCATCTGTTCCTATCCCTCTCCAAGGCTATGAAAGGGTCAAGGAGTTGTGATCACTGACACAAAATGCTCACCCACCAAGAGATATGGCACTTGAACTTGTGTATTGCCTGGTACCAGATCCATTGTGCGTTCTGCTCTAGTCAACCTGTAGCTGTGCCAGGAATCCTTCCCGGACACACCTAACACAATCCGCCCATCTAAACCTTTTGCGCTAAGGAGGTGCCAATCAATATTAGAGAAGCTGGGGACACCCATGACAATAACCCTCTTATTTTTCCACCTTTCCAAAATCTGACTCCTGATCTGTTCCTCAGGGTCTCTGTTGCTTTTAGAGGGTCCATAGAATATTCCCAATAGACTGACTGCTCCCTTCCTGCTTCTAACTTCCACCCACACTGACTCAGTAGACAATCCCTGCACCATGTCCTTCCTTTCTGCAGCTGTGATACTATCCCGCACCTCCTCTCCCTCCTTCCATACAAACTGAGGGTAATGGTGACACCAAACCTTGAATCCAGTGCACAGATTCAGAAGGATATACTTGCACTGGAGACATTGTTGTGAAGCTGGGCAGGTTGGGCTCCACATACTGCCATTCAGATCTCACTGAATTTAGGGCGGTTCTGTGGAGAATTAACAGGATGGATGCAGAGAAGATGCTTCATCCAGTGATGAATTCTAAAGGTAGGGGGCATAAAAAGATGCCTACTTAAGATATTTATTGAGATACAGCACAGAATAGACCCTTCCAGCCCTTCGAGCAAAGCCACCCAGCAATCCCCTAATTTAAACCTAACCTAATCAGGGACAATTTACATGACCAATTAACCTACCAACCGGAACGGCTTTGGACAGTGGAAGGAAACCGTAGCACCCGGAGGAAACCTACAAGGTCACAGGGAGAATATACAAAGAGGCGATGGTGGGAATTGAACCCGGGTCGCTGTTACTGTAAATTGTTGTGCTGACTACCACTACTGTGCTGGAGAACTTGGTCCTCTATCAAAATATCATGATAGATAGATTTTCTTCTCTCAGATGGTAATGACTTCCACGCTCCAGAGAGCTGCAAACGTAGAGTCTCTGAATACATTCAATGTGGATATTGACAGATACTTCTATGAGGAAGTTAAGGGTGAGGAGAATGAGAGAAAACAGTGTTGATGGCCACATTGGATCAGCTTCAGTCTCGGTGGTGGAATGGTCTACAACGCCTTTGTGTTTGGTGCGCTGGTATACTCCTCTCTCGTCTGCTGCTGTGGGAGCTCTATCTCTCTCTCCTCACCCTCACAAATACCTCCAACTTCATCTCTGTGAAGTGCCTTGGAACATTTCTGTGTTAGAGTTAATTTAGTAGTGTAGGCTGTGGTTGAAGAATTCGACAATTTTGGGATTTTGAGAGATAATGAGACTGAGTAAAAGATGGTTTGATGATTGATCTCAACACATATGATCAATGAGAGCATAGGCTGAGTTTATGGAGTACAAAAGGATACATAAAAAATATTTGATTGCATCAATTTCCAAAAACTCAGCACATGTCCTACTATTTCTCTTCACTGTAATGGGAAACGATTTTTAGCAAATCCATCACATTAATTGAGGTCAATTTTTCTTTTGTTGTTGCTCAATGGATGTTTCCAAGACACTGCTGTTGTTGTTTATTCCTAACACAATGACTACAAAGCAAAATCGCTGCTTCTTCCATCAAACGTGTGTGCGTGAGGGTGAAGAACTGGAGGATGGCACGTTGGAAGAGAAAGTGACATAAGAAATGCAAAAGCATATCCTCTGAGGATTGTGATGTCGATTTGGACAATGTTGATTTGTCACTTACATTGCCAAAATAGAGTCATAGAAAACTACAGCACAGAAACGGGCCCTTCAGCCCATCTAGTCCATGCTGAACCATTTAAACTGCCTCCTCCCATCGACCTGCACCGGGGCCATAGCCCCCCATACCCCTACCATCCATGTACCTATCCAAACTTCTCCTAAAGGTTGAAATCGAGCTGACATGCGCACTTGCTCTGACAGTTTGTTCCACACTGTCACGATCTCTGAGTCAGGGGTTCCCAAACTTTTTTTTAATGCCATGGACCAATACCATTAAGCAAGGGGTCCCATGGACCCCAGGGTAGGAACGACTGTGCCTGAATGAAAAAGTTTCCCCCTTAAACATTTCACCTTTCATCCTTAACCTATGACCTCTGGAGTTCCATCTAATACTCTGCACAACTCAATGCTTCAAGCAGTAGGAGGACTACACTCCACTTAACATTGGTTCAACAGATTGTCCACATCTTGGAGGTTAGCTTTACTGCCTGTTACACCACTGACTGGCGTTTAGGGCAACAATAAAGGTCCTTCATCTCTGACAGTGTTCAGGGCTTCCTTCATCAAGTCAACAGCCTCCTCTCAGTTTCCACCACTGTCAGTCATACAAGTCCCGGGTGGAGACTCAGGAATACGATCACACTTAGATGTAGAGGGATTCTTCATTGCTGTTTCCATAACAATCTTATTTTACCAGTAAGTGTTGTTAGCCCTGAGATGAACCCCCGAATCTGAAGGACCAGTGGATCTCTCTTAGTTTGGCCTCCACCCTTTGACCTGTGTGGCATGGATGACTTTGCCAAGAGCCAAAGCATAAAGCGCTCAGTCTATCCAACGTAGCTCTCCGGTCATTGAGACACGCAAGCCTCCAAACCGCAACAAGCTTGTGGTCCTCATGGAGGATTTGAGTTTAGCTACTGGTTGCAGACCACTGGTTTCTGCTTTCATTGCTGTTCATTGTAGTTTTAAATTGGAATGATATGAAGTGGTAAAAAAATCTTGCATGTAATTGGGTAATCTATTTGAACTGGTTAATTGACATCGGGTCACACAAAGGTACTGACACCTGGGAATTTCTGCTCTCAGAGCAAATGTAGAATGCTTTTAAAGCTGTGTCCATGGAGATGAACTGTGACGATTATGGGGATTTTGGTGACAAAGTGGTGACAGTATTCAATAAAATGATTAAAATAAATATAGTCAACAATAGAAAGAAAACTCATTCAGACTAGTTGAGCAGGCATGGGTGTGTTGAGGCACATGTGAGGAATGCAGGAATAAACTGCATCTTGTTTAATGCAACTGTACATGCTCCCTCTGTCCCATCTCCCTGTCAAGTGATTGAAAAACATCCCCAATGGTACATGAAAACCTCCCAACAAGGGTGTTGGACCCATTCGAGTTCAAGTTCAACTTGTACCACTTGCATAGATTCAACCAACCACCACAGAACACTTTGAATGATCCAAAACTCTTCCCTTTTCACCTACACATTCATCTGAACTGCAATCTGCACGCATTCCAATAATACCATTGATCTTTGCTGCATCACCTACCACAATGATCCAGCTGCCCTGACACATTAGGCCCCAAGGTTACAACATTAAAAATATCTCTTAGAAATGTTTCCTTCTTTATTCTAAAAGAAATTATAATCATTCCCATCCAATCGCCATTCCCTATTAGCAGCAAAGTATCAGCAGAAATCTTGGAAAAATGAGGCAAAAAAACTGCCCTTGATGATAGATGCTGCACTCCAAGTAGATGTGCTCAATAGAGGGGAGGGTTTCGCTCATGATTGACTGGTCCATATATATACTTTTTGTAGGATTTTTCATTCAATGGCATTGGTGTTCCCATGCCAGGCGGTGATGCAGCCGGTGAATATACTCTTCACCGCACTACTATAGAAGTTTACCAAAGCTTTAGATGTCATGCTAAATCTTTGGAAACTTCTAAGGAAGTAGAGACGTGGCCATGCTTTCTTCATAATTGCGTTTATGTGCTGGGACCAGGTCGGGTCTTCTGAAATGATAACACTGAGGAATTTAAGTTGCTGACCTTCTCCTTCTTTGATCCTCCAATGAGAACTGGCTTATGGATCTCCTGAAGTCAATAATAAGCTCCTTGGTCTTGCTGACATTGAGTGCGAGCTTGCTGTTGTGGCACCACTCAGCCAGCCTTCCAATCTCCCTCCTATAAGCTGATTAGTTACCACCTTTGATTCGGTCAAAGTCAATGGTGTCGTCAGCAAATTTAAATATGACATTGAAGCTATGCTTAGCCACACAGTCATAAGTGTAAAGCGAGTTGAGCAGGGAGCTAAGCACACAGCCTGGCAGTGCACCTATGCTGATGGAGATTGTGGAGGAGATGTTGTTGTCCATCCAAACTGACTGGAGTCTGCAACTGTGGAGATTGAGGATCCATTTGTACAAGGAGTTATTGAAGCCAAGGTCTTGAAGCTTATTGATTAGTTTTGAGGTGACGATAGTATTGAATGCTGAGCTGTAATCAATGAAGAACATTCTGATGTGTGCATCTTTGCTGTCCAGATTTTCCAGTGTTGAGTGAAGAGCCAGTGAGATGGCATCTGCTGTGGACCTGTTGTTCTGGTAGGCAGACTGGAGCAGATCCAAGTTGCCTTTCAGGCAGGAGTTGATGTGTTTCATCACCAACCTCTTAAAACACTTCATCACTGTGGATATACACTAAGTGCTACTGGACAACAGTCATTGAGGCAGGTTCTTCCTGGCACTGCTATGATCTCTCATTAACAAGGTGTTTTCAGGCACAGAATTTCCACTCACTGGAATTTTTTTTGTTTCTCGCACCATTTTCTATAAACTCTCAAGATTGTTGAGCATGAAAAACCCAGCATATCAGCAGTTTCGGATTCTCAAACCTTCCTGTCTGACACAAACAATTGCTCCATGGTCAAAGTCACTTGGATCACATTTCTTGCCCATTCCGATCTTTAGACTGAAGGACAACTGAACCTCGTGACCACGTCTGCATGCTTTTATGCATTGAGTTGCTGCCACATGATTGAATAATTAGTTATTTACATGTGTAGATAATAAAGTGGCCACTGAGTGAATTCCCTGTGACTGAGAGCAGAAAATGCTGGCAATGATCAGCAGGTCAGACAGCATCTGTAGAAAGAGAAATGGTTCATATCTGTGGCTGAATAAATTCAGAACATATTTTCAGAATGCAGAGATGGTGGAAGAGACGTGGATAGGATAAATGAAATATCTGATTGAGGGAGACCAGGGTTGTTGTAGTGATCTGTTGTTGAAGAAGCCATCTGTTACATTGAGGGCAGTGGTGGGAAGATGAAAATGACATAATTAAAATGTAAAATGTCAGTGTTTCAGAGTTGGAAACATAAGAGAAAGTTGGGATGCCCAGTGGTTCAGACATTGTCTGGGGAGATAAAGAAGTTCAGAATAATACGTGGATATCCCTGGGTGGCAGAGTGAAGCTACATCTCTATCGAAGGACGTGTAAGGCACTTATTCCCGCCCACTAGCCTGCAGGTCACCCCCTGGGAAAGGTGTATCACCTGCTTAGCCCCCCACACCCACCCCGATCAGGACCATCTGAAGCCATGAGAGCAGGTGGCTGATCATACGAGCAGATGGTGCATATCACAAGTCCTGGTCATGCAACCACTGATGCCAGGCAGGCAATCTCTGAAGTGCATTGATAATGGTTGGGGTCACCCGTCTTGTAAACAAACTGCCCAGAGGAAGACAATGGCAACCTATGTCTATAGAAAAATTTACCAAGAGTAATCGTGGTCAAAGACCGTGGTCACCCACGTCATACGATTCATAATGATGATGATGATGATTGAAGCAGAATGGGACAGTTCTGATATAAATCAGGGAATTAAGGTACCTGAAACTGATGAATTTGATATTGATTCCAGAATTTTCAACATACCCAGACTTTTCTATGTCCCATTTTAATTATTCAGTGAGACATCAGGAGCAGAGGTTCAAAAAGCAGATTAATACCATGACAACCCTTGCACTCACCCGATCAGAGAAATTCCCCTTGTCTTCTCCAACCGTCTATGCAACTTAAAACTAGTTTCTTTTCTACTGATGACCTGAAACGTTGACCCTGTTTCTTGTTTCATCATTGAATGTTCTGAATGTTTCCAGCACTTTCAGTATTTGGATGTTCTTACCAATAATACACTTGTGAAAAGTGCTTGTAAAGCCAGCAGTGTTTCCTCAGAAGCTGGAGAACAATTCTAAACATTCAGCAAGAGTCTGTGAGAAGTTTGCAAAATTCGGTACTAAAGGAAGGTTTTAATGAGGAATTTTGTCAGAGGTTAATCCAGTCCAGAGGTGGTGAATCATATCGGGGGAAGCAAAACCTAGAGCAACAGGTTTGCTGAGGGTGTTTGTCGGCAGGTGACTGTGGGCAGTAACTCAGTGATGTATCTTAGTGTGAGGTCACAGGATGTGGATTGTGTTCAAAGTAAGCTACAGAAAGCTCTATCATGGGCACCAGCTTCCATACTATCCATGACATCTCCGAGGAGCGATGCCTCAAAGAGGCAGCATCCATCATTAAGGATCCCCATCACTCAGGACATGCCCTCTACTCATTGCTACCATCAAGGAGGAGCTACAGAAGCCTGAAGGCATGCATCCAACAATTCAAGAACAGTTTCTTCCCCTCTTCCATCCAATGTCTGAATGGATATTGAACCCATGAACACTATCTCACTATATTTTTATTTCCCTTTTAGCTGCACAACTCATTTAATTTAACTATTTAATATGTATATTCATACAGCAGTAATTCATGGTTTTACTCTATTACTATGTATTGCATTGTACTGCTGCCACAAAGTTAACAAATTTTACATTTGCCAGTGATATGAAACCTGATTCTGATTCTGAAAATGCAGCATTGAAAATGCAAAAGGCAAGGTGGTGGTGGTGGGGGGGGGGGGGGGGGTGACATTTTATTTCTCAACGAAATAAAGGTCAGGAAAAATGTTCATAAACAATTACTACTTGTTCTACAGAGATGAAAATATCCTCAAATCAAAACAAAGTTGCAGAATTTAAATGATTTGCTCTGGCGTTTCATATAAAATGCTTCAAAGCAATATATTTAAAAAAAGCTAATTCCTAAAATTGCACAGAAATGCTAATAAGTACCTCAGAGACTCAGTAACAGGATATTTAATTGAGTTGAAAGTTATGAATTATAATATTTGTATTCTAAATGAAAGAAAGCTATGGTTTGTTTGAGCATCTAGGGAAATAAAGTACATATCACCATGGATACTGGATCTAAAATGTAATAGTGAAGAGTATTAAGAACCAGGAAAAATATCTCTCGCCTCACATCAGGGAACAAATTAACTTACTGAGATCTTAATGCTCTGACTGCAAGTCTGAAGCTCGCTAGAAATGGTTCAGTGTTTATATTTTGCCCCATTCTCTAGTGCCCCATTACTGTCAATTGATTGCTTGCAACCTTATGTGTATCAGCTATTAACATTTAATGCGTTAAAATGAACGTGGTTAATAAACTTTCTCTGCAGCTGCACTGGTAACTGTCAAACTTGATTAACTACTTACTTTTTAAACTTCACACGTTATTCATGTATTTTAATTTTTTTGATTTGAAAATAGTACAATTTCCCACAGAGTGTGCAATGGTTGCTGACAGCTCACAATGCTCTCTGTTTGCACACTCTCCTGTTTATGATCTACACTTCATCAAGCCAGTCTCATATTCATTAGTGCTAATTGGGAAATGCAACAAAGTCGAGTGTCCTGACATTTCATTTTTAGAACATAGAAGAGTACAGCACAGGAACAGGCTCTAGACCCATAACGTTGTGCCGAGCCAGCTAAAGAGCAAATCAAAGACACCCAAAGATTAATCCCAGACCCAGGAGTTACTGCAGATGCTGGAAATCTAGAGCAAAACACACAATGCACTGGAGGAGCTCAGCACGTCAGGCAGCATCTATGGATGGGAATGAACAGTCAATGTTTATAACAGACCTGATCTCCAAGTGTCCTGATGGAGGATCTCAGCCCGAATTGTCAACTGTTTATTCCCAACTATCCATGCTGAGCTCCTTGAGCATACTGTGTGTATTGCAAACACTAACACCTCCTACCTACACAATGTCCATATCCCTCCAGCTTCCACGCATTCTAAACATATAGAACACATATTTCTAAATTCATCTGAATAATTGTAAATACAATATTTCTAAATTTTCAGCTTGCACATACAAAAACAGTTCCTTATTTATATATTTTGTTTTACTAGTTCCCTATTAATAAATCTTTTGATATTGCTTGGCTTTCGGTTCAATACTTCAGGAAAAGAAATAAAGGACGGTGATACTCAAATAAATAAATAAATCAGTTTTATACTCATAGAGGTCATGCTACAAAGTTGGCAAGACTCTAAATTCCTTGCTCATTTTAAACCTATACTCTGCACCACTTTGTTCTCCACTACCATGACATTGGTTGAAATATTATTCTTTGACTAAGCCTTTGCTTGTTATCTATTAACAATCTTCAGATATTCCTCAGAGGTTTCTCTTCATCGGAGGTACATTACTGCGGGGTGTTGTGGATCATTGGTACTATTCAGCTTTAGTGAAGTTCATGGCTTCCTCCCTTGCATTCCAACAACCTAATACAGTAAAACTCTGGTATCAGATAGTTCCGAGACCCTGATGGTCTGGCATCTGGTTCACTTGTTCACCCATAATGTGAGTTAGGGCTGGACTGCGGGCTGCGTGTGTGGACGGAGAGAGGGTAGGTGTCAGGAACATGTGTAGGATTACAGCTCAAGCTGGGCTCCCTTTAAACTCACAGGGTGTATTGGTGCACTATTTAACATCTAACAAAGTGAAATTAAAGTGCTTAGATATTACTAGATATACACATGACTGTGTGGCTAGGGATAGCTCAAATACCATCTATAAATTTGCTGACAATACAAGCATTGTTGGTAGAATCTCAGGTGGTGACGAGAGGGTGTACAGGAGTGAAATATGCCAACTAGTGGAGTGGTGCCGCAGCAACAACCTGGCACTCAACGTCAGTAGGACGGAAGAGCTGATTGTGGACTTCAGGAAGGGTAAGATGAAGGAACACATACCAATCCTCATAGAGGGATCAGCAGTGGAGAGAGTGAGCAGCTTCAAGTTCCTGGATGTCAGGATCTCTGAGGATCTAACCTGGTCCCAACATGTAGTAATAAAGAAGACAAGACAGTGACTATACTTCATTAGGAGTTTGAAGAGATTTAGCATGTCAACAAATAAACTCAAAAACTTCTATAGTTGTACCATGGAGAGCATTCTGACAGGCTGCATCACTGTCTGGTATGGTGGGCTTACTGCACAGGACCAAAAGAAGCTGCAGAAGGTTGTAAATTTAGTCAGCTCCATCCTGAGTACTAGCCTTCAAAGTACCCAGGACATCTTCAGGGAGCAGTGTCTCAGAAAGGCAGTGTCCATTACTAAGAACCTCCTATGTCCTTTACTCACTGTTACCATCAGGTAGGAGGTACAGAAGCCTGAAGGCACACACTCAGTGATTCAGGAACAGCTTCTTCCCCTCTGCCATCTGATTCCTAAATGGACATTGAAGCTTTGGACACTATCTCACTTTTTAAAAAATATGTAGTATTTCTGTTTTTGCACATTTTTTAATCTATTCAATATACATAATTAATTTACTTGTTTATTTATAATAATTACTATTATTTCTTCTCCGCTAGATTATGTATTGCATTGAACTGCTGCTGCTAAGTTAACAAATTTCACGTCACATGCCGGTGATAATAAGCCTGATTCTGATTCTGATTCGGAGTAACAAGAATCTCGACACACTGCCAGTGCAGCACCGTGGGAGTCTCAATAATCGGGGTTGTCAGAATGACCTATTTGTGCTTAGAGATACAGCATAATAATGGCTCTCTGGCTCATGCCACCCAATAACATCAACATGACCGATTAACCTCCTAATCTGTATGTCTCGGGGATGTAGGAGGAAACCAGAACACCTGGAGGAATCACTTGGGTCACGGACAGAACGTACAAACTGCTTATAGATAACGGTGGAATTAAATCTGGGTTACTGGCACTGTAATTGTGTTGTGCTAATCACGATGCTACCATGCCTTCCTAAACTACTGGGCCTAATGTGCTCACTGTAGCAAGTAATCAGTGCTAGAACAGATGGTACCTTTGTTACTGCAAATGGTTCACAAAGCCATCAGCTGATCAAGACCAAATCAAGAGTTAGATGGTTGAACAATTCAATTAAAAATTGGTTTCTCCACATTGTTGACAATATTTAGTCTACAACCCGAAGTACGATCATTGAATATTCTGATTCAAAGTTCAAAGTAAATTTATTATCAAAGAGCGTATATGTTTACATTCAGCCAGAGACTCATTGCACCGAGATGCAACACAGAGCGTCATAGGAGGTCGTTCCTGCCTGTGACCATCAAACTTTACAACTCCTCCCTTGGAGGGTCAGACACCCTGAGCCAATAGGCTGGTCCTGGACTTATTTCCTGGCATAATTTACGTATTACTATTTAACTATTTATGGTTTTATTACTATTTAATTATTTATAGTGCAACTGTAACGAAAACCAATTTCCCCCGGGATCAGTAAGGTATGACTATGACTATGACTATATACTACCATGAATTTCATTTCCTTGAGGGCATTCACAGTCAACACAAGAGACATAACAGAATCAATGAAAGGCCACATTCTATAGGACAAACAACCAATGTGCAGAAGACAATGAACTATGCAAATACAAAAAGGAAAAAAAACAAACAAAATAATAATAATAACTAAGCAATAGGCATTGAGAACGTGAGATGAAGAGATCTTGAAAGACCATGGGTTGTGGGAACAGTTCAATGTTGGAGGGAGTGAAGCTGAGTAAAGTTATCCCCACGAGTTCAAGAGCATGATAGTTGTGGGCTTGCAGGTAATTCACTTGCCCCATTCTTTATGCCCTCCCACACTCACCCAGTTGTCCATTTCTCCCTTTGTATATCTCTCCCATCCCCTCCCTCCTCCTGGCTCCATCCGACCATCGTCCCCTCCCTGTTTGGTTGCACATCATCGCCTTCCAGCCTCTATCTTATCTCGCTGCCCTCTGTTCCTGCTGCCTTACGTTCCTCTTCCCCTTCAGTCCTGATGCAGAGGCTCGACCTGAAACGATGTTTGCCTCTATAGATGCTGTCTGACCTGCTGAGCTTTCCCAGTATTTTTTCCTGTTCCAGAACATTGTTGTTTACTCTGGATTTTCACCATTTTGTTAAATCTGAAGATACATTTTTTTTTCTCATGCAGAATATCAAAATTAATATCCTATCTCGAAGAACTAAAGAAATTGCATAGTACCGATCTGATGAGCGTGTGGGTATGAAACAGGACTGTGCATGCCCAGACTGAATAGTTCACCTTGCTCATCTGCTCCGATTCAGTGGACGATGGGGAATGTGACAGGGCCTGTTAAATCTCTGATTTAAGCCTAGTGACATTGGGAGTTACTATGGTGACAGTTAGCACTGGAGAGCGGTGAAGACGGACTGCCGACAATGTCTATCGAAGTCCTCTGACAATTCCATTACCACTGCATGAGTGGTAATAATTGCTTTACCCCATGCTGCTGCTGTAAATGCAGTTCACATAGAAGGTGGTTAGCTCTGATCATTAATAAGTGAGAATACATGACCAGCAATGTGAGCAAGCAGTACACCTCGGTCAACTAGAACGTGAGCTCTGCTATTAGTGTTACAGATGAGTCAGGCCCTTTGGCCCACCTTGTTTGTTCTGTGCTAACCATGATGGCAAATTAAACTATTGCCAGCTGCCTGCACATGGTCTATACCCCTCCATCCCCTGCCTTTTCATGTGTCCATCTATCAGGGGTTCCCAACCCAGGGTCCACAGACTCCTTGCTTAACGGTGTTGGTCCATGGCATAAAGAAGGTTGGGAACCCCTGACGTTTCTGTTGTATCTGCTTCTACTACCTCCTTCTCCACGCACCCTCCACCCCCAGCACACTGGCAGCTCACTCCAGACAGCCTCCGCTCTCTGTATAAATAACTCACCTCGTAAATCTCCTTTCGAACTTTCCCCCCTCACCTTAAACATGTGCCCTCTAGTGGATGACATTTCCATCTGACTACCTACCCTATCTATGCCTCTAATAATTCTCTATACTTCAATCAGGTCTCGGAGGATCCAGAGAAAACATTCCAAGTTTGTCCAAGCTCTCCGTGTAGTTCCTATTCTCAAATCCAGGCAATGTGGATGATAGAAAATTGGGGGGGCTAAGTAGGTGTAAGAGTTAAATTAATCTTAGAGTAGGTTACATGCTCGGCACGACATTGTGTGCTGAAAGGCCTGTGCTATGTTGTAATGCTCTATGTTCTACATTCTACCTTGATGAATATCTTCTGTGCGCTCTCTGAAGCCTCCAAATCTTTCCAATACTGTGGCCACCATAACTGCACACAAGGCTCCAAATGAGGTCAAACGAAAGCTTTATGCAGCTGCATTATGACTAGCTGACTTCGAAACCCAACACCCTGGCCAATGAAGACAAGTCATACTATATGGCTTCTTCACCACCCCATCTACTTTCTTGTCCACATTCAGGGAACTGCAAAATCCCTCTGAACTTCAACACACTCAACGCTCCTTCATTCTCCGGTATATTTGACTTCCCAAATGCAAATGTACTGAAAGTCCCAAGTACTAAACAGCTGTACCAGAAATCCCAAGCAAGTGAAGCATTTCACTGGATATTACAGTATTTTGATGGGCATGTGACAAATAAAGCTAATCTTTTCAAGATCTTTGTGTATCTTAATCCTATTTGCCTACGGTATTTTGTAACCCCTCTTTGCCTTCTTAATTTCTTTTTAAAGTGTCTCCCTACACTTTGTCAGCTCTCAAGTCTATGCTTTCTATTTGCTCCTTTCTTCTCTTTATCTAAACCTTGACATCCCCAGATGTCAGGGTTTCAAATGCCTGTCACCTTTGGCTTTTACCCTTATGGGAATGTGATAACCCTGAATTCCCAAGCTAATGCCACCCTTCCTGTACAATGGCAGTTATTACAAAGAGGGTCAGTGCGCGACAGCTTACCTGGCCAAGTACTGAAAACTTGCACCCGCTAACTGACGGCGTGTTCAATGCCATCTGCAATCTCTCACTGCTGCAATCAGAGGTTCCCACCTGCTTCAAAAGGACAACAATCATTCACTATCGCCCCATAATCAATAAACAACAACGTAGGTAGTTTTACTGTCCAAATGCTCCAGGTGTGAACTTAGGACCAAGGAGATGGGATCTACTGTAGGAGTGTTTCAGTGGTGGATAAATTGCAAAGATTGAGGTTGTCTGCGAGTCTGGAGTTGATGTGTGTCATGACCATGTCTCTTCAAGCACTTCATGATGGTGGATGTCAGACCCACAGGATAGTAGTCAGTGTGACACATTTCATTTGTTTGTTGTGTGCTGTGTCGTATAGTGTGGGCCGTCGTGGCCTTTCCATGACCGTGATTGTTCTTGGTAATTTTTTCTACGGAAGTGGTCTGCCATTGCCTTCTTCTGGGCAGTGTTTTTACAAGACGGGTGACCCCAGCCATTGTCAATGCTCTTCAGAGATTGTCCGCCTGGCATTGGAGGGAGCATAACCAAGACCTGCGATATGCACCAGCTGCTCATATGACCTGCTCCCATGGCTTCACGTGACCCTGATAGAAGGCTAAGCAGGTGCTACGCCTTGCTGAAGAGTGACCTGCAGGCTAGTGGAGAGAAGGAGCACCTCATACCTCCTTTGGTAGCGACGTATCTCCACCCCGACATCCTTATTACTTTGTTCTTATTAGGTACTGGGATGATAGTGGTCCTAAAGCAGGTGAGGACCTTATATTAAAGCAGAGAGAGCTAAAGATATCTGCAAGTACTCTTGCCAGATGACTTCCAGAGGATTAAGGACACAGCCAGTGGGACACCATCTGGGCCGAATGCTTTCTGTAGGTTCACCCTCTGGAACACTGATATTGCGTCTGCAGGTGCTGTCTGTGGGTTCAGCTGCCTGGAGACTGTCACTTCCATTCCACAATCAGCCCCTTTGTTTTTGCGACATTGAGGGAGAGGTTGTTTTCTTGACACCACTGTGTCAGTGTGAGAATATCTTAAGCTGATCAGGATAGGATGTGCTAGTGCTGTTGTTGGCAGTGCTGTCACACTTCATTGTGTGACTATCCACATTACTTATGCCCTCTTCTGAAGCTATACAGTATGTATAAGGTCACACTTCAGCCCCCTTTGTTGTACATAGAGCATAGAATAGTATAGCATATGAAGAGGCGTTTAAGCCCACGAAGTCATGCCAAAGTAATTAAACTAATGACTACTAATTACATTAATCCCCTCTGCCTGCACATGGTCCATCTGCCTCCATTCTCTGTCCCTCTGCCTGAATATGATCCATCTCTCCATTCTCTGTCCCTCTGCCTGAAAATAGTCAATCTTTCCATTCTCTGACCCTCTGCCTGGATATGATCCAACTCTCCATTCTCTGTCCCTCTGCCTGAACATAGTCCATCTCTCCATTCTCTGTCCCTCTGCCTGAACATAGTCCATCTCTTCATTCTCTGTCCCTCTGCCTGAACATGGTCCATCTCTTCATTCTCTGTCCCTCTGCCTGAACATGGTCCATCTCTTCATTCTCTGTCCCTCTGCCTGGATATGATCCAACTCTCCATTCTCTGTCCCTCTGCCTAAACATAGTCCATGTCTCCATTCTCTGTCCCTCTGCCTGAACATAGTCCATCTCTCCATTCTCTGTCCCTCTGCCTGAACATGGTCCATCTCCCTCCATTCTCTGCATATTCATGTATCTAAGTAAGAGCCTCCAGGCACCCACTTCTCCCTGTGTAGAAAACCTTCCCCTACTCAACTCCTTTTGACTTACCCCCTCTCACCTTAATTACATGCCCTCTGCTATTAAACATTTCAACCCTGGGAAAAAGATATGTCTGTCTACTGTATCTGTGCCTCTCATAATCGTATAAACCTCAATCAGGTCTTCCCTCAGCCTGTGCCGCTCCAGAGAAAACAACACATGTTTCTCCAACTTCTCCTTCAAACTCATGCCCTCAGATCCGGGTAGCATCCGGGTAAACCGCCTCCGCAACCTCACAAAGCTTCCACATCCTTCCTGTAATTCTCCAGAGGTTGTTCAACCAAGGTTTGATTCAAACTTCAATATTGGTTAGTGTAACTTCCAATATATATAGCTGTAAAGGAGAACAAAATAACTGTTACCCTGGTTCTGATGCAGCACAAAGAAAACATAAGAAGATAAAGATAAAGAAAAGATACAGAAAAAATATAAATATATAAGTTACCTTCTATACATAGATTGATTGTATGTCCATAAAGTGATGCTAGGCACAGGAGTATCTGTACATAAAGTGACTGACAGGAAATGATAAAGTAGTGGTGGTTGGGGGTGTGGAGGGGTGGGTTAGCAGTTGGAGGTGTTGATCAGCCTTACTGCTTGGGGAAAGTAACTGTTTTTGAGTCTGGTGGTCCTGGAGTGGATATTACATAGCCTCCTCTCTGATGGGAGTGGGACAAGCAGTCCATGGGTGGGATGGGTAGGACAATTCACGATAGTACTGGCCCTTTTCCAGCACCTTTCTGTATATACGTCCTTGATATTGGGTACGCTGGTGTTGGGGATGGGTGGTCATTTGGAGTACCTGTTGTAGCGTTTTCCTGTCTACCGCAATGCAGTGTCCATACCATGCAGCAATAAGGTTTGTTAGGATGCTCTCTACTGCACATCTGTAGAAAGACATGAGTACAGTCGTGCATAGTCCCACTGTCATCTGCCTCCTCGTAGACACGTTCTGGGCCCAAGAGAGGTTGTGTGTGATGTAAACAACAGGAATTCTGCAGATGCTGGAAATTCAAGCAACACACATCAAAGTTGCTGGTGAACGCAGCAGGCCAAGCAGCATCTGTAGGAAGAGGTGCAGTCGACGTTTCAGGCCGAGACCCTTCGTCAGGACTAACTCTTCCTTCAGTTAGTCCTGACGAAGGGTCTCGGCCTGAAACGTCGACTGCACTTCTTCCTAGAGATGCTGCCTGGCCTGCTGCGTTCACCAGCAACTTTGATGAGTGTTGCTTGTGTGTGATGTGCTCTGCTAGGAGCTTGAAACTGCTCACGGTTTCCACAGCTGTGCTACCAGGATAGAGAAGGGTGTGAGTGTTGTGGATTTTCCTGAAGCTGATAACCATCTCCTTTGTCTTGTTGACAATGTCCAGCGCTAAGCCTCGAGCTCTAGCACCTCCTCTCTGTAGGCCATCTTATCGTCATTGTTGATGAGACCCACGACTGTCATGTCATCGACAGATCTAACAAAGTGATTGCTTGGCCGTCCAGTCACGTACGGGCAGAGTTTAGAGCAGTGGGCTGAACACCCAGCCCGGGAGCTGTGGGGGTGGGGGGGTGGGGGGTGGCGTTGAGAAAGCTGGGGAGGAAGAAGCAGTAAAAAACTGCAGCATAACTTCCTGATTCTTGAACTCAGTATTTCCACGAACAAGAATTCCGTGTTAACTTGTGCAGCCACTTTCAGGAAGCTTTCAACTTGTCCCTCTGCACATTTACATTATTAAGGACCCTGTTGTTAACAGTGTACAGTCCCTATATATTTGATCTCCCAAAGTAAAAAACTCACACTTGGCCGGATTATTATTTTTATATTTATTAAGTGATACAGCGTGGAATACGTCCTTCCAGCCCTTCTGGCCCTTCGAGCCACACGGCCCCAGAAACCCCCGACAAACCCAATTAACCCTAACCTAATCACGGGGCAATTTCCAATGACCAACTAACCTACCCAGTAGGTCTCTGGACTGTGGGAGGAAACTGGAGCACCCAGAGATTCAACAGGGAAGATGAACAGAGACTCCTTACAGAACAGTGTTGGATATTGAAGTCCAAACTCCAGAACACCGCGTTAAGGGTTAAAGTTCAAAGTAATTGTTATTAACAAGTTACATACATGTCACCATATCCAGCACTGAGATTCATTTTCCTGTAGGCATACCCAGCAAATCTACAGAATATTAACTATAACAGGATCAATGAAAGACCAACCAGAGTGCAGAAGACAACAGACTGTGCAAATGCAAATATAAATAAATAGCAATAAATAATGAGAACATGAGATAATGAGATAAAGAGTCCTTGAAGTGAGATCATTGGCTGTGGAAACAATTCAATGGATGGGCAGGTGAGTGGTTATCCCCTTTTGTTCAAGAGCCTGATGGTTGAGGGGTAGTAACTGTTCTTGAACCCGGTGGTGCAAGTTCTGGGCTCTTGTGCCTTCTACTTGATGGCAGCAGTGAGAAGAGAGCACGGCCTAGGTGGTGGGGATCTCTGACGATGGATGCTGCTTTCCTACAGCACTTCATGTCAATGTGCTCAGCGGTTGGAAAGGCTTTACCATGGTCACGCTAAGAGCTGCATTACTGTGGTGCCGAATTAGATATGACTTTTCTCTGACCGTATCAGCAAATGATCTAAATCCCACTGTATACTTTGGCTGCTTTCTACACTGTTCCTGTCCCTTCAAACAAACTCTGCTAATCAACCTCTACTAAATCCTGCTAAATTCCCCCAAATTTAGACCTGCTCCAGTTTAGACCCTAATCTGTAGGCTTGACCTAGTCCTTTCTATTGTCGTCTTACAGTTAATAGAAGCATGATGTTGAGAGTCAAAGTTTTCTCTGACTGCCATTTCACTCCTCATTCCGAAGAGGAGATCTGGTATTGCACCTTCCTGAGTAAGGATCTCAGTCCACTCAGGCAAGAAACTTTCCCGAATTCCACCCCATCCAGGGAAACAGTGGGTGGTGCAGTCAGTACTGTAGAAAATGAAATCTTCCACTAGTACAACTTTATAATTCTTACAACTATGAGCAGTTTCTCTGCACAGCTGCTCCTCAACTAATTCGTACATTGCCTCAGCTTGCTACAAGTCTTCTTGCTACGCCATCTTGTACTGGTTTCAGCCTTCCCATCTACCACCCTAGTGCTTTAGGCCCCACCCCACTACCAGACTAGTTTACACATTCCTGATTTGCACCAGCAAATCTCCCTGCGAGGGTATTGGCACCCTCCAGCTCAGCCATAGCCCGTCTCTGTTCAGGTCCCACCCTGCGGTGGAAGACATGGTCCACAGATCTAAAGACATTCCCCCTGTATCAGTTCCTTAGCTTCCACAGTCTGAGCCGAGAAATCTATATATTACTTCAAAGCAATTGATTCTACATGGAATGCAAATCATGTTTCTCTTTGTAATCATTTGCTTTAAGCACCACGTACATTAATTTGAAATCTATCAAAGCTCATTTTCAGTAAATGAGTTCTCTCACCAGCATAGCTTCAATGGATGCACAGTTCAAAGCTAATTTCTCTGTTGTAGAGCAACACTTACTGGAAGCAACAGAGAGGACTGTGATTTTAAAATCTGATGAGCAGGGAGCCAGCCTATTCCTGCAGAATTATAACTGGGTGCACAATCTCCGTCATTCTCTTTGCCCTTGCCATGAATATGATGGTCAAGGCAGCTGAGGCAGAGAGTAGAGGCCCACTGACCAAGTCTGGTGTTCGGCAGCCCCCGATCAGAGCCTTTATGGACAACCTCATTGTCACAACAACAGCAGGTGGATCCTCCAGGGCCTGGAAAAGCTCATCGCATGGGCAAGGATGAGCTTCAAACCAGCTAAATCCAGGTCCATGGTTCTGAAGAAGGGCAAAGTTGTGGACGTTTCATTTTACCTTGGATGGCACTGCAATTCCATCTATCACCGAGAAGCCAGTCAAGGGCTTGGGGAAAGTCTTCAACTGCAGCCTCAGAGATGCAGCTGCCGTCCGATCAGCTTCCAGGGAGCTTGAGAGCTGGCTCACCACGGTGGACAAGTCAGGCTTACATGGAAGGTTCAGTGCCTGGATTTTCCAGTATGGCATCCTACCCCGAATCCCATGGCCGTTACTGGTATATGACAACTGTGGAGTTGCTGGAGAGAAAGGTCAGTAGCTACTTTCGAAGGTGGCTGGGCCTACCTCGTAGTCTGAGCAGCGCAGCACTGTACGGAAGGTGCAATAAGCTGCAAATTCCCTTCAGCAGCCTGGACGAGGAGTTCCGGGTTTCCTGCACAAGAGATGTGCTGCAGTACAGGGATTCCAAAGACCCTAAAGTGGCAGCAGCAGGCATCCAGGTACGGATGGGCAGGAAGTGGAAGGCACAGGAAGGGCTGGTGGTACGCTGAGACACAGGGCTCTGGTGAGGACAGTGCCAACTGGGCAAGCGGGGCTGAGCTCCATTTCACAACCTCGCTATGACAAGGCCAAAGGCAAGGACAGACGCCAACTAGTCCTGGAGGAAGCGCGGCCTGGCGTTGAAGAGGAGAGGAATAGGAGGGTGGTGGGCATGCAGCAGCAGGGAGCATGGACAAGGTGGGAAGGTGCGCTGGAGCAGAAAATCTCCTGGTCTGACATCTGGCAGGCAGAACCCCAGTGCATTAGATTTATGAACCAGGCTGTCTATGATGTCTCGCCAAGCCCTGCAAACCTCCATGTCTGGGGCAAGAGCAATGCACCAGCACGTCCTCTCTGTCCAAGAAGAGGAGCACTGAGGCACATCCTTAGCAGCTGCCCTAAAGCCTTGGGGGAAGGTCGCTAACGGTGGTGTCATGACCAGGTGCTGAAGGCGGTGGCAGAGAGCATTGCGATAGCCATGACCACCGGCAAACAGAGTGGTCAGAGGAAGAACATCTCCTTTGTCAGAGCCAGAGCACAGTCCCCACATCAGCCCAGACCAGCATCATCATCAGGCCTGCTTAGCACCGCAGCAGACTGGCTGCTTCAAGCTGACCTGGGGAGGCAGCTGAAGTTTCCCGACCAAATAGCAACAGCTTCACTGAGGCCAGATGTAGTCCTTTCTTCAGTGCCCTCGAAGCAGGTTGTCCTCATTGAATTGAACCTCCCCTGGGAGGACCGCATTGAGGAGACAAATGAGCGGAAGCGGGCCAGGTACCAGGAGCTGGTGGAGCAGTGCTGGAGGCAGGGCTGGGAGGCTCGCTGCGAGCCCATCGAAGTCGAGTGCAGGGGTTTTCAGGCTGCTCACTCTGCAGAGTCGACACCCTACTTGGCATCACTGGGCTGGCAAGAGGAGAGCTACAGGACCATCATAGAGAGCCTCCAGATGGCTGTGGATCAGGAGGGGTGATCAGTGGGCCAGTGCTGCTGGGACACAAGCTGGGGTCTGATCAACCCCGGCTGGGCCGTCTGGGCGAGGGGGTCTGATGTTGAAAGACCCGAAACACCCCACGACCCCAGGTTACATCAGTGATGATGTGCCCCAGCACATCGGCAGCGTGTACCTCAGGATCACTACACAGAATGTAAATCACGTTTCTCTTTGCAATCATTTGCTTTAAGCACCACGTACGTTAATTTGAAATCTATCAAAGCTCATTTTCAATAAATTAGTTCTCTCACCAGCATAGCTTCAATGGATGCACAGTTCAAAGCTAATTTCTCCATTGTAGAGCAACACTTACTGGGAGCAAGAAAGAGGACTGTGATTTTAAAATCTGATGAACAGCGAGCCAGCCTATTCCTGCAGAATTCAATTTGTGCTTCGATCCATTTTCATTAAAGTTCAAAGTACATTTATTATCAAAATATGTGTGCAGTATTAGGGGGAGCAGGATGGAGATACATCTTTACCAAAGGGGGTGTAAGGAGCTCCTTCTCTCCACGGGCAAGGAGTAGCACCTGCTCAGCCCCCGACCGGCATCATGAGAAGCCATGGGAGCCAGCGGTCACATGGCAGCTGGTGCATATCGCAAGTCCTGGTTATGTGACCACTTACCCCAGGCAGACAAGTATTGACAATGGCTGGGGTCACCCACCTTATAAAGACACTGCCTGGAAGACAGCAATGGCAAACCACTTCTGTAGTAAAATTTGCCGAGAACAGTCATGGTCATTGGAAAGACCATGATAGCCCACATCATACGACATGGCACATAATGAATGGACGTATAGAGTATACAACCTTGCGATTCGTCCTCTTGCAGGCAGCTATAAAAGGAAGAAACCAAATAGAACCCTCTTAAAGAACTCCCCCCCGACACACACACACAACAAGATCATCAGAGGTGCAGTAACAAAAGAACAAATCATGCAAACATCAAATAGTGAACAAATAGCAAACAGAGCGTTAAACATCAAACCACAGAATCCCCGAAAGTGAGACCACAACCATGAGCCACAGAGGTGAATGAAGCCGGTCCAGCCAACCGAAGGCCACAGCCACCAACTCAGTTGGTTCAGCACTGTGTCGATGATCGCTGGCCACAACCCTACACACCTAGCCCCATGCCGAAACATTTCGATCAAATAGTGAAGCATGAGGCTGAAGATAGCTAACAGCAGAGAAAGTCCGTGTTGTTGAACACCTAGTGTCCTCTGTATGTCTATAGAATGGAGTATGATACCACTAATTAACAGAATGGGTGCAGCAATGCTATTCTGAGCTCAAACAAGCTGAAAAGAGAATGCACTGCCCTCCCACTGGGAGTTTATTCACAAGTGCACTGCCCACTAGGGTTAGTGGAAGGATGTGGAGGCTTTGGAGAAGCTGTAAAGAGGTTCGCCAGGATGCTGCCTGGATCAGATGGTTTTAACTGTAAGATCTGAGGAGAAGTTGTACAAACTTGGATTGTTTAGTCTGAAGCATCAGAGGCTGAGGGGAAACCTAGGGAAAGTACAAGTATATGAAAGGAGAGAGGCATAGAGAGAGTAGATAGCCAGCAGCTTTTTTCCCAAGTAATATATAGTGCCAGAGGGCGTGCATTTAATAAGAGAAGGTGTAAGTTTAAAGAAAATGTGCTGGGCAGGATTTTCTCACAGAGTGCTAAGTGCCTGGAATGCATTGTCAGGGGCGGTGGGGGAGAGAGGGATACAATATACGGTTTAAGAGGCTGTTAAACAGGAATATGAATATGAAGAAAATGGAGGAATTGGTCATATGCAGGTAGAAAGGATTTAGTTTTATTTGACATTGTGCTTCTCACAGACTTCATCAGTAGAATGGTTAGTCCGTGTGTTGTACAGTTCCATCCTATTCTATTAGACAGTGCACTGCCCACTGCAGTTGAATGAGCTCAAACAAATTAATCTGCTCTGCTGACTGTATCTACTGTTGGATCTCAATCATAGATCAAAAAAGTATCCCTTTCACCATTGTTGAAGTTCCTGCCTATAAGCTAATCAGTTCAGTACTTTTGTGTATAGATCCCTGTGGGCAGACACTGTTAAATCACTGGGGAGGGATAACAATAGTTCTCAGTCACCCAGTAATTGCTTCTCGATGTCATCAGTATTAACACAAGCTAGAGAAAATTGCTTAGAGATTTATTGCACTGCCATTTTCAACATTTAGTGGTTTTCCAGGATATCATTGTTTTTACGTTGGCTTGAGTGGCCCAGTGGTCATTCCTGGGCCATTCCAGAAACACCCACACTGGTTCCATAAGAATTTTCAGGATAATCTCTTCAATGTACATTGCTGAGTGATATCCTTAACCCAGTTTTCATTCTGTCACTTTCTTCTGCCTTCAGGAGAATTTTAGACTATTTGCCCCTCTTGCAGTTGCTGAGGTGGAATATTCTGAGGGGGAGGGTATTGGAAAGAGCAAGAGGGAGATGAAATTTGATGAAGCAAGTCAGACAGCATCTATGAAAACAAATAAGCAGTTGATGATTTGGATCAATTTCACTGGTTCAATTTTATATCAGAGAATGTATACAGTATACAACCTGAAATTCTTACTCTTCGCAAACATCCACAAAACAGACAAATAAACAAAGAATGAATGACAGAAACATTAAACCTCAAAAGCTCCCCTCCACCCTCAAGCAGCAGCAAAAGCATTAACCCTTCCATCCCCCTCTCCCCACTTGTACCAGCAAAAGCAATGACTGCTCCCAACCCCACCAAGCAAGCAACAGGAAGGGCCCCAAAGAGACAATGACCTAGAGCCCATCAAAGAGCTACAGTCCATAAGCCAGCACTTTGGTGTTTCAGTCAGCCTCCCTTTCTCACTAGCGAGGGAGAGAGAAGTCACTCCTGCAACAAACAAGAGCGGGAGACCAGCAGTTCACTGTTTCGACTTTACAGTCTTTCGTGTTGCTTCTGCAAGTCCCCGACTCGTGGACCAACAGGCTCTCACCCACCATCGAGAGAGAGAGAGAGAGATCAATTGAGCACAGGGGCTATCTTCCGACAGCAACGCATGCCATCTGAGGAACCGGGTTTTCCACTCCATGGGGTCGCACCGCGAAGGCACATGTCTTCTAGGCTGCACCAGGAGATATCGAAAGGTCAGACTGAATGGCGAATCCAAGAATGAGGACACACCGCATGAGGAGAGCCGTAGTTTCAGGTGCAGCTGTAGATCACAGACTCTGACAGGACCCCAGCCCCCTTGAAAGCAAAAGAGGATCACAAGAAAAGAAGAATAAGCTGTTTCGCAGATGAACCGAAAGAAGTCGCCTGGGTCTGAAAAAACCTCTGGCACCATGTTTCCTAGCTCCTCTCACTCTTCTTCAGGATTGGAAAGGAAGGGGGAAGATGACAGAATAAAAAGGTTGAGGAAGGGAACGAGACTGGCCTGAAGGTGATAGGTGAAGTCAGGTGGGTAGGAAAGAAAAAGGGCTGCAGAGGAAGGAACCTGATAGGACCGGAGAGTGGGAAAGGAGAAAGGGAAGAAGGAGGGGATCGGGGGTGGGGGGGGTGGGAGATGATAGGCAGGTGAGAAGCAGGAAGGGACCAAAGTGGGGATAAGAAGAAGAGGGGAGCGGTAGGGATTTTTTTACTGGGAGAAGAAATTGATATTTATGCCATCGGGTTGGAGGCCACCCAGACAGAATATAAGGTGTTGTTCCTCCACCCCGAGGGTGGCCTCATCGTGGCAAACCATGAACTGATATGTCGGAATTGGAACTAAAATGTTTGGTTATTGAGAAGTTCCACTTTTGATGAAGCAGGTGTTTGACGAAGCGGTTCCCCAATTCACAACAGGTCTCACTAAAGTGGAGAAAACTGCAATGGGGCCTCTGGATACAGCATATGACCCCAGTAGGTTTACAGGTGAAGTGTTGCCTCACCTGGAAGAACTGCTTGGGGCCCTAAATGGAGGTGAAGGAGACATCGAAAAAGGGGAGGGAGAAATGGACCTAGTGAATTTAAGAGTAGGGTGGACGTTGGAGGCAAAGTTGATGAAATCAACAAGCACCACAAGGGTGTATGAAGCAGCACCACTGGTTCAATGGTTCATTTAATATCAGAAGGTGGATATAGTATACATCCTGAAATTCCTACTCTTCATGGATATCCACCAAACAAAAAAAAACCTGAAAGAATAAATGTCAGAAAAGTTAGAACCCCAAAGTCCCCGTCTCCCCTCCCATGCACAAGCTGCAGCAAAAGCATTAACCCTCCCCCCACTTGTTCCAGCAACCCGTTCCCCAACACACGAGCAATAGCAAAGCCCCCAAAGAGCTCATGATTTAGAGTCCATCAAGAAACAACAGTCCGTCCCAACACTTTGGTGTCTCTCACTAGCAAGGGACAGAGAGGTCACTCCTGCAACAAATGAGAGCAGGACACCATTGGGCTGCGCACCCCAGGCCACACAGTGAGTCCGAGAACTCGCTGGTAGAGAACCACAGCTTGAGCAGCACCCGCAGATCACGGACTCCGACAGGACTCCAGCCACCTTGAAAAATAAAGGACAAGAGAAAAGAAGAGTAAACTGTTTTGCAGGCGAACTGGAAGATGTCGCCTGGGTCTGCAAAACCTTTGGCACCAACATTTCTAGCCTTGCCTTGCAGTTGTCAATCTAGTGGAGAAAGAGTTGGGGAGCATTACTAAAGAGGGCTTGGAACATGGAACGTTCTACGTAGTTCGACAATATTTGATAAGTTGGCCTAACCACTGGAATAAGTTTAAATTGTATAACTGTGGCAAACTTTTTTGAGAGCATATGCCCGAATTGGTAATAATCTTCTAAAATATTCTCCAGCATACCATAGTAATTTTGAGCAGAAATTATCATTGATAAATGAATTAGTAACAATAATTATGGACTTTTTAATGAAAAATTATTCATCCTGTGCATTCGTTGTTTTGATATCAATAAAAGCATGAGACAGATTGAAATAAACGAAGCATTTTAGAAAACCTATTCAAAAATTATTAATATTAATCTTTAAAAGACAATTGGAAAATAACATCATTTCTAAGTAGTATAGTAATCGTACCTCATGTATAACATAAGAAACATTGATGTTCAGTATTGACTCACAAATGAAGAAAAACTCTTGGCAGAGCGAAGCCAATGTCAACGGGCCCAACCGTCTACTAGACAAAACTGATACACACATCAGCTCTGCGAGGATTTCAAAACATCCTGCAGTCTCCCAGATGGCCACAATCTGCACCAGGTGCGTCGAGCTGCAGCAGCTTAGGGACTGGGTTAGGGAACTGGAGATGCAGCTCGATGATCTTTGTCTGGTCAGGGAGAGTGAGGAAGTGATAGAGAGGAGTTACAGGCAGGTGGTCACACCGGGGACTTGGGAGACAGATAAGTGGGTTAACAGTCAGGAGAGGGAAGGGCAAGAGTCAGATACTAGAGGGTACCCCTGTGGCTGTCCAGCTTAGCGATAAGTACTCCTGTTTGAGTACTGTTGGGGGGGATGGCCTACCTGGGGGAGGCAACCGTGGCCATGCCTCTGGTACAGAGTCTGGCCCTGTTGCTCAGAAGGGTAGGGTAAGGAAGAGGGTGGCAGTAGTGATAGGGGACTCTATAGTTAGGGTGTCAGACAGGCGATTCTGTGGATGCAGGAAAGAAACACGGATGGTTGTCTGCCTCCCAGGTGCCAGGGTCCGGGATGTTTCTGACCACGTCCATGATATCCTGAAGTAGGAAGAAGAACAGCCAGAGGTCGTGGTATATATTGGTACCAACGACATAGGTAGGAAAAGGGAGGAGGTCCTGAAAACAGACTACAGAGAGTTAGGAAGGAAGTTGAGAAGCAGGACCTCAAAGGTAGTAATCTCGGGATTACTGCCTGTGCCACGTGACAGAGTATAGGAATAGAATGAGGTGGAGGATAAATGAGTGGCTGAGGGATTGAAGCAGGAGGCAGGGATTCAGATTTATGGATCATTGGGACCTCTTTTGTGGCAAACGTGACCTGTACAAAAAGGATGGGTTGCACTTGAATCCAAGGGGGACCAGTATCCTGTCTGGGAAGTTTGCTAAAGCTATTGGGGAGAGTTTAAAATAGAATTGCTGGGGGGGGGGGGGATGGGAACCAAACTGAGGAGATGGAGGAAGGGGAGGTTAGCTCACAAATGGGGAAAGCTTGGAGACAATACGAGAGGGAAGATAGGCAGGTGATAGAGAAGGGATACGCTCAGACCGATGGTTTCAGATGTGTCTATTTTAGTGCAATGAGTATTATGAACAAAGCAGATGAGCTTAGGCATGGATCAGTACTTAGGGCTATGATGTTGTGGCCATTACAGCGACTTGGATAGCTCAGGGGCAGGAATGGTTACTCAGAGTGCCAGGCTACAGATGTTTCAGAAAGGTTAAGGAGGGAGGCATAAGAAGTGGGAGTGTAGCACTGTTGATCAGAGATAGTGTCACGGCTGCAGAAAAGGAGGAAGTCATGGAGGGATTGTCTACGGAGTCTCTGTGGGTGGCAGTTAGGAACAGGAAGGAGTCAATAACTCTACTGGGTGTTTTTATAGACCACCAAATAGTAACTGGGACATCAAGGAGCTGATAGGGAGACAGATTCTGCAAAGGTGTAATAATAACAGGGTTGTCGGGATGGGAGATTTTAATTTCCCAAATATTGATTGGCATCTCCCTAGAGCAAGGTGATTAGACAGGGTGGAGTTTGTTAGGTGTGTTCAGGAAGGTTTCTTGGCACAATATGTAGATAAGCCTACAAGAGGAGAGACTGTCCTTGATCTGGTATTGGGAAATGAACCCAATCAGGTGTCAGGTCTCTCAGTGGGAGAGCATTTTGGAGATAGTGATCACAATTCTATCTCCCTTACTATAGCATTGGAGAGGGATAGGAACAGACAAGATAGGAAAGCGTTTAATTGGAGTAAGGGGAAATATGAGGCTATCAGGCAGGAATTAGGAAGCATAAATTGGGAACAGATGTTCTCAGGCAGAAATGTGGCAAATGTTCAGGGGATACTTGCATGAAGTTTTGCATAGGTACGTTCTAATGAGACAGGGAAAGGATGGTAGGGTACAGGAGCCATGGTGTACAAAGGCTGTTGAAAAGCTTACAAAAGGTTCCAAAATCTAGGTAATGACAGAGATCTAGAAGATTATAAGGCTAGGAGGAAGGAACTTAAGAATGAAATTAGGAGAGCCAGATGGGGCCATGAGAAGACCTTGGCAGGCTGGATTAAGGAAAACCCCAAGGCATTCTACAAGTATGTGAAGAGCAAGGGGAAAGGAGAATAGGACCAATCAAGAGTGACAGTGGAAGAGTGTGTATGGAACCGGAGGAGATAGCAGAGGTACTTAATGAATACTTTGCTTCAGTATTCACTACAGACAAGGATCTTGGCGATTGTAGGGATGACTTACAGCAGACTGAAAAACTTAAGCATATAGATATTAGGAAAGAGGATGTGCTGGAGCTTTTGGGAAGCATCAGGTTGGATAAGTCACTGGGACCGGATGAGATGTACCGCAGGTTACTGTGGGAGGTGAGGGATGAGATTGCTGAGCCTCTGGTGATAATCTTTGCATCATCAATGGGGATGGGAGAGGTTCTAGAGAATTGGAAGCTTGCAGATGTTGTTCCCTTATTCAAGAAAGGGAGTACAGATAGCCCAGTGAGTCTTACGTCAGTGGTTGGTGAGTTGATGGAGAAGATCCTTAGAGACAGGATTTATGAACATTTGGGGAGGCATAATATGATTAGGAATAGTCAACATGGCTTTGTCAAAGGCAGGCCATGCCTTAGGATCCTGATTGAATTTTTTGAGGATGTGACTAAACACATTGATGAAGGTAGAGCAGTAGATGTAGTGTATATGGATTTCAGCAAGGCATTTGATAAGATACCCCATGTAAGGTAATTGAGAAAGTAAGGTGGTATGGGATTGAAGGGAATATTGCTTTGTGGATCCAGAACTGGCTTGCCCACAGAAGGGAAAGTGTGGTTGTAGATGGGTCATATTCTGCATGGAGGTCGGTGACCAGTGGTGTGCCTCAGGGATCTGTTCTGGGACCCCTACTCTTTGTGATTTTTATAAATGACCTGGATGAGGAAGTGGAGGGATGGGTTAGTTTAATTTGCTCATGACACAAAAGTTGCGGTGTTATGGATAGTGTGGAGGACTGTCAGACGTTACAGCGGGACATCAATAGGATGCAAACCTGGGCTGAGAAGTGGCAGATAGAGTTCAACCCAGATAAGTGTGAGGTGGTTCATTTTGATAGGTCAAATATGATGGCCGAATATAGTATTAATGGTAAGACAGTTGGCAGTGTGGAGGATCCGAGGGATCTTGGGGTCCGTGTCCATAGGACACTCAAAGCTGCTGTGCAGGTTGACTCTGTGGTTAAGAAGGCATACGGTGCATTGGCGTTCACCAATCATGGGATTGAGTTTAGGAGCCGAGAGGAAATGTTGCAGCTATTTAGGACCCTGGTCAGACCCCACTTGGAGTACTGTGCTCAGTTCTGGTCACCTCACTACAGGAAGGATGTGGAAACTATAGAAAGGGTGCAGAGGAGATTTACAAGGATGTTTCCTGGATTGGGGAGCATGCCTTATGAGAATAGGTTGAGTGATCTCAGTCTTTTCTCCTTGGAGCGACGAAGGATGAGAGGTGACCTGATAGAGGTGTATAAGATGATGAGAGGCATTGATCGTGTGGATAGTCACAGGCTTTTTCCCAGGGCTGAAATGATTAACAGGAAAGGGCATAGTTTTAAGGTGTTTGGAAGTAGGTACAGAGGAGATGTTAGGGGTAATTTTTTACAGAGAGTGGTGAGTGCATGGAATGAGCTGCTGGTGACATTGGTGGAGGAGGATGCGATAGGGCCTTTGAAGAGACCCCTGTATAGGTACATGCAACTTAGAAAATTAGAGAGCTATGGGTAACTTTAGGTAATTTCTAAAGTAAGTACATGTCCTGCACAGCATTGTGGGCCGAAGGGCCTGTATTGCACTGTAGGTTTTTTTCTATGTTTTCTCATGTCAACCCTCTCGCTGGTGCCTGTGAGAACTCACACTGCTCCTGTGTAGAGAAATATTATTCACTACTTCAACAGGCAGTTAAGATACTCAGTATGTAACTGTTTTATTCTGGGTGGGGTTTAAAAAATTGAGGGGCAGATCTGCATGCCGTGTGCTAACAAAACAACACAGTTCATCACCTCAGGAAGGTCCAGGTTTATGTTTTATGTTTTTTTTTTAATTCTCATCTAAGTCAAAGTCAAATTATATTTATTACCAAAGTACATGTAATTACATAACCTTGAGATTCATGCTCCCACAGGTGGCCACGAAACAAAGAAACATCATGGATCCCGTTCAAAGAAAACATCAAACATCCAACCCATGAAAAAAGGAACAAATCGCGCAAAAAGCCAGCGAATAACACACAGATTATTAAACATCAAACCGTCAAGTCCTCAGAACTGTCTGGAAGTATTCGAGTTTCATTCGGTTTAGCGCTGTGTCGTTCGTTGACTGCAGGCCGCAGAGCCAATCTGTGCTGAAGTGCCCCAATAAAAGCGGGCAAAATAGCAGAAAGAGAGTAACCAGAAACCGGAAACACATGCAACATGAACGGCAGAGTCCTCCAAAGAGTGAATGCACAGCCATGGGTAGCACCAACGGAATCTTGCAGCATGACGAAGATTCCGGCAGCAGCAAGCGAGAGGGAGAAAGAGACTGGTAAAATGAAGACAGTCAGCGCTGAACACCTGCTCACTTTCCACTCTCGTCTTTGTCATTTTCAATCTTGGCTAACATTTTAATCGGTGAGGAGTAACGGAGCCAATCTTGAACAAATAAAAAGGTTCAATGCTTTTATGCTTAAATAGTTCTTCATTTCTCAGTAAATGGTCTGGAAATTTTACCCAGTTTCACAGTACGCATAAATTGTCAAAAATTTAACAATTAAGGAAATTATTTTCAGATTTTAACATCAATAAGACTAACAGGAATTTGAAGAAGATTCACAGTACAGGACCCTGTACCAGTGCACAAGATTGAAATAAGCTGCAGAAAGTTGTCACCTCATGGGCTCTAGCTTCTATAGTATCCAGGACATCTTCAAGGAGCGATGCCTCAGAAAGGCAGCGTCCATCATTCACGGCCACCATCACCCAGGACTTGCCCTACTCTTATTGCTACCATCAGGAAGGAGGTACAGAAGCCTGAAGGCACAGACTCAGTGATCAGGAACAGCTTCTTCCCCTCTGCCATCTAATTTCTGAATGGACACTGAACCCATGAACACTACCTTACTGCTTTTTGCACTACTCATTTAATTTAACTATTTACTATATATACTTACTTTAATGCACATTTTTGTCTACTATTATGTATTGCATTGAAAGAAATATCCCTGCCACAAAGACAACAAATTTCACAACATGTGCCAGGGATATTAAATGTGTTTCTGATTCTGAAGAGGTCTAGAAATATGTCAGCTGATCAGAAAGGAAGAGAAAGGAAAAGGGATGTACAGCCAACACACATCAAAGTTGCTGGTGAACACAGCAGGCCGGGCAGCATCTCTAGGAAGAGGTACAGTCGACGTTTCAGGCCAAGACCCTTCTTCAGGGACGTTGCAGCTTTTCTCTGGAATACGTGTTCCCAACTTTTTAATGCCATGGACCCCTACCATTGACTGAAGAACCCCAGTTCCAGATAAATGTCATTACGCTGGTCCAATAGGACAGGAAGGAACTTTGTGATGCCAATGGGTCAAGTTCCTTTGCGTGGTGAATGTGTTTGTAAATCAGCCAGTAATGTCTGAATGAGAATCTCATTTCCACATTAGAATATCTACAATCCAGGATCTCCTGCTCTGTGCTACAACGAGGCATCAGTGCCGTGCAAAAACTAATTAACACACATTACAAAATTAAACTTTGGCAACTACTTGAATCCAAAGGTGAATTCAGTTCACCAGGGAGGGGAAGAACTTTCAATAAAAGTACTAGAATTTATTTAAACTGCAATAAATACAACAGATTTTATAACCCAGTACAAGGTTACCAAGAATTTGAACATGATCTCTCATGGGATTTATGCTTTGAAAAGCGGTGTTGTAATATTTAATGTCCATTAATTTTCTTATTCATCAGGCTCACGGTTATTATGCAGAATTTTAAATCCTGAAGGATTTTTGCCACGTTATGTCTGTATTTCATTTTTTTTAATTTCCTACCTTTTTTAAGAATAAAGTAGAAGGGAGACCTAAGCAAGGGGTTCAATCCCAACAGTATTTTCCTGCACTCTTTGATAACAAGCAATCTTGCAACTCATTTTTCTTTCACAAATGGCTATCAGAGCCTTTTAATTCTTTTTGTTTTATTTAACCACCGACTTACAATAAGGAGTAATTTACAGAAACCAATTAACCTACCAGAACAGCCTTGGGAAGCAGCAGGAAGCTGAAGCATTCGGGGGAAACGACGCAGTCCGAGGGAAACGTGCAAACTCTTCTCCTGAAGACTGGATGGGCCCCATTGGCCATGAAGCAACAACAGACCCGCCGTGATCAAATCTAGAGAAAGCAAAGTAGATGGCTTTAGATCATCATCATCAGGTGCTGTGCCCAGTTTGAGCTTTGACTGCCATGGCCCACACACTCCTGTTTCGGGTCAAGTGGATCAATTCACTGGTATTCATTTCCAGTTCTCTGGCTGCTGACTCCATCATCATTTGTCTTTGTCTTCATTTGGGGAGAAGATGGCGGTGCGACAGCAGCGCGTGCGGCCTCTCTGGTGATGAATATCTGTTAAATGTCAAGTAGGGGACCGTGCACAATCCTGATTTGATGGAGACAGATGTGAGTGCACAGCGGAACATCTCGAAAACTTCTGAAATGTCTGCTTTGCTATCGCTGCTACTGTGTGGCAACTGAAGGCCTCGAAATCCTCGGCTTTGTGTGTTTCAGTGGCCGGGGAGAGGTCGATGGCGCTTGGCAGAGGATGGCACTCGGGAGGCTGTATCGGAGAGGCTGGTCGGAGGCTCGGAGTTTTCGGATGGATGGACTCAGGGTCGGCTGTGGTCGGCTGCTTCTGAGGTATCAGCAAGTTGACGGTGCCTGGAGGTTTATGGCAGGGAGTTTCTCCCTTTTGCTGCCACTATCAGGGACTCGGGAGTCGATCAACTCGGGGACTTTGAGACTATTTCTTTTACTGTGCCTATGAACTGTTCTTCATCAAATTATGGTATTGCTTTGCACTGCTGTAACTATATGTTATAATTATGTGGTTCTGTCAGTGTTAGTCTTTGGTCTGTCTTGTTTTCTGTGATATCATGCCGGGGAAACATTGTATCATTTCTTAATGCATATATGCATTTCTAAATGACAATAAAAGAGGACTGAGTGTTCTCATAATCTATCTATCTATCCTCTTGCTTTCTTCCCTTCAACTTTTCCCATAATTACCATGCATTCTAACTCCTCTTTCCTAATCACATGTCCAATGAAGTTACTTTGCCTTTTCATGATCTCATACATTATTTCTCTTTTTGTGTTTGCTCTGTTCATGACATCCTCGTCAGATATTTTTTTCATCCATGATATTCTTTACATCCTCCTCAAAAACCACACCTCTGCTGCTACAATTTGTTTCCTCATTTTACTAGATATTGTCCAACATTCTGAGCCATATAATATAACTGGATAAAAGTAACATTTCAGTACTCCTCACCGGTTGCAGTTTAGAGTCGTACCCTGGACTTTGGCTTTAGATACCCCATCTAAATCCAATGTGTGAAAATCAGAGCAATATTTAAAGTTTTTAAATTCGCTTGACTGCTTATCATTAAGAAGCAGCTAGAGCTGGACTGATACAATGTTCCCACTGATGGGTTAAGTGGGAGAGCTATCTTTTAGCCTGCTAACATGAGCTGAGTTTTTATCAAATTCAAGTTGAAGTTCAATTGAAGTTTATTGCCATCTGACAGTACATATATACAAACAAACAAAACAATGATCCTCTGGACCACAGTGTACCCACACAACATAGATATCACTTACATCACATCAACCAAAATATTACACTACAAATAAGTTAATAGAATATAATTCAAAATATATGTAGCAAATCCCGGCACAGGTAAACAGTAAACAGCTTGCTGTCCAAGTGATGAGACCTCGTTGGTGCCGGGTATTCATTAGTCTCACAGCCTGTGGGAAATAGTTGGTATCGAAGCTTAAGCGTAATGTTACTGTTAGTCACGTTTATGTCTAATTGATATGAGCTGACACAATGACCTGCCAAAGTCGAGTTGAAATGATTCATGCTGGTCTCTGATTACTTTCATTAGTTGACGAGTACAGGAAGAGTTTAACGTTCACAAGAAACTTGAGTCTATATGCAAAACTCCCTAAGTTCAGGGGTGTTTGGCTCTGGAACCTAAAATCACATTTCTCATTGCTTGTGCAACGCTGACCTCTCAGTGACGTATCTCAGCTACTTGTTTCTGCTTAAGCCTACCTCGGTACATTCGATAATAATAAATTGATTTACCAATTTAATACTTAAATAGACGAAGCTCTGGGTGAAACCTGTCATTTTTACAATTTCATTATTTAAAGGGAACAGTACCACCATAGTAAATTTATTTTAGTTTTATCACTATTTAAATTAACAGTGAACAAGATCTGCACCAAATTCAAAGTGAATGCAATTCAATTGTGCAAGTTCATGGTGGGAACATTACGAGTTAAATGTCTGATGATTAAATAAATTGCTTATTCTAGTGAGGCGAAGCTTTATTGCAGCAGATTGTATCAGTCCTATCTTTATTTTCTCTCATGGTTATAAAATGTCATCTCAAAAACCATTTGTGTTCCTTCTAAATGGAATCAATTCATTTTTCATCAAAATCCAATCATCATATCCTTTGAAATTCATGATCCTAACTCCCCGTGTCAGATGGCTCCTCCTTTAGACCTGATGAGCTGTGGATATCAGAATCAACTGCTGTGATGTGGATTTCTCAGGAATCAGTTTCTATCAGGAAGTTAGGAGCAGAATTGCTCTTCCAGGACACTGTAAATCAGTACTCAGATACTCCCCGTCATCACATTGACAGATGCCACTTTCCAGTTTTTAACCACTGTGTTTACCAGACAGTGTGTGTCGTAAATATTACCACAATTGATTATGACCACTACATCATGAGCACAAGATGATGAACTTCATTTGCAAAAAGCTTAATAATCTAAAGATTGGCATATGTTACTTTATTATTCATCGTTATGTGCCGTGTTGAGTGACGTGGGCAATCATGGTGACCATGATTGTTCTTGGCAAATTTTTCTACAGAAGAGGTTTGCCATTGTGTTCTCTTGGGCAGTGTCTTCACAAGACAGGTGACCCTTGTCTGCCCCGCATCAGAGTGGTCGCATAGCCAGGACTTGTGATATGCACCAGCTGTTCATACGACCATCCACCACCTGCTCCCATGGACTCACGTGACCCTGATCGGGGGCTAAGCAGGTGCTACACTTTGCCCAAGGGTGACCTGCAGGCTAGCGGAGGGAAGGAGCACCTTGCACCTCCTTTAGTAGAGATGTATCTCCACCTCGCTGCCCTATTTGCTACTTAAACTATTAAAAAATTAATTTTAATGACAATGTAGTTTACCAACCAAGAAAATTCAGTAATAATTCTGACTCTGTAGAATGCGCATATTTTCATTGATATTTAAATGTCTGCCTTAATGTTACAATATTTTTGTAAGACCAATTATATATGAAATGGCCATAGAAATGGGACCAATAAAGTTTCATTGAGATCTGCACTATTTCTCCCCCCACAGATGCTGCCTGTGCTGCTGAGTATTTGCAGCTTTTGCTGTTTTGTTTAAAATTTCATCTGCAACGTTTTGCTATCATTTCATTTTGTAGTTCTGAATAAAAAACTTACCCTTTCTATGCTCTATGTCCGAGTGGAGATACGTCTCTACCAAAGGAGGTGTATGGCGCTCCTTCCCTCCTCTAGCCTGCAGGTCACTCTTGGGCAAGGTGTTGAACCTGCTCAGCCTCCAGATCAGGGTCATGGGAAGCCATGGGAGCAGGTGGTGGCTGGTCATATGAGCAGCTAGTTCATATCACGTCCTGGTTATGTGGCCACTGACGCCAGGCAGACAACCTCTAAAGAGTATTGATAATGACTGGGGTCACCCATCTTGTAAGGACACTGCCCAGAAGGTGGCAATGGCAAACTACTCCTGTGGAAAAATTTGTCAAGAACAAATCATGGTCATGAAAAGAGTGTGATCGCCTACGTTATATGACATGGCACATAATGATAACAATATTGATGGACAGAGTAATAATTTTAAAAAGGAAATTCCATTGATGTATACTTACAACTGATTCTATAGATACCTTATAAGAATCTATACACTATAAGTTAATAGCAAACTAATTCGCTAATGCTCTTCCCTGTCACCATGGTAACACAAATAGATATAGTAATAATGAAGGCGCATGGGATGTTTGCCTTCGTCAGTCAGAGCCATAAGTACATAAGTCGCTATGTTATAAGACCATAAGATCATAAGATATAGGCTATTTGGCCCATCGAGTCTGCTACACCTTTTCATCATGGCTGATCTATTTTCTTTCTCAGCCCCAATCTCCTGCCTTCCCCCCTATCCCTTCATGACCTGACTAGTCAAGAATCTATCAACCTCTCCCTTAGATATACCCAATGACTTCGCCTCCACAGCCACCTGTGGCAACGAATTTTGAAGATTCACCACCCTTTGGCTAAAAAAATTCCTCCTCTTCTCGATTCCAAGTGGGTGCCCCTCTTGTCTTAGACCCCCCCCCCCACCAGAGGAAATATCCTCTCCACATCCACTCTATTGAGGCCTTTCAACATTCAATGGGTTTCAATGAGGTCACCTCTCATTCTTCAGAATTCCAGTAGGTAGAGGCTCAGAGCCATCAAATGTTCCTCATATGATAAGCCTTTCAGTCCCTGAATCATTTTCATGAACCTCTTTTGAACCCTCTCCAATGCCAGCATATCCTTTCTTAGACAAGGGGCCCAAGGCTGTTGCAGCTATCTATATCGAACTTCAGACAGGCACATTTGTGTGCGGTTCTGTTTGCCACACTCCAGGAAGAACCTGGGAGCTTTGGAGAAGATATAGAGGGAATATAGAGGGAATAGAGGGACGAAGGGTCTCGGCCCGAAACGTCGACTGTACCTCTTCCTAGAGATGCTGCCTGGCCTGCTGCATTCACCAGCAACTTTGACGTGTGTTGCTTGAATTTCCAGCATCTGCAGAATTCCTGTTGTAGAGGGAATATACCAGGGTTTTGTCTGGATGGCACTGTACCAGGTAAAGAGAGCAGTCGGACAAACTTGAGTTGTTCTTTATGTCTGGAAAGTCAGATAAGTTTATAAAATTATAAGAGGCAAAGACAGGAGAGACATCCAGTCTTTTTCCACATCATTTACTGGAAGCACAAGTTTAAGGAGAAAATTTAAAGGAGATGGTATGAGGCAAACTCTTTTTATACAGAGGTTGGCAAGTGCCTGGGGCATGCTGCCAGAGGAGATGGTACATAAATCATAGAACATAGAACAGCACTGGAGAAGGTTTCTCTCTGCACAATTTCTAAGCAGACCGTGATGTTAATTTAAACTAACATCTATATTCCTCCGTTCCCTGCCTGTTCATGTGCCTGCCGCATGACTCAAACACTTCTATCAGATCTGCATCCACTACCTTCACTGTTCATATGTCCAGTGGGATATTGGACAGATACCAGTAAATGGGAGTCACTCAGGAAGGCACCTCAGTTGGGCTGAAGGGCTGTTTCCTTGCTGTGTATCTCTGTGACTGAGGTTTTCACCCATACCATTTATATATATATCACAACAAAAGTCCCAGCATTGATTCCTGCAGAACAAAGCTCCAGTCAGTATAGCACACCTCCATCACTACTCTCTCTATTCAATGGCCAAGCCAGTTTGGAATTCAGTCTACCAATTCACCTGGATCCTATGTGAATTTGTCCACTCACCTTGAGGGACCTTATCAAATGTCTTACTACAGTCCACGCAAACATCCTTACTGGCCTTCTTCAATCATCTTCATCACCTCCTCATGAAAACCCAGTTACGTTTGTAAGACGTGACCTGTCCCTTACAATGCCATCTTATTTAGTAAGCCCTAATAAGGCTATGCTTTTCCCAGTAGATTTGTTCTCTAAGAGCCTTTGCTGATGTAGGGCTCACTGGCCTGTTCGAAGCAGTTCAACAGCAATGTTTAAAGGGCATTTTGACAGCCACCCTCCAAGAGGATCACAACCTTGTCGTAGGGTTTGGAGGCTTGTGTGCCCCAATGACACGGAGAGCTATGTTGGCTGGAGTCAAGGCCATGTGCTTTGGCTGTTGGTAGGGTCACCCATGCCAAACAGGTCAAAGGGCAGAGGCCAGACAAGGAGTGGTCCACCAGTCCTCCTGGTTCGGGGGTTCAGCTCAGGACTAGCAAATATTGTTATGGAAACAGCAACGAAGAATCCTTCTATATCTATGTGCGACAGTATGGGCAGACAGAGATGGAGGACCTTCATTGCTGCCCTAAATGCCAGCAAAGTAATGGGCAGTACGTAAGTAGACAGCCACATGAACAGGCAGGGGATGGATGGAGGGATTTCAATCATACTTGGTATATACATAGTGGAGGGCCTGTTACTGTATTGTCCTGTTCTGTGTCCTGATTTCCAAAGCTCGTTTTTGACTGAAGCATGATCATGACCATGACTTGCCCATGATATTTCATCGCTTGTGGATCGCATTCAAGATGTATTTTTACCAGAAGTGAAATACTCTGCCATACATTTGCTACTGCTCATAATTCAGCATTAACAGCATCTGCAAGGCTTCAGACGTTTATCAAGTGATCTAATCGACGCACCTTGTTGTTGAAGGGCATCAAGCTTCATGCTACTGTCATTCAATTAATACCTAGTTTCTTTGTTTATTCCTTCCATCTGGTTTGCATTGAAACACATCTGCAATATGTTCCAGATGATTATTAAGTACAGATTAAGCCGATACCTCAGATGATTCTCAACCATCTGAAGGCTAATTTCATCTCACTTTACATAATTTGAAGCATTTATCCAAGCCTCACTGTCCCTCCTGGAAGCATTTATGAATGTCGAGTAATTGACAAAGTTGGTGCAAACAAATTGAGAAATGCAATAATCATTCGAACTGCT
The DNA here is from genome assembly GCF_030028105.1 of Mobula birostris. Taxonomy (NCBI): domain Eukaryota; kingdom Metazoa; phylum Chordata; class Chondrichthyes; order Myliobatiformes; family Myliobatidae; genus Mobula; species Mobula birostris. Next base: position 96,625,179 of record NC_092383.1, on the reverse strand, counting down.
TGAATCCTTCAGAGTGAGTTTCAAATTCATTTATTTATCACATGTACAGAGCATTGAAACATACCATGAAATGCCTTGTTTGTGCAAACAGCCAACACAACAAAACAGCCAGACCGGAGCAATGAGAAAGCAGGTGGTATGTCTGCTAGTCACCACTGCTGTCGGAGGAGGGCCACTCTACTCGATTGATCCCTCTCCCTCCTTCATTGAAGAGTGAAAGCCTGTCAGTCCTCAAGACAGGGGGGCTTGGAGAAGCAACGCGGAAGATTGTAACGTCAGAACAGTAAGTTGCTGTCTCCACTTTCATTGTAGCAGGAGTGACCTCTGTTTCCCTCGATGGAGAGATACAGCCTGCCTGAATACCAAAGTACTGGACTGTAGTTTTGATAGACTCTAGATCTCTGGGTCAGGGACTCTTTGGGGCTTCTGCTGTTGCTTGCATGGTGAGGAGGTCAGTTCTTCTGCTGACTGACGCTAGTGGAGGGGGAGATGCCGTTGCCTTTGCTGTTGCTTGTGCGAAGGGAGTTTGGAGCAGGGGTTTTGATGTTTCTATCATTCATTCTATGGGATTTCTTGTTTTGTGGATGTCTGTGAAGAGTACAAATTTCAGGTTGTATACTGTATACATACTCTGATATTAAATGAAACTTTAAACCTTTGAACCTAAGGATATACTGGAGATAATGGCAAATGTTGCCACACCGTTGGGTGCTCACTGTTAAATAATGAGGCAGTATAGTGATGTGCTACACATATTTAAGGCATCCATTAGTCTTGTGAGACCATGGATCTGCACCTGGAAAGTCTTCACTCTCCAGGGTGCAGGCCTGGGCAAGGTTGTATGGAAGACCAGCAGTTGTCCATGCTGCAAGTCTCCCCTCTCCACGACACCAATGTTGTCCAAGGGAAGGGCATTAGGACCCATACAGCTTGGCACCAGTGTTGTTGCAGAGCAATGTGTGATTAAGTGCCTTGCTCAAGAACACAACACGTTCCCTCGGCTGGGGATCGAACTCACGACCTGCAGGTCGCTAGTCCAATGCCTTAACCACTTGGCCATGTGCTACATACAGAGCTAGAAATAACAACACACAGTCTGTAAGTTGCTCTCAAGACTAGTTTATTCAAACTTCGCAGCACTAGCTTTTACGAAGTTCCGTTCCCGCCCTCTCTGGGCGGAAGCGACATCAGAGGTGCATTACAAAAGTCTCTCCCCGCGCGCGGGCTTTCTCCCCTTGCTGGTGAAGAAGAAGGCCCAGCGCCATTTTGGAGCTGGCCTCTCTGCCATTTTGTGAGCCAGTTCGCCTGCGTAGAAAGTGGGTCGCCACAGCAGAATCCATTAGGTAGATCCTGGCTGTCCAATTTTACTGAATTATTTAAAGAGGTAACAAAATATATTGATGTGGGCAGGGCAATAGTTGTGAATTATATGAACTTTAGAAAGAATTCAAAGTAAAATTCATTATCAGAGTACATGGCAGGAGGAGAAGATGGCAGCGCTACACGCGCTCGCAGCTCTCCAGTGAAATGATATTGTTTCTGTTAAATAGGGGCCGTGAATGATTCTGATTTGATGGAGACAGACGTGAAAGCACAGAGGAACATCTGGAGAAATTTCTGAAACGCCGGTTCACTGCTGTCATTACTGGGAGATCGAGAATCCTCCGGAGGGGAGGCCCCAAAATCCCCGGTTTTGCCTGCTGCTGGCGACCGAGGCTGAGGTCGAATCGTTTGGATAGAGATGGTCCTCGGCACTTGGCGTTGGAGGGCTGATCGGAGGCTTGAAATTTTCGGACAACTCAGAGTCGGACTGTGGTCGGGCATGGCAGGGAGAGTTTTCTTCCTTCTCCTGTTTGAGTGAGATGTGGGAGTTTCGAGAGACTTTGAACTTTTTTACTGTGCCATGGCCTGTTCATCATCAAGTTATGGTATTGTTGCACTGTTGTAACTATATGTTATAATTATGTGGTTTTGTTAGTTTTTCAGTTTTGGTCTGTCCTGTGTTTTTGTGATATCACACCGGAGGAATATTGTATCATTTCTTAAAGCATGCATTACTAAATGACAATAAAAGAGGACTGCGTGTCCTCATAATCTAATACGTCACAACATACAACACTGGGATCCTTTTTCTGCCAGCAAATCTGTAAACAGGATCAATAGACAACAAACTGTGCAAATGCTGATATAAATAAATAGCAATAAATAACGAGCATGAAATAATAAGATAAAAGAGTCTTTAAAACAACTTCCTATATTGGAGAACGGTTCAACACTGAGGCAAACTGGTTCCAAAATTTTCATTGCGAAAGGAGTGTTTATAGAAGGTTGATATTTGGATTCAGATACCTCTGAGAAGACATCTTTGTCAGAGTGGAAAACCCATCCCTGTACAGAGGGGATGGAGTACGATCCCACCTATCAGCTACTCACAATGCAGTCCTAACGTCTCTACCCCGGCATCTCCACAGCAGTTCACACCTCCATTCATGCAAAGATAGGACTAATGACCCTCTCATTACCTCTGTGAGTCTTAACCACCCTCATGTGATTGCTATATCATTAAACAATTCACTGAGTTTATAAACCAGAAAACTACCCACCATGGATTAGAACTGAAGAAGTTTCTTGGATGAGTGGTGAAGCATCTTTTAGGCAATAGAGCAAGTCCAGCTACCTTGATATACCTCTGAGAAGTGGTGTACCACAGGGATTTGCAATGTGCTCTTTGCTCTTTGTAATAAATGTGAAAGACTTGTACTTGGAAACAGAAGTGGGAGGCAAATTTAGTTGACCTTTGGATGATTCAAAGATTGGTGGAATTATTGATGGTGTGGAAGGTAGTCAGGCTGCAGAGAGATATCAACCTGAAATTAAATTGTCCTTTATTATGGCGATACAATCAGTTCCTTGGTAATTAATCAGATGGTAATATGAACATTAACCCTGCTTCTAGAATTATTATACTTTTTCAGGTCATCAGAAAAATAATATAAAACCAATCACAAAGAAAATCATCATCAAGACCCCGATGAAATAAGCCAACCTCCAGTTCTGCGATTCAGTACTGACACTGTGGGCAATATGTGCCTCAGATATCAAGAAGCCATAAATGACAGCAGCATCAAGATTGCTGATTCATTGCTAGGCGTGAGATCATCACAACTCTTCGGCTAATGCCATGGACGCGATGCCTCCTGACTGTGTCTTAGTTCATTCCTGGTCAGAGATGTGGATCTCCAGCTGTCCATGGGATGGAGACAAACCCATGGATTCCTTAAACCAGGAGGTGATCCTGCTCTTTGCACTGGAAGTGGTCTTCACAGTGGAGATCAGACCAGTGAATAAGTGCTGCCAAATCAAAATCCTTGCTCAGGAGCTGAAGGAAACAATGAAAGGTTGAGTGGGAAGTAATTATTTACTTGGCCTCTTAGCTCCTAAGTGGAGCAAAGGCCATCAATGACCTCCCATTTCCATCGGCCTCTGAACTCGATGGTGTGGTTGGAGTTCAACGCATCTGCAATCCATTACATCCACTACACAGGGGCTTAGCCTATACAGCTTCAACCTGTTGGCTGTCCTTACCCATTTCTCCCTCTCACGATGGGGACATAGGGTTGGACTTTGAGAGTCCTGGGAAGTAATACAGGACAGAATTTTCTTCAGCGTGGGAAGCGAGGGGTGACGTCCATGCTCCCGGTATAAGAACATAAGAGATAGGAGCAGGAGTAGGCCATCTGGCTCATCCAGCCTGCCCCGCCATCCAATAAGATCATGGCTGATCTGTCCGTAAGCTCAGCTCCATCCACCTGCCTTTTCCCCATAACCCTTAATTCCCCTACTATGTAAAAATCTATCTAACTGTATCTTAAATATATTTTTTGAAGAAGCCTCAGCTGCTTCCCTGGTATGTAGATCTCTTCCAGCAATCCCATGGATTCTTTCCCATTTCCGATGAGTTGTCCTGCACCTGAAGTAATAACTATTTCTCTTTCCAGAAGTGATGCCTGACCTGCTGTATGTTTCTGGGAATTTTTGTTTTTCTTTCAGATCTGTAGTATCTGCAGTTCTGTTTTAATTTTATTGAGTAGGTAAGACCTTATTCACTGATTGTGTAGATCTCTGTTACCCATTGTATTACACTGAACACTTCTGATCTAAAGGCAGTAGATAATAGTCTTTGCTTTACAGAATCTAATTATGTACAGGTCTTGTGAATCAATCTTGTCCTTAAACATTAATGAATAAAAATAATTTGCATACCTTCATGATTGCAAACATGCATCACACTGCAATGATCGATCGAGGATGGCACTCGGGAGAACTAGTTAATAATATCACTATCCTTATCTTCCCTCACACAGACATAGCCAGAGAAAACTGCTAACACAACAGGATTTGCTGTCCAAAGTCAAACTCGACTTTATTGCCATATGTACAAGTACATATGGGTGCCGGGGTAGAGATACGTCTCTACCAAAGGAGGTGTAAGGCGTTCCTTCCCTCTGCTCGCCTGCAGGTCACCCTTGGGCGAGGTGTAGCACCTGCTTAGCTCCCTGATCAGGGTCACGTGAAGCCATGGGAGCTGTTTGTGGATGGTCAGCTGATGCATATCACAAGTCCTGGTTATGCGACTACTGACACCAGGCAGACAATCTCTGAAGAGTATTGATATTGGCTGGATTCACCCATCTTGGTACTTTGGTGACTTGCTGAACCTCCTTAACTTTCTAAGACTCCCATGTAATTGCATCTATATGCTGGCCCCAGGATAAATAATTTGATATTTTAATGTCAAGGAATTTAAAGCTATGGATTCTCTTCTTTGCCAGTCCCCCAATGTAGACCGGCATGTAATCGCATTCCTTCCCCATCCTGAAGACAATTATCAGCTCTTTAGCTTTACTCAGGTGTTCCCTACCTAGGGCGCCTTGCTTAATGGTATTAGCCTATTTCATTGAAAGGTTAGGAACCCCCGGCTTTACTAATGTTGTGGAACCACTCAGCCAGGTGTCCTCCTTCGCTCCTGGAAGCTGACTGTTCATGACCCATGATTCATCCAACACTTGCATCATCGGTGAGTTTGTCCAGAATGTTTCCACAACACAGTGAAGCAAAGAACTTTTTAAAAACTTTTTCACAGACTGCCACAGCCCAGCTTGATTCGTCCTCGATTACATACCAAACGTCACTGCAATTTTACGCAAACTGTGCAGCAGGTGGGGAAGAGCTCAGGGGGCAGTCAGTGGGAAGAGGAGGCAGAGGAAAGAAGGGAAGTGTGAGGCAGTGGGGGGGGGGGTCTTCACTGCATTCACTTTAATGCAAGGAGCCTCACAGGCAAGGCAGATGAGTTGAGTGTGTGGATCAGCACACAGGTTACCGATGCAATCATAGTACAATAGTTGAAGAAAGGGCAGGACTTGCAGGATAGCAAAATTCCAGCCATGACAGAGGGCAGTGCAAAAGGGTAGGGGGTTTTCCCTGCTCATTAATGGGAGCAATAAAGTAATGCTAAAGGAGGATGTTTTGGTGGGATCAACCTGTCGACTGTAGGAAGAGAACAAAGAAACAAGAAATGAAATACATGCAAAATGCTGGAGGAACAGGTCAGAAGGGGAATGGGAAGTAGAATTGAAATGGGTAACCACCAGGAGATCTTCCTTTTTGCGGCAGACAGATCAACCGTTTTTAACAAATTGGTCCCCAATCTCTGTCAGCTCTCACTCATGTAGAGGAAGCCATACTGGGAGCAATGGATACAATAGATGACCCCAACAGATTCACAGCTGAAGAGTCACCTCAGCTGATGCGGCCTCCTCTACTTTCCCATTCCCATACACATTGGTCCATGAAAATAACTCAGAAAATGTGTAGCTTGGGTGGTTGATGGCCGGGTTGAATTGTTCTCTGGCCTTGGCAACTTATTTGCAAATATTTTGTCACCACACAATGATATCCCCTCATATAGTGATGAAACGTTTGAAATGGATTACCAAGATTGGACAACTCAACGCAACAATGTTGGCCCATAGTTTGCTTTAAAGCCACGATGAGGCCAAACCCAGGTTGGAGGAGCAACATCTCATATTCCACCTAGGTAACCTCCAACCCAACTGCATGAACATCAACTTCTCTGACTTCCCATGATTTCTTTCCCTTCCCTCTTTCTCTCTTTTTCCATTCCCCACTCTAGTTCCATTCTCTTCTTCCCACCTGCCCATCAGCTCCCTTTAGGGCCCCTGCTCATTCCCTTCTTCCATGGTCCACTGCCCCCTTCTATTAGATTTATTCTTCTTTAGCTCCTCAATATATTATCTCCTGACTTCTTACTTCATCCAGCCTTCCCCAGCCACCCACCTTCCCCCTCACCTGGTTTCACTTCCCCATCCCAACCCCTAACTTCTTATTCCGACTTCTGTCCCCTTCCATTCCAGTCCTGACTAGAGGCTTGTATGAAAACATTGACCGTTTATTCCCCTTCATAGATGTGTTCCTCTAGCACTTGTGTGTCAGTTAAGATCTCTGGGATCTGCCAATCCCTTTGTGTTGAAAATGGGGACAGTCATTTTGATGGAGTGATGCTATCACCTTCCAGTGCAAGAACAGATTTGTGGGGAAATTGCAGTGGGGTGTAAAAGCAACAGTTGTAGCTGTGGGAATTTGTAACATTCCCAATATTAATAGGCATTGCCTTAATGTAAGGGTTTAAATGGTGTGGAATTATCAAAATGTATTTGGAAGTAGTTTTTAAAGAATCCAACAATGGGAGGGGGGACTGTACTTGAATTTACCCTAGGGATGAGGAGGGGCAAGTGATGGATGTGTCTGTGAATGAATTGCTCAGAAATAGTGACCAGAATTCAGTGGGTTACAGGTTAGAGTTATGGAGAAAGATAAGGCTGGTTGTAGTGGTTAAGTTGAGAGAATGTTAATTCCAGCAGTAGATGTCAGGACTTATCAAAAGTACCTGTAGATTTTCAGAAAGTGAATATATTCATCATCCACTGATGTGACTGGTGCATTTGTCACACTGTCCAGCCAAAGGTCAGATCTCTAAGACTGTTGTACACCAAGAACCACTGTGAAAAACAGGCTGTGGTTTCTCTGTCATTACTGTTGAAGATTCAGACTCAAAACAATGCTTTATTGATCTGTAATTAAGATTACAAACTCAATCTTCATCCATTGAGTAATGTTATGAAGGTTGATAATAATATAACATGATATGCTCAAACAATATCTCATGCTGGTTGTCCGTCATGTCCAATGATGGCCAGAAACCAGTGCAGGAGAGCTTTTAAAGTGGAAAGGTCATTGCACTGTGGCAGTTCCACTCTTTCAACCTCAAAAGTCATGTCCAGTGGTATGAAGAAGTGTCATAACATGACTTCTCATGTACCTTGTCATGCCCTTCACTCTCCATGGAGTGTTGCAGTACCAGCTTCCAGATCACCCAGTCCACCAGAGCTGACGTTACATACTAGTACAGACATGTCCCTATCTCACCAGGGTACGAGGCTGCCGACAACCCTCACCTGCCTTAGCCCACCTGTTGAAGCAGTATAGCAAGGTGTGGCCACTTTCACACGCAAACAGCAACTTGGAGCCACATGTGAGATCTGAGTGTCTGGACCAAAGGTGAGTGAACTGCTCCAGAGTGGACACAACAAGCCCCTTCACCAGAGGTGCTACCTCTCCCTGGACACCCTATACACCCCAATATCATATGCAGAGATTTCTCAGTTAACGGAAAAGTGAATTCTTGATTTGGCATCTCAGCGGAAGGTACTGAGAATGCAGAGAGAAAGTTTTGCACTGTAATGTCAGACTCCTTCCTGGGATCTCCTCAAGGTTAGAGTTCACTGATGAAACAAGCAATGTGAGCAAGCAGACATTCCTGTTTGTAAGAAAAGATGCTGCAAGATTAAAAAAAGAACTTTCCTCCAAACCGCATGCCAGGTAATCAGTGTCACAAGAAGAGTTCCTGCTGGAATACATCGAGCTAATCCTCATACTGGAAAGCTGTCCTGACTGCCCAGGCAGAAAGAGGAGAGGACTTGTGGGAATGAAGGAAGCTGACAGGAGTGGCAGTCCCAGTAATGATTGCCTGGGATGGGAATGGGAGCCCAGCACCAGGGGAGGGGAGCAGATGGCGAATCTACTGAGCTGATTTTTTTTTTGCTGAAAGCATTGGTGACAGAAGACAGATGCCACTGAATTTTTATTCATTTGCTTCAGAGATTCAGAGATTAAAAGTGAGATCCTTCTTCAGGAATTAAAAGCCTATTCTGAAACAACACACAAAATTCTGGCTCGAACGAAACATTCTAAATACTTTGTAAATATGGAAACATGCAGGATGTTACTTGCCCATGCTGTGAGAGAAATTTTCTATTTATCTTCATCTGGTCTGCTGAACACAAGTCCACTATGGTGTTCATACATTCTGCATAAGAAGGTTACAAATACTTGAAACCTTGAAACCCATTATCTCTCAACATCATTGTCAAGAATATCTGGAGCAAGAACTTTATCTCACTCACCACCTCTTCCAGCTACAAGGATTTCATATTAACTTCTTTGACTTTCTCGTCTCCCACCTAAATATTAGAACTTTTATTTGTAGCTGTCTGTCCAGCTGGTTGTGTTCTGGTATCTGCTGATGGTTTCCTCCAATGGCATTACATAAAGGACATTTGGCCCATTAAATCAAGGCAGGTTCTCAGAATAGTCCCATCAGTCCAGTTTCCCATTGATGTACCAAATTCTTGCTCACATCATCGTCCCCCAATTATCCAATCACCCATTTACACAGGGACTCACTCACAGCAACCAATTAAGCAGAGAGATAGCAAATGAGTGGCGAACAGAAAGATTAAGGTGTTATGAGCAGGTGCTCCAATAGTTAAGGAGATAAGTTATACATTGGCTGTTGTTTCTAAGAGTAAAGTTTTGTTACGATTTTCCAGGGTGTTGGTGACGCTATAGCTAATGGGGAAAAGCTCCCACTACCCATTAAATGCTCCCAATGGCGTGCACCTCAAATAGCCTCTGACATCCAAATCCAGCTCCCAGCTTTCATGTGTCTCAGCTACTAAGCTTGGTGGAACCATTTCTACTGACAGGAGAAAGGGGCAAAGGCAGGTGACTGGCGCCTTACAACCAGTCGCTTCAGGCAGATGGGGTTGTCAGCCATGGTTGACAGCTCATCTAGCAGAAGGAAAATTCTGATCTTAAACCTTCGCTGCCTTGCAGTTATAATCATTCATGGGAAGGCTTCAGGAGAAAACCCCAAGAGAAAAATCTGGAGTTGGAGTTCTTACGGCAGTCTTATGTTGAATTCAATGCTGTCTGGCAACTCATTCAACACTGCTGATGCCAAGCTCTATCAGTCGCTGTCATTCCTTTGATTTAACCACTGCATGGAGAGGGGAAGCCTGCTAGATGGGCAACAGCTTTCTATCCTTATTGTAATGCCCTGGCTTAAGTATCACATAGACAGCCAGTGAATACAGGCCTAGAACCATCAAGTGCTCTTTATATGACAAGCTATTCAATCCTGGAATGATTTTTGTGAACCTCCTTTGAACCCTGTCAGTTTCAGCACATCCTTTCTCAGAGAAAGGGCCCAGAACTGCTCACAATAATCTGTGAGGCCTCACGAGTGCTTTATAAATTCTTAACATTACATCCTTGCTTTTATATTCTAGTCCTCTTGAAATGAATGCTAACATTGCATTTGCCTTCCTCACCACAGACTCAACCTGCAAATTAACCTTTAGGGAATCCTGCATAAGGACTCCCAAGTCCCTTTGTGACTCAGATTTGTTGTAGTTTTTCTACATTTAGAAAATAGTCAACCATTTCATTGCTCCTACCAAAGTGCATGACCATACACTTCCCAACACTATTCCATCTGCCAGTTCTTTGCCCATTGTCCTAATCTGTCTAAGTCCTTCGGTGGCCTCTCTGATTCCTCAAAACTACGTACCCCTCCACCTATCTTCATGTTGTCTTCAAATCTTGCAACAGAGTCATCAATTCCATCAGCCAAATCATTGACATATAACTTAAAAAGAATCGGTGCCAACACAGACCTCTGTGGAAAATCTCTAGTCACCATCAGCCAGGAAGAAAAGGCTCCCTTCATTCCCATTATTTGCTTCTTATGAATCAGTCACTGCTTTATTCATGCTAGAATTTTTCCTGTATTACCATGGCTTGTAACTTGTTAAGCAGCCTCATGTGAGGAAAATAGAGGGATAAGGACATTTTGCTGGTTGGAGGGATTTGTTTTTGGCTTTTTTTAAATTTACTTGTCAGCTGGTTTGGCACAACATTATGGGCTGAAGGGCCTGTTCCTGTGCCATAATGTTCTATGTTCTATTTCCTATGTTCTTGGTTTATACTACCATTGGAGGCAGTTTCAAGAGATTCACGAGCCTTATTTCTGAGATGACACAATTTCCCTATAATAAATGGCTGATAAAAAGGATTTGTAATTTTCTGGAGTTTAGACAACGTTATTGAAAACTTAGAGTAATCTTATTGTAAACTGCAAGATCTTAAAGTATGGTTAGTTGACGATGTCTCTTTAGGACACAGACTGACAATGATTGTCTGCCACATTCCTTCATGGAAAGTCTGTTCTTAAAAGCCTTGTGCTGAGCACTCTGTCATAGGAGTTTCCTTTCTTTCACTACATTTTGTGATTTTGTAAGATACAAAAGCCTGAAAGCACGTCTCACCAGGCTCAAGATCAGGGCTGCACCTTGCCCAAGTGTGGCTTGCAGGCTAGTGGAGGGAAGGAGCACCTTACTCCTCCTTTGATAGTGAGTTACCATCCTTCCTGCCACCCAGAAGGATATAATGCTCATGATGAGAAGGTAGAAAGTTTCAGTATCACCTTCCAGCAATGACAATCACTATCAGCCTGATTGATAGACATTGTTGAATAATTGTGGGAAGAGAGGGTTAAGGGTTGAACATTGACCAATGTCTCAAGTGAGGTAGTTGGTGGCAGAGAACATTTGAAGGAACATTATGGATCTTAGACACTCACGCTAAGTCACTGAACTTCTTCTGACATCGTGTCCATGTCCTCAATACCTGATTGCTTGGATTGATCTCGTAGTGATCTGCACCAAATTTAATTAACCTGATAGCTTTAATTAATGCCAGCGAGGATGGATTGGGCCTCTGATAATGGCCGTGGCCAATGAACAGAATGATTAGTGCTCAGGGCACATTGAAAAGTCACTACTGAGTAGGATGCAGGATGATGCTACCTCACAGACATTTAATTAAACAGATCCAGGTTAATTCTACATCATGATAATGGTGCTCACCCCAGAATCTATTGAACTTCAGAAGACAATTTACCTGAAACATTCCCCATCTCCACAGCCACATCTGTGAGATGTAGATAATCAAATCTGTGGGATTTATTAGCTTTTAGGCTCATTAACTTTACAAGAAGTTTTTTTTTACTAGTACTGATTTCTTTTATTTCCTGTTTCGACAGTAATGTTTTTTGTTCCCTTTGTCTTCTGTGAGACAGACATAAAATATTGTTTATTTCTGCTGCCATTCCCTTCTTCCTCATTGTAAATTCTCTTGTCTCTGTCAGTAAGGGATACCATTTCCATGCTGCATGGTTATACAACTCAATTAAACAAAGGAGTCTGTACGTTCTCCCAGCAGCCACCTGGTTTCCTCCAGGTGCTCCAGTTTCCTCCCACAGTCCAAAGACATACCAGTTGGTTGGTTAATTGGTCATTGTAAATTGTCCCGTGATTAGGCTAAGGTTAACTCAAAGATTGCTGGGTGGTTTGAAGGGCCGTAAGGGTCTACTCCTCGCTGTCCCTCAATAATTAAAATTAAAATAAATTAATAAAAATAGTTCTCTCTTCATTTACCTTTTGTTTAGATGAAACTGGTCTGTTTATTCCATGAACTACTCCTCAATCCATATGTGTTATTTTGGTACTGTTTAATTATTTCTAGGCACTTAAATCAAAGATTTTCCATAATTCTAAATCTACCAAATCATCCTGTTTATCATTACACAGCACCCTCAAAAATCTCCAGTAGATTTCAAAATATAATTTTTATCTATTTATTTTAAATTTTTATTGAGATATACTTCTGGCCCTGCAAACCACCCAGCAACCTGAGATTTAACCTCATCCTAATAACGGGACAATTTACAATGACCAATTAACCTACCAACTGGTACATCTTTGGACTGTGGGAGGAAACCAGAGCACCCGGAGGAAACCCATGCAGTCACGGGGAAAACGTACAAACTCTTTACAGGCAGCAGTGGGAATTGAACCCAAGAAACTGGTACTGTAAAATGTCCTTTTTATAAATTCAGGGGATCTGGCAGGGAGCAACAATGCAGAATGAGCAAACTGGTGAATTGTTTTATAGGCGGCTAAGGTGCTACAACCGCCCATTCACCTCTTCCCTCTCCTCCATTCAGTGCCCCAAACGACCCTTCCAGGTAAGGCAACACTTCACCTGCGAATCTGATGGGATCATCTATTGTGTCTGCTGCTCACGATACGGCCTTCTCTACGTTGGTTAGATCCATCGCAAATTGGAGGGACTGCTTCATGGAGCACCTCTGCTCCATCTGCCAAAGGCAGAACTTCCCAGTGGACTAACATTTTAATTCCGATTTCCATTCCCATCCCACCATGTCCCATGTCACATCCTATGGCCTCCCCTTGTGCCAAGATGGGGCCACACTCAGGGTGGAGGAGCAACACTTTATATACCATCTGGGTAGCCTCCAACCAAATGGCATGAATTTCAATTTCTCCTTTTGGTAAAAAATAATCCCTCTCCTCCCCTCTTTTTCTATTCCCTACTCTGGCTCTTAACTCTTCTCACCTGCCTATCACCTCCCCCTGCTTCCCCTCCTCCTTCCTTTCTCCTATGGTCCACACTCCTCTCCTATCAGATTCATTCCTCCTCAGCCCTTACCTTTTCCACCTACCTGGCTTCACCTATCACGTTCCAGCTAACCTCCTTCCCCTATGCCCCACCTTTTTATTCTGGTGTCTTCTCGCTTTTTTTCCAGTCCTGACATAAAAACATAGAAACACAGAAAACCTACAGCACAATACAGGCCCTTCGGCCCACAATGCTGTGCTGAACATGTACTTACCTTAGAAATTACCGAGGGTCACCCACAGCCCTCTATTTTTCTAAGCTCCATGTACCTGACGTAGGGTCTCAGCCCGAAAGGTCGACAGTTCATTCCTTCCCCTAGATACTGACTGAACTGCTAGTTTTTCCAGAGGTTTGTGTGTGTTGTTTTGTTTTATAATTGCCACATGTAGCGAAGTTCTGTGAAAACCTGGTCCTGCATGCTGTTCATACAGATCAATTTATTACACAGTGCGCTCAGCTAGTACAATAGCAGAATGGGACTAGAGTGTAACAACCAACAGCAGAGAAAGAGAGCTGTGCAGGTAGCCAATTATGTGCTTGGTCATTCAAGGTACATTGTGAGGTCAGGAGTACAATCTTATTGTACTAGGCAACCATTCAATTGTCATAACAGGGGAATAGAAACCCTTCTTGAGCCTGGTGGTGTGTGCTTTCAGGCTTTTGTATGTTCTGGCCAATGGATTGTTGTATGAGCAGCTGGTGCATGTCACTAGTCCTGGTTATGTGACCACTGATGCCAGGCAGACAATCTCTGAAGAGTATTGATAATGGCTGAGGTCACCCATCTTGTAAAGACACCGCCCAGAAGAAAGCAATGGCAAACCACTTCTGTAGAAAAATTTTCCAAGAACAATCTTGGTCAAGGAAAGACCATGATCATCCATGTCATACAACATGGCACATGATAGTGATGCCTGATAGGGGGGAGAAGAAAAGAGAATCTGTGGGGTGGGTAGGGACTTTGATTACACTGGGTGCTTTATCAAGGCAGTGAGAAGTTCAGACAGAGTCTTTGGAGGGGAGGTTGGTTTCCCTGATGTTCTTAGTTGTGTGTCCACAGCTTTCTGCAGTCTTTTGAGGGAGCGTCACCAGTGCTGGATGAGCAGGCTGGAGTTGTATTTGTGACTGTGATGTGAAATGTGGTCTAAAGGTGAATTCCAAATGACCAAATAATTCTTCTGCCAACAACAATATCATTCATCTCATCCACCCAGCAGTGAGTTATCCATTTAAATACTTACACAATAATAAATACCTTTCAGAGCTAATGTGTATGCCATGATTTATAGAGCTAATAAGATGCTCAGTACTATATGGGAAGTTTCATGCAAGTTCGCTAAAGTTACAAAGTTAACATTTCAATGAAGCAAGAGCTACAACCAAGCCAACAAGCTCTGCAGCGTTTGAACTAAAACTGTGAATAAAGAGTTCAAAATACCGGTCTCACCTGGGAAACAGGCCCTTCAGCCGATAGTGTACTTCTGAGCTAGTCCCATTTGCCTGTACTTGGCCCGTATCCTCTAAACCTTTCCTATCCATGTACCTGTCAAAACATCTTTTAAATGTTGTAACTGTGACTGCCTCTACCACCTCCTTTCATGGCTTAACCTCTGTCCTCTGTGTGAAAAGTAACCACTCAGATCCCTTTTAAATTTTTCCTTTATCAGCTTAAATCAATGCCCTCTAGTTTTAGATTCCCTTGCTTGGAAAAGAAAGGGTTATGAAAATCTGCCTTATCTCTGTTCTCATGACTTTACAAACCTCCATAAGGTCACCCATTAGTCTCCTTCACTCCAGGAAAACCAAATCCAGCCGATCCAGTCTCTCCTTGTAAATCAAGCCCTCTGATCCCAGTAATGTCCTAAATCTTTTCTGCACTCTCTAGTTGGCCTATGACCACACTATGTTGAATCTCTCTGATCAGCTCTTGCCTTTCCAAGTGAGTATTAATCTTCTTACTGAAAATTGTTTACAGTACCTTCCGTACTACTGATGTGAGGCTCACAAATCTATCATGTACAGACATTGCTACTGTGTTCTGAGGGACATGTTTACTCTCCTCCAGTCAACTGCTACCTCAGCCGTGTCCTGCAAGCATTCGAAAATCCCAGTCAGGGCCCGCAGTCTCTTTCCTTGCCTCCTCGAGCAGACGAGGATCAATTCCATCTGGTTCTGGGGAATTGTCCTCCTTTAAGCCCACAAATGTATCTTTTTTCTCTGTAACCTTAAACTTGTAACTGCCGGTGAAAAATGATATCGTATCTGTTAAATAGGGGCCATGGACCATTCTGATTTGATAGAGAATGGACGTGAAAGCACAGAGGAACATCTGGAGAAATTTCTGAAACGCTCGTTCGCTGCTATCATTACTGCGCGGTCGGGAGTCTTTCGGAGGGTAGGCCTCAAAATCCCCGGCTTTGCTTGCTGTTGGCAACCGAGGTTGAGGTCGAATCCTTCGGACAGAGATGGCGCTCAGTACTCGGTGTCGGAGAGCTGATCAGAGCTCAAAGTTTTTGGATGACTCACAGTCGGACTGTGGTTGGCTTGGCAGGGAGAGTTCTTCCTTCTCCTGTCTGCGTGAGATGTGGGACATTTGAGAGACTTTGAACTTTTACTGTGCTCATGGACTTCATCAAGTTATGGTATTGTTGCACTGTTGTAACTATATGTTATAATTATGTGGTTTTGTTAGTTTTTTCAGTCTTGGTCTGTCCTGTGTTTTGTGATATCACACTGGAGGAAATATTGCATCATTTCTTAATGCATGCATTACTAAATGACAATAAAAGAGGACTACGTGTCTTCATAATCTAAAAAAAACTATACCCTTTAACTTTAGCCTCCACGACACCGGGAGAAAAATTATTACAACCATTAACCTTATCAATGGTACCTTAAGGTTGTTATAGTCAGGTGTGGTAATCAGGACAAGCTCCCACTTCCTATTAAGTGTTCCCAGTGGCATGCGCCTCAAATAGCCTCTGACAACCAAGTTTAACTCCTGGCCTTCACGTATGGCTCGGCTACTAACCCCGGGGAACCATTTCTACCGATAGAAGAGGCAAAGGCAGGTTTACTGGCACCTTAAAGTCAGTCGCTTCAGGCAGATGGGGTTCTTCAGCGGTGGTTGGCTGCTCATCTAGAAGGAAAACTCTGATCTCAAATCCCCACTGCCTTGCAGTTGTCCCATTCATGGGAAAGGCTTTGAGAGTAAAGTCTGAGGGAAAAATCCATGAGCTGGCGTCCCTAAGGCAGGTCTATGTTAATTCAATGTCAACTGGCAACTCCGTGACACAGCCGGTGCCGAACTGTATCAGTCTCTCCTGTTGCTTTGGGTCCATCAGATGCGTAGAGAGAGGGAGCCTGCTACATAGGCGACATCTTGCTCTCCCTGTCGTACTCCCCCAATCGCTGCTGCTTCTTTAGTGCACCAGGATGCCAAAAGCTTTGTGCAATTTGACTGTTCTTTCTGGACTTGCGGAACAGCAGAGTCCAAGATCAGCAAATTCAACATCCTGGGAATATAGAAAAGAGAACAATTCTGTACAGGAACATTTACACCCTCCATGTCTTGGCTGCCCACAATGCCAGATTATGCTGTTTACATCGCCATACATGTGATCTATATTCCTTAACTCCCCATCTGTCCATGTGCCCATCTAAGTGTTTCTAAAATATTGCTGTCATATCTTCTTCCACCACCTCCCCTGCAAGAGCTTTCCAGATGCCTACCACTCTTAGTGTAAAGAAACATGTTGCATAAATCTCCTTTAAACTGTAACCCAACCCACCCCAATACCGACCCCCACATTCTGTGGCCAAGCCAATTTTGGATTCAGCTACCAAGTATCCATGGATCTCACTTGCCTTATTATTTTAGATCAACCCACCATCAGCCACCCTATCAAATTCCTTAGTAAAGTCCATGCAGACAATTCCCATTACCCTTCCTCAACAATCATCTTCATCACCTCCTCAAAAAAAAGTCAATGAAGCTTGTGAGGTGACTTTCACTGCTTCAAGCCATACTGACTGCCCCTAGTAAGTCCATGCTTTTCCAGAAGAGAGTAGGTTCTTTCTTCAACAATGACAAAAGAATCATTAAACAACACACACAAAAAGTGCTGGTGAATGCAGCAGGCCAGGCAGCATCTACAGGAAGAGGTACAGTCGACGTTTGAGGCCAGGACCTTTCGTCAGGACTAACTGAAAGAAGAGATAGTAAGAGGGTAAGATAGTAAAAGAATCATTAGTCTGTTTGTGTCTGCTACCTTTCTAACTTTCGGATCGGATCGGATTCTTACTTTTTGTCTTCTTACTTTTTAACTTATTTTTTGTATTTTTTTTTCACAGTAACACGTCGAAGCTGCACCCTCTCTAACATGCTGGTAGAGAGAGTTTTATCTGGGTTTTTAGTGCTGGAAATAGTTACATTCCGACACGCGGGACAGAAGCATGGTCGCATTGTTCATTCCAGGGACCAGCTTGCGCTAATACCGGCCGGTTTAGTGAGCAGAGGGATCACAAAGTTGAGAAAAGAGGACCGGGTCGAGACAACAGAGACTTATGGAGAAGAGGAGTTCAGTGGGTAATAAAATGGACGACTTCACGCCGCCAGCCAGGCGTCAGAGAACATTTCGGAAGTGTAGTGTTATGTGTTTCACTGGAACGGGGCTGCACAAGGACATACCCGAACAAAACTTTTCCATGGACGGCTTCCAGACCGTTCGGGCTGACCGGAAGTGCACTGAGAGCGGTAAGCGTAAAGGAGTTGGGTGCTTACTGTTCTGGCTAACAACAGATGGCGCAATCTGGGTCATATTACGATCGAGGAACGTGTTTGTAGACCGGATATTGAACTTTTTACTGTTGGACTTCGGCCACATTCCACCGAGATACAACACTGGGCGTTCCTGCCTGTGGCCATCGAACTTGCAGCTCCTCCCGTGGAGGGTCAGACACCCTGAGCCGATAGACTGGTCCTGGCCTTTTTTCCATCTGGCATAGTTTGCATTTTGTTGTTTGATTGTTTGTGGTTTTTGTATTGCTATATTTATGCTCTATTCTTGTTTGGTGCGGCTGTAACGAAACCCAATTTCCCTCGGGATCAATAAAGTATATCTGTCTATCTTTATACAGTGGAATGGCTCTGACCACACCCCAGTTCTCTGGAACCTCACCTGTGGAGAAAGAGGATACAAAGACCTCTTTCAAGCCCCTAGCAAGCTCCTCTCTTGCTTCTCTCCACAGCCTGGGGTCGTCTATCAAGACCTATGGACGAACCCACATTCAAGCTTTTCAAGAGGCTGAAAACCTCCTCCTTCTTGATCTCAACGTTTCTGGACAATCAGGACACCCTACACCAACCTTGCTCTGTCCGTCCTTCTCCGTGGTGAATACTGATGTGCGCTACTTCTTTAGGACCTCATTCATTTCTTGTGGTTGGTTGATCAGTTAAGAGTGTACTGGTTATGAAAGAGTTAAGTCGGTTGCTGAGTGAGATGAAACCCGTCAGAATTTGCATTAATTTAGTTCATTTCTACACACTAGCTTGTAGGCATATCACAAATATTACAGCAACAGAAGAATAATGAGACAATGCAGCATTCAGTGTCTGTTGTTCTTTCCTCTTGCTGCAGGATCATTTTCCACGGTTCCACAGAAATGTGATTTGCCTATTTGCCATTTTCTTATGAAAAGCTGCTCACAAAAATGCCCCAACAGACATCACCTTACATCCTGAGAAATATCTGTTTACTCCCTCACTTTGTGTTCTGCTCACTAATCGGTTCTCTGTCCAGGACGGCAGCATACTGTGTGAAGACAGATGGGGTGAGGTGGAGGTGTGCATAGAGGCACAAATACCACAGTGTAAAGTCCAAGCGAATTTTGATATTTCTCTAAAAGAAGGACTTAGATTGACTCAATTAGAGAGTAGTTACATCAACAGATGTTCTGGGTTAGTCCCACTTCCCTTCGTCTTTCTGCTTTCTGCCTCCATACCTTCATTCATTAAGTTACGTTATCCATTATGACGTGGGCGATCATGGTCTTCCATGACTATGATTGTTCTTGCAAATTTTTCTACATGTAGCCCCCTGGTAAGCCTCAGGCTCGCTCAACTCGCTTCCGACTAGGGGGAGCAGCCTTTGGCCCCAGCAAACTGGGTAATCAAGTTTGTGTGGACGCTGTGTGTTGTGTCCCCTGTGTAACATCAGTACCCCGGAATAACATTCAGTCCACAATGTGCGGTTAAACAATTAAGATTTTATATTTAAGTATAGGGTTAGTAGAGAACAAAAGAAAAGGATAACAAATAAAAGGTGCCAATAATCTCATAAACGTGTCCAGTGCACAAATGTTGGAGCTCATGGATTCCCTGTCGCTGATCCTCCTTCGCTCGTCGTCGACCCCTGGGCTCCCGCCCCGAGCCCAGGTCCAGCGGGTCTGGCAACTGTCTCCTCAAGCCACCTCTTCTCTCTTCATCCTCTTCGCGCCTTCTCCCCCAAGCCCGCACAACTAGCAGCTTTCACACAGACAGAGAGAATAACATCTAACCCAATTAGTTAACAAATGAATACAAGTCCCATTATCACTAATTATAATCCAAACATACTGCTATAGAGAACCGCAGTCTCAGCAGTTAACGGTACAGAGAAGCCATTTTATTCACCTTAGCAGTAACATGAAAGAAGAAACCCTTACATACAGAAGTGGTTTGCCATTGCCTTCTTCTGGGCAGTGTCTTTACAAGACGGGTGACCCCAGCCATTATCAATACTCTTCAGAGGTTGTCTGCCTGGTGTCAGTGGTTACATAACCAGGATTTGTGAAATGCACCGACTGCTCATACGACCATCCACCACCTGCTCCCATGGTTTCAAGTGACCCTGATCAGTGGCTAGGCAGGTGCTACACCTTGCCCAAGGGTATTAAGTAACAACTCGTAATGGAGAGTCAGTAAATTGGACCCAAGATTGACTTCACCAAAGAAGATAGGACAGTGCTGGAGTGGTATTTCTCTGAATGGACATCTGTGACCAATAGCATTCCACAGGGCTCAGAGCTGAGACCTCTGTGCTTGTGTTCTATATAAATAATTTGCACACATATATAGGTGGGGGGGGGGAATTGATTAGTAATTTTGTGGAGAAATTGATGTTGTGTAGAGTGTGTCCGTTTGTCAAAGGATACATTATAAAACGGACCAGTATGAACAAAAATTAAATGTGGGCAGAGAAATGACAGAAGTTTAATATGTTCTTAATATTTCATCCAGGTTCCGTAAGATTGTTAAAGCTGAGGTGATAATGGGAACAACCTCCCATTACCTATTAAATTCTTCCAATGGGGTGCATCTCAGATAGCCTCTGACAACTACTTCTAGCTCCTGCCTTCATGTGTGGCTTAGCTACTAAACCTGGTGGAAATGTTTCCACTGACAAGAGGAGGGGTAAAAGCAGGTTCTAGGTGCCTTAAAGCCAGTTGAAATACTAGAGTCTATGCGGGGATAACAAAGTGACGCCGAAGTTCCAAAATTCCCGTAGGGATATCACAAGGTGGCAGTCATAGAATATCCCTGAACACAAGTGGTCGCCACATAACACATTCGAATCCAGGTACAAATTAACAAAAAGAGGTCGCCACAGGATACTCCAGAAATCCAAGTATGGATCCTACAAAGTGACAGTCACGTATCCAATATGCACCGTGTGCCGCTAATTATCACAACCTTCTGGACATGGAGAATTATTAGACTCACCCACAGCTGTAACGAACTCTTCAACCAACTCCACCCAGCTCGTTCTCCCGCTGGTAGCTTGCAGTCCGCTGTCCTTTAACTGCCGAATGTTCCAGCAACCTCTCCGCATCTTGTTAATGACGTCATTCATCCACCTCGTCCAGGCGCCTAAAGTGACGCTTACAGGGTAAAAGAAAACATTGACATGTAATAAAGGAAATCTCAAATGTCCGCTGACTGGCAGCTATACCTACTCATGGGGAAGGCTTCGGGAGTAAACTCTAAGGAGTCCCTTAGACAGTCCTACATTGAGTTTGACGCTGACTGGTAACTCCTGTGACCACCCTGGTTCGAAAATGAATTGGTCTCTGTTGTTCCTTTGGATTCATCAGCTGTGTGGAGAGGGGGAGCTTGCTACATGGGCAACAGCTTGCTCTCCATATCGTACCACCTGGCTTGTGTATCACGGAGACAGCTAGGACATGACATCCATGCTTAACCCCTACCAATGGAGGGTCTCAGTATTTCAGCCAGAGGTTAAATTTGGACTTTTCATCAAAGTCACTGGCCCTTAGAACAATGTTTATGAGGCATTTGGACTGGGATACCAGCCAAATGCTTCCAAGACGACCACAACTTTGCCGTAGGGTTTGGAGGCTTGTGTGCCTCAGTGACCCGGACACCTACGTTAGCCAGAGTCAGGGCTTTATGCTTTGTCTCTTGTTAGGGTTACCCATGCCAAACAGGTCAAAGGATATAAGCCAGACTAAGAGTGGACCACTGGTCCTCCAAGTTCAGGAGTTCAGCTCAGGCCTAACAACCCTGACTGGTTAATCAAAACTGTTCCAGAAACAGCAATGAGGAATCCTTCTACCTCTGAGTGTGACGGTATTCCTGAGTCTCCACCCGGGACATACATGGCTGACAGGAGTGAAAACCGAGAGGAAGTTACATGAAGGAAGCCCTGAACGCCACCAGGACCAAGACCAAAATTAGTTTTGCCAAGGACAGGCAGAGATGGAGACCTTCATTGCTGCCCTAAACACCAGCAGCGTAACAGGCAGTAAGTATGTACAAAATGTATGCAAACGGGACGAGCACGGCTCAGCAAATTGGTCAGCACAGACAAGTCAAAGTCAAAGCCAAGTTTAATGTCACATGGGCAAGTACATGTATGCACAGGCGATGTGCAACAGCTTCAGGACCCTGTTGTGCAAGGCTCAGGACGTGCACCATCAGGTTACTACCCCTCAACCATCAGGCTCCTGAACAAAAGGGGATAACTACACTCACTTGCCAATCCCCTGAGATGTTCCCACAACCAATGATCTCACTTTAAGGACCCTTTATCTCATTATCTCATGTTCTCGTTAGTTATTGCTATTCATTTATATTTGCATTTGCACAGTTTGTTGTTTCCTGCAGAATAGTCGATCTTTCATTGATCCTATTATAGTTACTGAGTCGTGGCTATCCCTCGAGGTCGAGGATGACGGTCTTCGTTCTGAAGAAGCGGCCCACAGAGCGAAGACGCCTGTGCGTGTATTTGTTTAACGTTTACTTGATGTTGCACTCCAAAAAGCACACGACACTTCACAAATCAACCAACTGATTCCAATGGCATGGAAACCACGACAACTGGAGCTGATGGATTTGTGGCAGCCTTCATCCGCCTTCACAGCCGTTCAGTTCGAAGTAACTTCGTCCGCCTGTTCCACCGTTGAGGTCTTGGTTGGATTGTTCTTTGTCAGGGACCTCACCCTCGACCTTACTGCCATGAGTGACCCTACCAGGAGCATAGCTCCAGACGGCATCGATCTCGTGATCTCAGGACCACACAAGCTTCTCCACCACGACAAGGTGACAACCCACAGAGAAGAGTTACTGAGTATGGCCACAGGAACATGAATCTCAGGGTACTTTGATAATAAAATGTACTTTGAACTCTGAACTTTTTCATGGACACTTAGCATCAGATTAGCAGCATTCACATGAAAACATTTTTACAAATAAAGAACACAAATAGCATGTTCAGAGTGCAAGTGGTCACATGATCAGAGTGTTGCTAAAACATAGTGATTAGGTTGAAGAACCAAATATTGGAGGGAAGTAGCTGTTCTTAGACCTGGTGGTGTGAGACTTCAGACTCCGCTACCTCCCGCCCATTGGAAGATGGAGAAGAGTAAGAAAGATGTGAGTAACAGATTTGAAATTTCTTACTAGCTCTTCTTTCAGTTAGTCCTGATGAAGGGTCTCAACCCGAAATGTTGACTGTACCTCTTCCTAGAGATGCTGCCTGGCCTGCTGCGTTCACCAGCAACTTTGATGTGTGTTGCTTGAATTTCCAGCATCTGCAGAATTCCTTGTGTTTGCGTTTTTAAAGATGTGGGTAATTAGAATTAGCATAGGTAGAGATCATAATGAGCTTGGACAGGTTGCGTTGAAGAACCTATTACTATGCTCTGTTTCAAAGACGCAATGACTGTAAAAGCATATGTAGAATGAGATTGCTGAGAAACAAGTCCTGTCTGAAATCTCATGACCTGGGACACAATGATGTCATGATTGACATGAGAAGAGAAAGCTATTTCTTTAAATGTAATTTAAATTCAATTCACCACAAGATACATTTCAATATTTCCAAATCTAGATGGATTTAAATCACTGTGATTTTTTGGCAGGTATAATTATATTGATTGGTGTTATTGATTCCTGCCAGAACAAAACGGTAAAGTCATGGAAACTTACTGGAAAGTTTCAGAATGGCATAATGTTTATTTTAATAAAGCAAATCACTGCAGGATCTTAAATGCTGATTTAAAGAATTCCATGAAGAGACCTCTGTGGCAATGAATAATTCAGTGATTAAACTGGATATTTACAACAGAACAAGTTAAAGGTTCAGTTGGAACATTACTGAAAAATAGTCAGAAACCTACAATTTCAGAATTAAAACCAGACTTTAATATAATTTTGACTTATAGACTTGTTCCCCAGTTGTTTAGTCAGTTTATCAGAAAATAAAATTATTTTGTGATTTATTTTTTAAACTTAGTACATAACATTGCTTTTGTTTTATTTCTCTGTGAGAGTCGGAGTCAGAGAACACAGAAAGCAGCACTTCAGCCCTGCAGATCAGTGCTGGCTTCCCTGCCCATCAACCCTATTCCATCTGCCTGCTTTAGGGCAGTTTTAGGGTTGGCGGTGAAAGATTTAACAAGAACCTGAGTTGCAACGTTTTCACAGTCTGGATATTAGATACTGTATATGGAACCAGCTGCTAGAGGAAGTGGTTGAAGCGGGTATAGCAGGTATACATTTAACTACTATATGTGGGCGGGGTGACGGATGACAAAGAGTTTAGAGGGTCATAGACCAAGAGGTGGGAAATGGAATTAGCTTGAATATACATCTTGGTCAGCCAAAGGGCCTTTCTCTGTGCTGTATGACTCTAAAACGGTACAGACCTTTCAGCCCAAGATGACTGTGCTCACTATGCGGACAGTTTAAAATGTATATCTGCCTGGACATGATGCATATCAATCCACTTATTCTATGCCTGTTCATGTGCCTGCCTAAATGCTTCTAAAACATTGCTACCTTACATTCTATGACCATAAGACATAGAGGCAGATTTAGGCCATTTGGCCCATCAAGTCTGTTCTGCCACTTCATTCTGGCTGATCTACTTTCCAGTTCAGCCCCAATCTCATGCCCTCTCTCTGCAATCTTTCATGCTCTGTCTAATCAGTGCCTAGCAGCCTCCTTCTTAATGTGTTCCAAGTTCCCACCACTCTCTGTGTGAAAAATCTTTTCTCATAAATCTGCTTTAAACTTTCCCCCTTTCCCCGTAAAGCTATTTGGCACTTTCATGCTGGAAGAACTGGCTATCTACTCTATCTACCTGGCTGATTCCCCCCTTTTAATTTTGCGAACTTCCATCGGATCTTCCGTCAGCCCCCGACACTCTGGAGGAAACAAATGCAAGTTTGTCCAATCTTTCCTTGTAGCTAACACTCTTTAATCCAGAAAACATACCAGTGAGTGTCTTCTGCACCTCTCCAAATCCTTCCTGTAATGTGGTGACCACAACTGTATGCAGTACTCCAAATCAGATTAGATTAGATTCAACTTTATTGTCATTGTGTCGAGTACAGATATGCATTGAAATGCATTTAGCATCTGACCAGAAATGCAAAGAATAGTATTATTTACAAAATAACTGTGAACAAAAAAAGTGTTACAGCACACAAATATAGAAGTTCTGAGACAGTACAATACGGATGCAATACTGCTTAGTATTGTGGCTTAAACAAGGTTTCATACAGTTACATTATGACTTTCTGATTTTTATACTCAACCCCCTGACAGATGAAGGCAGGTGTTCTGTGTGCCTTAACCACCCTGTCTACAGGTATTCCTTCTTTCAGGAGCTATGGATTTCCACCTCAAGATTCCTCTTCAAATCAATGTTGCTGAAGGCCCCGTTATTTACTGTATACTTTCCTCGTGCCTACTTCCTTCTCCCAAAGAGCAACACCTCACGTTGTCTGGACAAACCATTTCTCTGCCCATAGCTCCAATTGATCTATATCATGCTGATGATAGTCTTCACTATAAATCCACCAACTTATTTTGTCATCTATAAATGTCCTAATCAGTTCATCTACGTTTTCATCCAAATCACAAAAAAAACAGATCTCTGCAGAACACCACTGGTCACAGACCTTCAGTGAGAATAACATGCCTGGACCGTTATGTTTTGCCTTGTATGGCTGAGACAATTTTCAATATAATCTACCAACTCAGTGTGGATGTCATGGGTCCTTATCGACTTGGTGACATGACATCAACATTTCACTCAATGTCAACTAAACAAAATAACTGGCCACCAGCTTTAAACACCTGCTCCTTTCTACTTCAATGGTGTTAAGGTTGAGAGGGCTGAGTAATTAGGCTCCTCAGTGTGATTCATCAATAGTGTCTCTCGATCCTATCACACTGATGTCACAGCCAGGAGAGCTCACCAATTCCCCTACTGCCTCAGGAAGCTGAAGAAATTTGACATATCTTCAACAACTCTGGCCAATTTTGATAAGTGTACCGTAGAAAGCATTCTGGCCGGATGCATAATGCCTTAGTTTGGCTACTGCATGTGATCACGAGGAACTGCAGAGGACTGTGGACACAGCGCAGCACATCACAGGAATCAGCCTCCCCTCCATGGACTCTGCCTACACTTCTCACTGCCTCGGCATAGCTCCCAGCTTAATCCACGACTGCACCCTTACTGGATATTCTGTCTTCTCCCCTCTCTCACTGGCAGAAACGGTAAAAGCCTGAAAGTACGTATCACCAGGCTCAAGACCAGCTTCTTTCCTACTCTTAAATGAACTTCTTGTACGATAAAATGGACTCTTGGCCTCACAATCCCCCTCATTACGGACTCACACGTTACCGTTATCTGCACATAATTTTTTTGGTAGCTCTTACACTTTATTCTGCATTCTTACTGTTTCACTTTATTTTAGCTCAATGCACTGTGTAGTGATTTGATCTGTATGTAGGGTAAGCTTTTCACTGCATCTTGGTACAAACGACAATAATAAATTGAATGCAAAACCAAAAACAAAAGCAACACGCACAAAATGTTGGAGGAACTCAGCAGGCCAGGCAGCATCCACGGAAAAGCGTACAGTTGACATTTCGGGCCGAGACCTTTCATCAGGACTACAGGAAAAAAAAACACTAAACTCTCTCTGCAACTGGAAATGAATACAATGTTGAATAGATTAGCTTATGTGTATTGGCGTTTAGGGCAGCAATGAAGGTCCTCCATCTCTGGTGGTGTTCAGGGCTTCCTTCATCACGTCAGCAGCTTCCTCTCAGTTTTCACTATTGTCAGTCATGCAAGCCCCAGTTGGAGACCGGGAGTACCATTGAACTTAGATGTAGAAGAGTTCTTCATTGCTGTTTCCGTAACAATTTTGTTTGACCTGTCATGGTTGTTAGCCCTGAGATGAATGCCCAAAACCTGGAGGACTGGTGGACCACTTTTAATCTGGCCTCTACCCTTTGAACTGTCTGGCATAGGTGACCCTACCAAGAGCTAAAGCATAAAACCCTGACTCCAGCCAACATAAGGAACACAAGCCTCCAAACCTCAACCAGATTGTGGTCCTCCTAGAGATACATGTATGGCGCTGTTGCTTAAAGAGGAGCAGGTAGCTTGGTCAGTGTAGCCAAACTCTCCCAAACCGGAATCATCCTCAGCTGGAATTCACAGACTTGTTTTCTCAATTTCATATTGTTAGGAACAAACAACTTTAATAATTAATTAAACATATTTACAGTTAAACATTCCATTTTCACAGCTTGGTTTTTGATTTCCAAGTATTTAATAATTAAGCACTGAAGTCTGCTGGGAGGTAACGTATTAAAATAAATATTTGTGTAATCGGTCTGATCAAGGCTGCAGCATCCATGAAGCATGGGAGCTTATATGTCACATCAAAACTCACGATTGATCAGCTCAACTGTGCATTGCCTTTATGAGGCAAGGGAAGAACCAAACTGTTAAATATGTTAAATAATTTAATATTGATAAACACATTGTGATGTTTCTACTTAAATACTTGCAAGTGAATACCAGGGTGAATTCTGAATGGTGTCTAGCAGACTATACCTCTGAAGTTTTGCAGTTCCTGTTTAACGAGTAAACCTCGACGCTGTCAGCGGTTGGGTTCCGTAGCAAGGTTTATTCAATGTGGATCATAGAATTGGACTTCTAATTCAGATTTAAGACCATAAGACCATAAATTATAGGAACAGAATTAGGCCATCTGGCCAATTGAGTCTGCTCCGCCATTCAATCATGGCTGATCCTTTTTTTAAATCTCCTCCTCAACCCCAGTTCCCGGCCTTCTTCCTGTAACGCTTAATGCCACGGCCAATAAAGAACCTATCAATCTCTGCCTTAAATACACCCAACGACCTGACCTCCACAACTGCACGTGGCAACAAATTCCACAAATTCACTACCCTTTGGCTAAAGAAATTTCTCGCATCTCTGTTTTGAAAGGGCACCCCTCTATCCTGAGGCTGTGCACTCTTGTCCGAGACATTCCCAACATGGGAAATATCCACTGCACATCAACCCCCTCATCCTTCTAAATTCCAGCGAGTACAGATCCAGAGCCATCAAATGTTCCTTGTACGATAACCCTTTCATTCCTGGAATCATCCTTGTGAACCTCCTCTGGACACTCTCCAGTGCCAGCACATCTTTTCTAAGATGAGGAGCCCAAAACTGTTCACAATACTCAAGGTGAAGCCTCACCAGTGCTTTATAAAGCCTCAGCATCACATCCTTGCTCTTGTATTCTAGACCTCTTGAAATGAATGCTAACATGGCATTTGCCTTGCTCACCACCGACTCAACCTGCAAGTTAACCTTCAGGGTGTTCTGCACAAGGATTCCCAAGTCCCTCTGCATCTCAGATTCCTGGATTTTCTCCCTGTTTAGAAAACAGTCCACACATTTATTTCTACTACCAAATGCATGACCATGCATTTTCCAACATTGTATTTCATTTGCCACTTTCTTGCCCCTTCTCCTATTCTAAGTCCTTCTGTATCCTACCTGTTTCTTCAACACTACCTGCCCCTCCACCAATCTTTGTATCATCTGCAGACTTGGCAACAATGCCATCTATTCTATTATCTATATCATTTATGAGCAGCATAAAAAGCAATGGTCCTAACACTGACTCCTGCGGAACACCACTAGTCACTGGCAGCCAACCAAAAAAGGATCATTTTATTCCTACTCGCTGCCTCCTATCAATCAGTCAATGCTCTAACCATGTTAGTAACTTTCCTATAATACCATGGGCTCTTAACTTGGTAAGCAGCCTCACGTGTGGCACCTTGTCAAAGGCTTTCTGAAAATCCAAATATTCAATATCATTCAATATCTATCCTACTTGTAATCTCCTCAAACAATTCCAACAGGTTCGTCAGGCAGGATTTTCCCTGAAGGAAACCATGCTGACTTTGTATTATCTTGTCCTGTGTCACCAAGTACTCTATCACCTCATCCTTAACAATTGACTCTAACATCTTCCCAACTACTGAGGTCAGGCTAACCGGCCTTTATGATGTTTTGATGTGTTCTAGCTCTGGCTGCTCTTTGTTGTTACTACTTTGGGGCGATTTGTGAGTGGGGGCACCCTGCAGATATTAAACATTGAGCTGAGCTGAATTTAAATAAGCCTTTTGATTTTGTGTTCCTAAATTCCATGCTTTCACTCACCTTTTTTTTGGTTGCCATTTCCACAATTTTTTTTGTGCGAAGGGGAGTGGGTTTGATGTTTGATATTTCTCTTTGGGCGGATTGATTCCATGGTTTCGTGACTCTATGTGGGGAAGATGAACTTCAGCTTTGTAAACTGCATACATACTTCGATAATAAATCTACTTTGAAGATTGAACTTTGAACTTCAACAGATCAATTGTCTCTTTGTTTGAATCATTGTCATGCTTTTCTTATTCTTTTCTACCCGTTTATACAATTCCTATAAATGTGAGGTCACATTAGTAACCAGTATTTGCTGCAACTCTCTCCCACAGCCACCCCAGTATTCTCATCCCACTCAATTCTGGAAAACTCTCACATAACATGGATTTTCTGTATGGGTCATACAACACCGCTCTTCATTCTAGTGCATCTGATCCTTTGCCTCTTCCCTTCCCCCAGGGTTCCTCACCATTATGGTCTGGACCCATTATTGCTATCTCTCACTCTTTTGCTCAAATGCAATCCTTTCTGTAATTATACTTCCTGGATCAACACACAAATCTTTTACGTTCTTTGAAAAACAGCAAAAAAAAATAGAATTGTACTGCATAGATACAGGCCATTCAGCCCAACACACCCATGCCAACCTGTAGACACCTTCCTCAATCAATCCCAACATCCAGGATCCCTTTGCACCTGAGTGATTGAAATGCCCCTCCAGACATTTCTTAAACCCTGTCAGTGGCTCTACTTTCACCACTCTCTGCAGCCTGTGTTCCAGATACTCACTGCTCTCCAGGTGAAGGACATCCCCTTTACATCCTGTCTAAATCTCTTCCCCTTACTCTCAGCCTAAGACCACTAGTGTTATCTACCTCTGATAGAAGGAAAAGCTTCAGTGACAGAGGACTTCAGTCAGGGACCCAGACAGGCATTTCCGTGGCCATATACATGATTCCAGGATGCTGCATTGCCTCTCTGGAGCCAGAGTGAAGGATGTCTTTGAACGTACACAGGACATTCAGAGAGGGGACCTTGAGCAATGAGAACATGGTTCAGAAAGGTACCATTGACACAAGTTGGAAGAAAAATGATTTAGGGAATTAAATAGATTTTTTTAAAATAAAGACCTTAAGCTTGTAATCTCAATTTTGTTCCCTGAGCGAGCAAGACAAGCGATAGGAAGGGAGAAAAGTTAAATACATGATTATGGAGCTGGAACAAAGAGAGCTTCAGTATATGGATTATTAGGCCTTCTTCCCAGAACATCCCCATATAGAATGTCTCTGATTAACTCTGCCTTCCCAAGTGAGCATTAATTCTCTCCCTCAGAATAACAACCCGCCTCTTTCAGCATTCCAAAGAAGTCCTTCAGCTCTGCCGTGGACGGTCTCAAGCCTGACTGCAAAAGGAAGAGGTTTGGGTGTGGAGCTTGCAACCCCATCCCGTAAAGACCCAGCGTTAAAGAAATGCCAGCAGAAGCTCCAAGGACCTCATCCCTGAGACAGAAAGGATCTTCGTCTGGAAGAGTCATAGATGGGCTACACCTACACCTGCTGAATGGATTGGTTCATGGCATAAAGAAGGTTGGGAACCCCTGGCTTAGAGGAATATGGACTGAACAGAGGAAATTGGGACAAGCTAGGTGGGCAGCATGGTTGATTTGGCTAGTTGGGCTGAAGGGCAGGTATCTGTGGTGCATTGTTCTGTGAATCTCTTCCACTGTATTCTTTCCAGGTACATCAGCAGCCTCTTAATACTTCTCTTATGCTGTATCCAGTGAGTGGTTTTGTCTGCATTGGAAGATTGAAATGATTAGATGACCCCCATTGTGTGAAGAACCACATGCTTCGCAGTCTTTACCTGTGTTTCTAATCACGTCACATTAATTTTCTGTTCCAGTCTCACTTGCAATTCTCTGCCCACGGCCCTTAAATTGTTCCAAGCCAAAAGAACATCATCTCATCCCCTGACAGAGTGGCTTAAAGATTTGCCCAATTTGCAGTGAATTCAACAATTTCAGATGAAAATTTCCCTGTTTCCATTTACACCTTCACAAACCCATCATTGCTTTTCAGTTGGTTCATCTGCAGGCACTTCCACCTTCTCACAAGCCCTTTGCTCATCTGACTTTCAGCCCAGTACAGACCTGACCTGCTCATGCATCTCCACCCTCCTCCTCCCCCTTTATCTGGTCTCTTTTCTTGGTTAAAAAAAATATTTTCTGCTTGTCTATCTTCTGTCCTCTGTGGTAAAATGCCAAAATAGTCAATGACCTGAAATTTTACCTATGTAAACTGCCCTGCTAAGCATTTTCCTTACTTTCTGTCTGTACGCCAGATTTCCAGCATCCAGTTTATTTTATTTAAATTTTTGTTTTTTTTTTATTCTTCACACTTTTTTTCTGTCTTTGGAGTGAAGGAGGTTGAGAGGTGACTTGATAGGGGTGTATAAGGTGATAAGAGGCATAGACAGGAAGGACAGCCAGCGCCTTTTCCCAGGGTGGCAATGGCTAATTCAAAAGTCCATAATGCCCGCTCCGGCTGATCCAGGTTTCATGTCTGCAGGCTCTGTGCCACTTATTCTGCTATGTGCTGAACCGAGCCTGAGGACGTGGGCCTACACCGGCTGATCTGAGCTTCGTGTCTGAAGACTCACTTTTGTTCCAAATGCCAGTTTTGTTTGCTTTTATTTTTTTTTTAACACAGTGTGTTTTTTTCTCTCTCTGCACGGTGGGTGTCTGTTGGTCTTTTTTTTAATATAATGGGCTCGTTTGGGTTTCTTGTTTCGTGGCAGCCTGCAAGGAGATGAATCTCAAGGTTGTATAATGCACCCGTACTTTGACAATAAATATATTTTGAACTTTGAACATTTATTTTTAAGACATATGGGGATGTCAGAGGTTTTTTTTTACACAGAGTGTGGAAGTTGGTGGAATACATTGCCGGGGTGGTGGTAGAGGCAGATATGTTGGGGACATTTAAAAGACTTGTAGATAGGCACATGGACAACAGAAAAATGGAGGGACATATACTGTAGGTGGGAAGGGTTAGAGTGATTTTGAAGTTGGTTAAGATGCTGCCACAACATTGTAGGCCAAGGGGCCTGTACGGTGCATTTTTATGTTCTATGTAATGCTTGACTGGCTGTGCATTTCCAGCATTTTATAAGCTTATTTCCTGTACATTATTACTAGATAGGTAGGTACAAATGGGATCAATAAGATCCAAGCCCCAGCTCAGTCATGATCTCATTGAATGCTTGATAGGTTCAAGACCCCCAGAATTTTGTTGCTGACCCTGAGGAGGAAATGAGAACTTGGTATTGTAGACTTGTAGATCAAGGTGATGATTTTCTTCATCGGTTGTTTTGTCTTTAGGGTCTGGTTAGTTAGAGGTCAGAAAACTCAGCAGGACAAATATGGCGAGGTAGGGGAACAAACATGGTTTTGAAAGCTTCCTGAGTATCTTTAAGGCTGCTGTTGTGTCAAAATGGAGAAAGTTTTCGGATTCAGCCCTGACCTGTTTGTGACTGTCTACCATCTTTTTATTGGCTCACAGACTGGCTTTATTTTGAGCAGGCTGCCTTTGCAATTTTTGTTTCAAATTTAAGTTGAGCAGGAACAGTCTGGATGACAGTCACTCCTATTGTTTGGGTTCAATCGATCTTTGTGTCTGAAATATTGAAGCTGGACTGACTCACACAGTCCCTCAAGATGAAATTCAGGGCCTCCGGCAAAAAGAGGCAGCTTCAGTTGACAGATAATGGTTCCACATGCAGACAGAGAGCTGGCAACAGTTTCCCACTAAGAGAAAGAGCCAGACTACAAAACAGCCACACATAGAGTATTTGCTACACGCAGACACAACCAATACACCAGATCTGTAATATACGCAACTGCCCATCCCCAATCCTGCCACTGGCTTTGGCAATAGGGAATGTGTTATTTGGTCTGAGTAAGGTGGGGCTTGGGGAGACTACTTATTCACTGAGTGTTCAGAAATTGTAGCTCAACTTAGAACAGACATTTGGATGGAGAAAAGACATCTGTAACTTGGTGGCTGGGGCCACGGCTATCAGCTGCTGGACCGTCTTCACTTGCCTCGGTGGCCCGTGGCTGTGGACTTATTTTTGAGGATTCTGAGGTTTGATTTTGAATGTTCAGTGTGTTATTTGTTTGATTTTTGTTGTTTGTATGATTTGTTCTTTCTTTCACACATTTAATAGTTGTGTGTGTGTGCACGCACATGTGGGGGGGGGAGGTATTCTTTAAACAGGTCCCACTGTGTTTCTTTGCTTTGTGGCTACCTGCAAGAAGACGAATCTCAAGGTTACATAATGCTTACATACTTTGATGATAAATGTACTTTGAAATGTGGGTTGAAGATACAATTTGAATGTACAGGGACGTAAAATGTTGCAAAGAGCAGTGAACTCTTCCCGGTTCCTCAAGGACACATCCGTGCCCCCCCCCCCACCGCTGCTCCACCATCTGTAGTATCTACAGGAGGCACTGTATCAAGAGGGAAACAACTATCATCAGCGGTCTCCACCATCCAAGTCATGCCATCTTCTTGCTGCTACCATCAGGCAGACGTTACAGGAACCTGAAGTCCCACACTACCAGGTTCAATACCAGTTACCTCTGTTCAAACATCTGTTTGTTCAAACAAATGGCAGACCACTAGGAACACCACAATTAGCATCACTATGACTGTTTTAATCATCTTGCACTAAAATTGACTTATGTTTTTGTGATGATTGCATTTTGTTATAGAAATTGTATGCAATTAATGAATAATTTATGTTTTTCTTTTGAATGTTGTTTCTATGATGCCCTGGGCCTAATGAATTGCACCTGTGCATACACGGACGTGTGCATTTGACAATAAGCTTGACTTTGACATTGAGGTACTCCAGAATTTGAGATGGGTTGAGGAGACGAGTAGGTCATCAGAAGAGAGCATTTGGTGTGCTGTTCAATGTCTTCGGCTCACATATATAGCTAGGGTGCTCCAAACCTTTGCACGGTCCTGTATTTGTCAGCATGGAGCAGAGAGTGAGTTTGTAAAAATGGTGGGAGCACAAGATGTTGAGAACAGTGAGGGCAGAGTGCCGCAGGAGGGGTGTGGGGCAGGACAGGCAGCAGTCGAGTAATGCCAGGCCCTGGGGATGGCGCTGGTGCAGAGACACCAGGCAGGGTCATTTGATTCAAAACAGCTGGTTTATTGATCATTACAGAGTGTCAAGATGTTGAGAACAGTGAGGGCAGAGTGTCTCTCTGATGCTTCCCTCTCCCTTGCCCTTTTCCCAACCATGATACCCCTCTCCCTGCCCCCTTCCCACTCTCAGTCTACAATAGAGACCCCTATGAGAATCAGGGTCATCATCACTTACATATGTCATGACATTTGTTTTTTTACTGTAGTAATATGGAAAATTACTACAGTACTGGTCAAAGGTCTTGGACACCCTAAATATATATCTATGTGCCTAAGACTTTTGCACAGTACTGTGGATCTCAATACGCTCAAGGAGTTGGGAACAGAACGTATAAATAACCCAAGGATTTGTGGCACTCACCCAGTGTAAGTGGAAGAAACAAACAAGGAAATGCAAAGCTTTGCAAAGTCTGCCAACAACTCTTTAAGCACAGACATGATACATGATATTTAGAAAATAAGTAACAACACTTTTGAAAGAAATTATAAAGAGTTTATCTGGAAATGACAGACCATTCACCTGGGATAAACATATAGCAGAGCATCAGGAAACAAGGAATGCTTCCAGATTAATCCAATTTAAAATAAATGAATTCAGCATGAATTTAAGAGGAAGTCATTCATTACAAAAATATGTAAAATATAAGTAAATTTATGCAAATGTGTGCAGTAAATACACTCCGTGGCCACTTTATTAGGTACAGGAATGGAACTCGGTGAGGCTTCTGTAGCTGGAGTCCACCCACTTCAAGAATCAATATATTGTGTGTGTTCAGAGATGCTCTTCTGAACACCAGCGCTGTTAGACCATAAGACCATAAGACAAAGGAGCAGGTTAGCCATTCGGCCCATTGAGTCTGCTCCACCATTTTATCATGAGCTGTTCCATTCTCCCATTTAGTCCCACTCCCCTGCCTTCTCACCATAACCTTTGATGCCCTGGCTACTCCGATACCTAACAATCCCTGCTTTAAATACACCCAATGACTTGGCCTCCACTGCCGCCCATGGCAACAAATTCCACAGACCCACCACCCTGTTACGTGTTACTGAGTTACATTTGAGTTACTGTCATCTTCCTGTCAGCTTGAACCAATCTGGCCATTCTCCTCAGACCCTTCTCATTAACAAGGTATTTTTTCCCACAGAACTGCCACTCACTGTTGTTTTTGTTCCACACAATTCTCTGTAAACTCTAGTGACCATTCTGTGTGAAGATCCCAGGAAATCAGCAGTTTCTGAGATACCCAAACCTCCCTGCCTGGCATCAACAATCATTCCACAGTCACTTAGATTACATTTCTTTCACATTCAGATGTTTAGTCTGAACAACAACTAAACCTCTTGACCACGTCTGCATGCTTTTATACATTGAGTTGCTGGCACATGATTGGCTGAGTCGATATTTGTATTATTGAGCAGGTGTACCAGGGCACCCAATAAAGTGGCCACTGAGCGTATGATCCAAGCTGTGACACTAGTCCGCGCTTCATTAGAAGGTTTCAATTAAAATTAAGTGTAAAATGTCCAATGAATGGCCTTTCTCCCGTGACCCAGCTGAATTTGCACACTTCAACTGATACCAACTCTGTGGCACTCGACTTGTTTAGAGTTTCAAGCAAGGAGAGGGAGAACTATCCAGGACTCTCACATTTAATTGCTGCTGCTGATGTTTTGATGTGCTCCCATGGGTAGCATTGGCTAAGGTTTCAACTCCCTTGCAGTTCTCAAGTTCCAAATGAACATCACCTCCGAGATCATGAATCACCAGAAGACCATACGATGTAGGAGCAAAATTAGACTATTCAGCCCATCGAGTCTGCTCCACCGACTCAATGCAAAGTGAGATCCATAAAGAAGAAAATAATTCATAATACTGTACAAAAGTCTTAGGCTTGTATGTAGCTAGGGTGTCCAATACTTTTGCACAGTACTGTAATAATTATACGTACTGCACTGTACTGCTACCATCAAAAAAAGACTCATTTCATGACCTGTGGGAGTGATGATAAACCTGATTCTGATATGTGTCTCTGCTGCGGACTGAGAGTGGGAAGGGGGCAGAGAGAGGGAGTCATGGTTTGGAAAAGGGGGAAGGAGTGGGAAGCACCAGAGAGACATTCTGTAATGAATCAGAATCGGGTTTAATATCACTGGCATACTTTGTGAAATTTGTTAACTTCATGGCAGCAGTACAATGCAATACATGATAATATAGAAGGAACAATGAATTACAGTAAATATATATATTAAATAGTTAAATTAAAAATAGTAGTGCAGAAACAGAGATAATAAAATAAAAGTGAGGTAGTGCTCACGGGTTCAGTGTCCATTCAGAAATCAGATGGCAGAGGGGAAGAAGCTGTTCCTGAATCACTCAGAGTGTGCCTTCAGGCTTCTTCCTGATGGTAACAGTGGGAAGAGGGCATGTCCTGCGTGATAGGGTTCCTTAATAATGCATGCCACCTTTTTGAGGCAGTGCTCCTTGAAGATGTCTTGGACAATAAACCAAATGCCTGGTGGCTCAGGACTAGGTGTGTCTGCACCCGCACCCACCCCTGCCACCCCAGCACTCCTACTCTACCCCTGTCCCACAGCTCTCCACCTCACCACCCCAGCACTCCTGTTCTAACCCGTCCCACAGCTCTCCACCCCCCCACCCCAGCACTCCTGCTCTACCCCCGTCCCACAGCTCTCCACCCCTCCACCCCAGCACTCCTGTTCTACCCCTGTCCCACAGCTCTCCACCCACCCACCCCAGCACTCCTGCTCTACCCCTGTCCCACAGCACTCCATCACCCCTCCCCAACACTCCTGCTCTACCCCCGTCCCACAGCACTCTACCCCGCCACCCCAGCACTCCTGCTCTACCCGTCCCACAGCTCTCCACCACCCCACCCCAGCACTCCTGCTCTACCCCGTCCCACAGCACTCCTGCTCTACCCCGTCCCACAGCACTCTACCCCGCCACCCCAGCACTCCTGCTCTACCCCTCCGTCCCACAGCTCTCCACCCCCCACCCCAGCACTCCTGCTCTACCCCTGTCCCACAACACTCCACCCTGCCACCCCAACACTCCTGCTCTACCCCCGTCCCACAGCTCTCCACCCCCCACCCCAACACTCCTGCTCTATCCCTGTCCCACAACACTCCACCCCGCCACCCCAGCACTCCTGCTCCACCCCCGTCCCACAGCACTCCACCCCACCACCCCAACACTCCTGCTCTACCCCTGTCCCACAGCTCTCTACCCCGCCACCCCAGCACTCCTGCTCTACCCCTCCGTCCCACAGCTCTCCACCCCCCACCCCAGCACTCCTGCTCTACCCCTGTCCCACAACACTCCACCCTGCCATCCCAACACTCCTGCTCTACCCCCGTCCCACAGCTCTCCACGCCCCACCCCAACACTCCTGCTCCACCCCCGTCCCACAGCTCTCTACCCCGCCACCCCAGCACTCCTGCTCTACCCCTCCGTCCCACAGCTCTCCACCCCCCACCCCAGCACTCCTGCTCTACCCCTGTCCCACAACACTCCACCCTGCCACCCCAACACTCCTGCTCTACCCCCGTCCCACAGCTCTCCACGCCCCACCCCAACACTCCTGCTCCACCCCCGTCCCACAGCACTCCACCCCACCACCCCAGCACTCCTGCTCTACCCCCGTCCCACAGCTCTCCACCCCGCCATTCCCAACATCCTTTGCTCTCACCGGATTTACAAACTCGCCCTCTGCTCCAGGTTGAGAAATACAGTCTGAGTCACCCTGTATGTACTTCAGACTTTTGCATAGTATGGTATCTGAACAATCTATAACCATCCCAGATGACACGAATGACAAATATTTACTCCAGAGCTTCTGCTGATAACTTCATAGATCTCTTCAGTGGCAGTGTGGCTGAAGTATTCAACACACGCTTTAGCCACAGGCTCAGGCCGCTAGAATACTGTGTACACAGCAGCTTGGTTTTGTATTGCTTTAGCTCCTGCTGGGGTTACAGGAGAGTGATTCAGTGACTCAGTGGGAGGGAGAAAAGGGGTTTATGGCCAAGAAGATCCCCATGTTTCACCTTGGGAATCTAAAGCAAAATTGACTCTTCTTCCTTTAAAAGGAATTTTAAATTGGACTGTTTACCATGCTTTGTGATTCCTTTTTTTTTCAATCTTTATATTTGGTTTATTTAAGGAAAACTTTAGATTAAAAGGTGTTGCTTGAAATGTTGAGTACTAAGCCTGAGGAAAGAGAGAGTTTTAAAAACAGAAACAGACGATGAATAAATTGACATGGAGAGAGAGTCAATCATGCAAACAAATTAATAGGAAATATAGAAAGAGGACGATGAGCACCTGTGAGTTTGTAATAAGGTAAGGCAAGGGGTTGGGGGTATGGGTGCAGCTCTGTAGTGTAGTGGCTAGCACGATGCTTTACAGTACAGGCGGCCCAGGTTTGCTCCTGTATGGGTTTGTATGTCCTCCTCGTGGGTTTTCTCCGAGTACTCCAGTTTCTGCCCACGGTCCAAAGATGTACCATTTGCTAGGTTAATTGGTCATTGTAAATTGTCCTGTGATTAGGCTAGAATTAAATCAGGGAATTGCTGGGCTGTGCAGCTCAAAAGGCCGGAAGGGCTTATTCCATGCTGTATCTCAATAAATAATGTTGGATTCATGGAGACAATGGCAGAGGTTGTGATGGGGCATAGAGAAATGGGAGAGGATGTTTTTACCTGTCGTCACTGCTCAGCGTACATGGAGTACAATAAAGATGGGAGAGGGCAAATATCTGATAGAGTCCCGGCCTCACGGACAGATATCCGATAGAGTCCCGGCCTCACGGACAGATATCCGATAGAGTCCCGGCCTCACGGACAGATATCCGATAGAGTCCCGGCCTCACGGACAGATATCCGATAGAGTCCCGGCCTCACGGACAGATACCCGATAGAGTGCCGGCCTCACGGACAGATATCCGATAGAGTGCCGGCCTCACGGACAGATACCCGATAGAGTGCCGGCCTCACGGACAGATATCCGATAGAGTCCTGGCCTCACGAACAACTATGGCATGGTAGCAGACCCTTCTGCCCAATAATTCCATGCCAACCAAAACCATCCAGTCACATTCGTTCATTATGTGCCATGTCACACGACCATGTTTGTTCTTGGCAAGTTTTTCTACGGAAGTGGTTTGCCATTGCCTTCTTCTGCATCATGTCTTTACAAGACGGGTGACCCCAGCTATTATCAACACTCCTCAGAGACTGTCTGCCTGGCATCAGTGGAGCGTAACCAGGACTTGTGATCTGCACCGGCTGCTCCCATGGGTTCTCGAGACACTGATCGGGTGGGAGGCTAAGCAGGTGGTACGTCTTGCCCAAGGGTGACCTACAGGGTAGTGGAGCAAAGGAGCACCTCACACCTTCTTTGGTAGAGATGTATCTCCATCCTGTCACCCCCAATCACATTAGCATGACAATAATCCCACTTACTGTTCCTCCCATATTCTTATCAACTCCCCCCTCCCCCATATTATACCACTTACTAAACACATGGAATGACAAACTAACTCACCAACCTGTCACAGCCCCAAGTGAAGGTGTCCAAGTTTCAGTACGCCAGTTCCGGCCGCTTTAAGAATCAGACTGACAATTACTGCCGGACACATTCCTTCATGGAAAGTCTGCACTTCAAGGCCAGCTGTGGCATTCTCTTTCTAGTACTACTGTTTGTGATGTTGTCTTTGTCTTTGTCATTGTCAGACCTTGCTCTGCACTAGAGCACACCACCGTCCACAGCTCTCTTGTTGCACAGCCTGCATGTGTTTGGGGTGTGGGAGAAAACCAGGGTAAGTCAACTTGGTCGGAGGCAGAACGTGCAAACTCCACATGAGCAGTACCTGATGCGGGGATTGAACTCGTGTCTCTGAAACTGTTGGGAAGCTGCAGCAGCACCTGCTGTACCACTCTTGTTTCATTGTTACTTCCCTTTTTTTTGGAAAGGTTATTCTTACATTTATCAGGGATTTCCCTCTCATGGTAACTAGCTTTTACTTTCTGGTATTGTAGTGGTGGTGTTTTGCAATGGTACCCTATCAATGTCCGTGACCTCCTCGTGCCAAGATGAAGCCACCCTCAGGATGGAAGAACAACACCTTATATTCCATTTGAGTACCCTCCAACCTGAAGGCATGTACATTGATTTCTCATTCTGGTGAACAACTCTCCCCTCCCCGCCTCCATCCCTCTATCCCCCACTTTGACCTTTCATTTCTTCTCACCTTCCCATCATTTCCCCCGGGACCCCTCCTCCTTGCCTTTCTCCTATTGTCCACTCTCATCTCCTGTCAGATTCTTTCTTCCCCAACCCTGTCCTTTCCCACCCATCTGGCTTCCCTTGTCACCTTCCAGCTAGCCTCACTACCCTCCTCCCACGTTTTTATTCAGGCATCTTCCCCCAACCTTTTCAGTCCTGAAGGAGGGTCTCAACCCAAAACTTCCCTTTGTAACCTATGACAACCTTTTACACTCTCCTCAACACCACCGGCCTTCGTATCATCTGCAATCTGAGTAACCCACTCTATCCCTTCCTCCTTCAAGTAATTTATAAAGATTGCAAGATTATTGGGTCACAAAACTCTTCTCTGTGGAACACAACAAGATACTGACCTCCAGGCAGAATGTGCTCCTTCTACAACCACCCTTTGCCTTCTGCAGGCAAGAGAATTCAGAATCTATGCTGCCAAATTTCCATGGATCCCCAGCCTCCAGACTTTCTGGATGAGCTCACTATCCAAATTCCAGCCAAATACTACCTTAATGTTAAACCACTCATGGTGACCACCTTTGGAACTCCGTTCTTTATTTAAATTTGGACCAAAACTGTGAAGAGTTCCAAGATCGTATGTTCCTCACAGAAGCTTAAGTGGGACATCAGTGAACAAGTTACTGCTGAGTAAAGGTGGCATGATAGAACATTTGGTGGCCCTTCCATCACCATATTGGTGAATGATGGCAGACTGGATGGACATAATGAGATGGGATTTGTCCTCCTTAATGGGACTGGAATATCCCTAGGCAATTTCCCACGCTTTTGAGATGCCAATACTATAACTCTACTGGAATAGTTCAGCTAAAATGCTGGTCCTCAGTACTATTGTTGAGATGTTTCTGGTCCTGTGGTCTTTGCAGTATCCAGTGGTTCCAGCTGTTTCTTCCTATCACAGGGGGTCGGTGGTCTGGAAACTGTTGTTCTCTTCCTGCTGTGTGTATTACACACTTCCCACATCCTCCTTCCTACATTCTCCCTCTGAAGCTGTTCGCTTTCACTCATTGAGCAGATCAATCTGTTCCCCTCAGTCACGCTGGATTTACCCCAGCAGAGGCCCCCCCTCCACCCTCCCTGCAGGTTCTTCTGTCTCCTGCACAGTTCTGACAAAAGGTTTCCAACCTGAAGCATTAACTGTTCCTCTTCTCACAGACGTGGCCTCTCTGTGCTTTTTAAATCTCCCGTTGA
Organism: Mobula birostris; assembly: GCF_030028105.1. Lineage (NCBI taxonomy): Eukaryota > Metazoa > Chordata > Chondrichthyes > Myliobatiformes > Myliobatidae > Mobula > Mobula birostris. The sequence goes on along the minus strand of NC_092383.1, from coordinate 96,583,444 downwards.
CTTTGCTAACGTAGGAATGCACTCGTGCTTTCTGCAGAGACACCTGTCAAACCCCAGCCCCATCAAACTGGATAGCTCCCTGAAATATGATGGCCTTTGTTAGAAAGCATTACAGGCAAGATTCAGGTTGATGAGGTGGTTTGACATTGAGTTCCTTCAGACCATATTAAAGATGTTACAAGGAGGTATACAAAATAATTTTCCACTGGGGGGCACCGCCCCCGTGAAGTTCAAGCATGCTGCAGGGAATGCGAATCAATATTTTACTCATCGAAATATCTTCATTTCTGCTTATTGCTAAACTGATGCATATTCTTCCACAAATAAATTTAAATGAGTTCCCTCAGATTCCACAGCCCAGCAGGAGTTGTTAGAAATTATTACCACAGTTAGATTTTAATGAATTAGAGGAATTGGGTTACAGTACAATGAAGCAGATCAGACTCTGTGTGTGTCAGTCTAATTACTTCTCCCCTGGTAACTCTGAAATCAGCATCTGATTGAAGAAATACTCCCCCCCCCCCACCAGCTCCTCCCTCTGCACATTTTGCCTACTGTTCGTTGCCCTGCCAGGTGTAAAGTACCTCCATAATTTAAACATTTGGAATTAAACTGTAAATAAAACTTAACAGTGTGACAAAGCTATCCGTGAGAGATTTTATGGCAATGAATTTTCCATGAGCAATGGTACGGAAATCAGCCCTTACCCACTTACACACGGAGGAGAGGCAGCAACTGTAGTTCAAATCACGAGAGCTACACAGTGTAAGACCCTCTTTCTCCCAGAGTCAGGAACTGAAGGTGTGTTTGCCCCAGGAATAAGTTCATGTTGAAAACAAACATTCATTCATCCAGACCGTGGAACTACAGGATGCTCTGACAGGAGGCCATTCAGCCCATTGTGCACATAGGTCCTCAGTGGATACAATTAAACATTACCCACACTGCTGCCTATCCATCGGTTTAAAATGGTGATATGCAGATGGGCAATGGCTTACTAATGGTTCATGCAGCAAGAAAACAATTAAAAAAGGCATTCGTTAGTCTTGCGAGACCATGGATCTGTGCCTGGAAAGTCTTCACTCTCCAGGGCGCAGGCCTGGGCAAGGTTGTATGGAAGACCGGCAGTTGCCCATGCTGCAAGTCTCCCCTCTCCACAACACCAATGTTGTCTAAGGGAAGGGCATTAGGACCCATACAGCTTGGCACCAGTGTCGTCGCAGAGCAATGTGTGATTAAGTGCCTTGCTCAAGGACACAACACGCTGCCTCGGCTGGGGCTCGAACTCACGACCTTCAGGTCGCTAGTCCAATGCCTTAACCACTTGGCCACGTGCCCACAAGAAAACAATTAAACACTTTATAATAACTCTTTTTCTGTGGAAAATTGTGGTAAACAGTCACCACAAACAATGAAGAGGCAAGCGAGGGTGAGGCTGAGTCGAGGGTGGGGGTGTGCGGACGTGATGCAGAGTCCGAGCGAGGTCGAGGAGGAGTTGTTGGAGCAAGATTGAGGCACGTTCAGTACAGAGTCAGAGTGGGAGATGGAACTGGAGCAGAGGAGTTTGAGAGCCCATTCACCTAAACCAAGAGCGAGGTCTGATCGGTCTAAACACCAAGCTGATTTGGAAAGGTCAGATACAGGCCAAATCGTGATGGCAGGGTCCAGGCACAGAGTGTATTGATGCGACAAGGCCCGGATCTTGATCGGTCGACGTTTCGGGCCGGAACCCTTCGTCAGGACTGTGGGTCCTGATGAACGCTTCCGGCCCGAGACGTCGACTGATCTTTTCCACGGATGCTGCCCGACCTGCTGAGTTCCTCTAGCGTGTTGTGAGTGTTGCTTTGACCCCAGCATCTGCAGATTATTTTGTGTTTAGGGCCCGGATCTTAGAGTGAGGGATGACCGATGTTTAAACACCAGGCCAGACGAATTGGAAATGCAGGGTGTCGGGACTGGAGGCAAGGGTTGGGCCATTTTTGCTCACTGCTCCATTCTTCGCTGGACTGAGGCCAAGGCTGCGGGCCTGCTCCGAGTTTCGTATCTGTGAGCTCCACAATGATCTGCCCCACTGTGTGATGAACTGAGAAACTGAGAGTGAGGCTGTGGCCCTTCTCTGGCTGACCAGGATTCGTGTCTGTGGACTCACTTTCATTCCACTGTTGTTTGCACAATCTGTGTTTCTTTTCTCTCTCAGCACGTCGGGTGTTGGTTGGTCTTTTTTAAATGGACTCTTTGTTCTTTCTTGTTTTGTGGCTGACTGTAAGCAGACAAACCTCAAGGTTGTATAATTTATACACACTTTGATAATAAATGTACTTTGAATTTGTACTTCGAATCCATGTGTCCCCTCTTGAATACATTTTGATTTTTTTCATACATGGGTTTGGAGAATTTTAGATCCATTTTACCAGAATCAGAATAAGGTTTAATATCACTGGCACATGTTGTGAAATTTGTTGTCTTTGTGGCAGTGGTACATAGTGATACATAATAGTAGAGAAAAAATTGCACTAAGGTATATATATAATAGTTAAATTTAATAGGTAATGCAAAAATTAAAAAGTTTAAAAAGTAGTGAGGTAATGTTCATGGTTCAATGTCCATTTAGGAATCGGATGGCTGAGGGGAAGAAGCTGTTCCTGAAATATTGAGAGTGCGACTTCAGGCTCCTGTACCTCCTACCTGTTGTAGTAACGAGAAGAGGGCATGTCCTAAGTGATGGGGGTCTTTAATGTGGATGACACCTCTCTTCCTTGAAGATGTCCTGGATACTACAGAGGCTAGTGCCCATGGTGGAACTGACTAAGTTTACAACTCTGTGCAGCTTATTTTAATCCTACCCCCCTCCCTACTCCACACCCAATACCAGACGGTGATGCAGCCATTTAGAATGCTCTCCATGGTATATCTGTAGAAATTTGCGAGTGTCTTTGGTGACATAGCAAATCTCCTCAAACTCCTAATGAAATATAGCTGCTGTTGTGCTTTCTTTTTAGCAACATCAATATGTTGGGCCCAGGATAGATCCTCAGTGATGCTGACACCCAGGAACTTCTGATCTCTCTATGGGTGTGTTCCCTCGTCTTACCCTTTCTGAAATCCACTATCAGTTTTTTTTGCTCTTTGGTTTGGGAACTGCATATTTGAAATTACTGTGAGAAAACCTAATTCTAAAAGTAACAAGGTGGAAACACTGAGAGCTGGAACCGATATTGGGGCTGATGCGCTTTTACACTTCCTTTAAGTATTTATAACTAGGATGGATGTAATATACTTGGTACTGTTTGCAGCTACTTTCAAGCCAATTGTGTCTTAGTAAACCTGAGGTAACAAATTATAGGCTTTGAACAGCTGTCATCTAAGTCCATCTTTCCAACAGCTTAACATAGTCACATGAAAAGATAGCCATGTAGATTAGTGTCAATGGACTTGACACAGAAACTGTTCCTTCTCAGAATCCAGCATTTCATCTGTCTGCCTGGTTGCCTCTTCCACTTGTGAGTGAGATAAAAGATAAAGAAAGGAAAGCAGGAACAACAGATTCAGAGAAACAATTTTCTAATGACCTGGGGGTTGACAATAGCTTAATGGCCAGGAATGCTATAGCAACCAGAACCTGTAGAGAGTTCCTGAAATAAAGATGGGCTGAAATCAAGTCTAATGGAGACAGTTTATATCTCTAAGTAGAAATAAAAGGTTGAACTGCAAGAAAATTTGAAGGGATGATTTTTTCTGAATTATAGTTGGGAATATTTCTCAAGAGACTACTATCATTGAAAATACAGTAAGTTCTTGTTTATCCAGTGTCTGTGGATCTTGAATTATGATCCAATGGGCAAAAAAATTGCTTTTATGAAAATAAGAAAAGCGAGTTTTATTTCTGAATTGGGGAAAAAACATGTTTGGTTGATCTATGTTCATACATGGGGCAGCTCCATGGTTGCCTGATGTAAAGCAACAACCTCTAAAGACTGGGGCTTCCTTGTTGTTATGCAGGGTCTGGGACCAGAGAATAGAAATGAACTTTATTGCCTTTGCTCCAGACAACATGATTGCAGTGCTACTCCAGTCTGTGCAAAACACACATTTACAACGCATGTCTCACAGCTTAATTAAAAAAATCCTATATCTACATGCAACAAGTGACTTTGATAGTCCATAACTCTCAAAGGCCGTTGGACAATCCAGGGTGTAGTAGTATTCAACTGCACAACAGCCTTCGGAAAGAAGCTGTTTTTCAGCCTTACTGCCCTGGCTGAGATATTTCTGTGTCTCCTATCGGTTGGCAGGAGATTGATCAGTGTCCAGGATGGGCCAGATCTTTAACAATGTTACAACCACATCAAGATTTGTAGATTGTCTCCAGGTCCAGCAGTTGAGTCCCAGTATTGTCCTAAGCCGGCCTAATCACCGATTAGAGTGCTTTGTGATCTGTCTTGCTGCAGCTTGAGTATCACACTGTCATTTCGTATGTCAGTACGCTCTCTACTGCACGTCGATAGAAAAACGGCCGGCACTTCTTTGGGCAGATTAGCTCTCCTTAAGCACCTCAGATAATCGCTGTTGTGCCATCCCTGCTATTGAGGTTGTGTTTATGGACCAACAGAGATAAAAATCCTCAAAAATCTGAAACTGGAGACTCTTTCCACTACTTCACCACTTATGAGTAGTGAGGCTTGTTCAGGACATCTTGCTTTCCTGAAGTTAATTATGATTTATTTTGTCTTCCTGATGTTGTCAGCACAGTAGCAGCCTCTGTGATCCAACCAACCAGACTACAATGTCTGTATTGTAGAACTTTATCCACACCTAGGAAACACTTGCCCTTTAGTTTCATGGTTCTATCTAAAAGACTCAGATATTCTGTATATTTCTGTACTTCATGCATTCAAATTCTACTCCACATCTGACCTCAAGTGACTCTAGATTCTGAAAGAATTTTAATGAAGTTGCCTGCTCCTGGGTGAATGTTCAGTGCTTCCTGCAATGTGGCGGTTATTATTACTCTCTGCTTGGTCGCCTTGGGTGCATCCAGTACCTTTAACACGTTGCTTCAGATCGCCCATAATCAGCTGACCCTGAACCAACGCAATGTTTCTGCAGCAAAAGGCTACCTGTTGGGGAACTCGGGGGCTGAGCAGTATCTGTATGGGTAAAGGATTTGTTGACATTTAAGATTGACGCCCTGCATCAGGGCTGAAATTTTTGCAGTTCCATCTCTGCAGTCCATTTAATTATCATTCACTCAGGGTTGATTTTTTTCACAAAGAATTCAGAGAGCTGTAACGTACGAAGCTGCCATACACCCTTGAGACGTTTACAGTATTTTCTATTGCCCAAGCCTCCTTCAATGGCTGAAAGATGTTCCATAAAGGGAGACCTTATTAAACATCTTTGAGCCAGCGACCTGTGATTCTGGTGCAATGAACAAGATGCTGAAAGAACTCAATGGTTCAGACTGCATCTCAAGGTACATTTATTATCAGAGTATGTATACATGATACAACCTTGAGATTCGTCTCCTTACAGGCGGCCATGAAACAAGAAACCCAAAAGAATCCATTAAAAAAATGAAGATTCTGTAGAGAGAAATGGACAGTTGATATTTCAGGTTGAAACTAACCTTTGTGTTTGTGGACGCATTGACCTTAATTACACTTTGACTTAACTCAGGGGCTTTGCCTGTCCCCCAGCGTTATAGAACAAGTCCCATCATGCGCTCTTGTGTCCCTGATACTCAAGCAATGGCAAAGACTTGTCAGTAACTTGTTGTTTTAAAGGAGCAGGCCACTGTGGGCAAAGCTGGTGTATGCACAGAGTCAATGAATGGTGAATGAAACATACCTTAGGCATGTACTGAACTCACTTACCATTGGGCTTTTATACCACAAAAGGACAAAACCCTGCAGGCACCCCCATGTGCATTTGGACAGGGAAAGCAATGGTGTCCTTGCATTAGACTGTAGAAACTTTAATGAGACGTGAATAGTCTGTGTATTTAACTTAATGTCATATCATGGACAGAATCTGAAATAGATTAGATTATGAAGACACGCAGTCCTCTTTTATTGTCATTTAGTGATGCATGCATTAAGAAATAATACAATATTTCCTCCAGTGTGATATCACAAAACACAGGACAGACCAAGACTGAAAAAACTAACAAAACCACATAATTATAACATATAGTTACAACAGTGCAACAATACCATAACTTGATGAAGAAGTCCATAAGCACAGTAAAAAGTTCAAAGTCCCTCAAATGTCCCACATCTCATGCAGACGGGAGAAAGAAGAAAAACTCTCCCTGCCATGCCCAACCACAGTCCGAATCTGAGACATCCGAAAACTTCGAGCCTCTGATCAGCTCTCCGACACCAAGTACTGAGCGCCATCCCTGTCCGAATAGTGAGGAAGTAATTATATTGAGAGAGTAATTATTGTGCAATGGGGGGGGGGGGAATGGGGGTTTCTGGGTTCTGATCTTTCTATCATTCATTCTATTGGGGTCCGTGTTTTGTGGATGCCTGTGAACGGTAAGAATTTCAGGTTCTACGCTGTATACATTCTCTGATATTCACTTGAACCATTTGAAATTGTCACTGTAACTTTCAAAATCTCCAACTATGATCAAAATCCAAAAGAGTGAGACTTAACTATTCTTAAAGTAAATGAATGGGAGCAAAGTTTATTAAACAGTCAATAAAATTAAACAAGCCATCAAAATTAATCACCAATTCTTGTTTAAGATCATTATTACCGTTTCCCAAGTGGAAACATTTTGTATACTGCAACGGTTGTTTTGAATTGAATTGATTTTATTTCTTACATCCTTCGCATACATGAGGAGTAAAAATCTTTATGTTACGTCTCCATCTAAATGTGCAGTGTGTAATCATAGTAATTTATAATAATTTACAATAAATAGAACAGTCAATGTAATATAGAGTACACTCAAATCAGTGAGAGTTCATCAGTCTGATGGCCTGGTGGAAGAAGCTGTCCCGGAGCCTGTTGGTCCTGGCTTTTATGCTGCGGTACCGCTTTCCTGGATGGTAGCAGCTGGCATAGATTATAGTTGGGATGATTTGGGTCCCTGATGATCCTACGGGCCCTTAATACATACCTGTCCTTGAAGATGTCTTGAATCATGGGAAGTTGACAACTACAGATGCGCTGGGTTGTCCGCACAACTCTCTGCAGAGTCCTACAATTAAGTGAAGTACAGATCCCATACCAGGCAGTGATGCAGCCAGTCAGGATAATCTCAATTGTGCCCCTGTAGAAAGTTCTTAGGAGTTGGGGGCCCACACCAAACTTCCTCAACCATCTGAGGTGAAAGAGGCGCTGTTGTGCCTTTATTTTTGCGACATTGAGGGAGAGGTTGTTTTCTTGACACCATTATGTCAGAGAGCTGACTTCTTCCCAGTAGGCTGCCTCGTTATTGTTTGAGTTAAGGCCAAACAATGTAGTGTCGTTGGAAAATTTAATTAGCAGATTGGAGCTGGGGGTGGCAACATGGTCGTGGGTATACAGGGAGTAAAGGAGGGGACTCAGTACACAGCCTGAGGGGCTCCTGTGTTGAGAGTCAGAGGGTCGGAGGTGAGGGAGCCCACTCTTACCACCTGCCGGCAATCTGACAGGAAGTCCAGGATCCAGCTGCACAAGGCAGGGTCAAGGCTGAGGTCTCCGAACTTCTTGTCAAGCCTGGATGGAACTATGGTATTGAATGCTGAACTGTAGTCCAAGAACAGCATTCTCACATAAGCATCCTTCCTCTTCAAATGTGTAAGGACGGTGTGTAGAGCAGTAGCTATTGCATCATCTGTCGATCAGTTGTGTTGGTTGGTGAATTGTAGGGGGTCCAGTTTTGGGTGGTAGCAAGCTGCAGATGTAACCCTTAACCAGCCTCTCAAAATGTTTGCTTATTATTAAGGTGAGTACAACAGGACACCAGTCATTCAGGCATGTTACCTTTGGTCTTTTTCAGTACATGGACAATGGTGGATAATTTGAAGCAGAAGGGCACTCTACACTGGGGGGAGGGAGAAATTAAAAATGTCTGTAAACACACTGCCAGGTGTGCTGCGCACATTCTGAGTACTTGTCTTGGGATGCCATCCAGTCCTGCAGCATTGCGACTGTCCACTCGTTGGAAACATCTACGTACTCAGCCTCAGAGATGACCAGGTTGCAGGTTGTAGCGGTGGCTTTCCCCGGAGGCTCAGAGTTAGCGACATCGAACCGAGCGTAAAAGCGACTGAGCTCATCTGGGAGAGAGGCCGCGATGTTGGCGGCACCACAACGTTTGGCTTTGAAGTCTGTGATGGTATGCAACCCTCACCACAAGTCACGTGTGCTATTCATTGTGAATCTTGACTTAATCTTCTCCCTATATTGTTGTTTCACTGCCTTGATAGCTTTGCGCAGATCACAGCTGCTTTTCCTGAGCTCTGGTTGATCACCAGCGATGTAAGCTCGATGTCGGGCTGTAGATGCTGCTCGCACAGAACTATTGATCCAGGGTTTCTGGTTCGGGAAGACCCTGACCGACTTCTGGGGGACAACATCGTCGATGCGCTTCTGGATGAAGCACATGACTCTATCAGTGAACTTGGAGACATCCTCATCATGGAAAACATTCCAGTTGACGACATTGAAGCAGTCCTGCAGCATGGAGGCCGATTGGTCAGACCAACAGTGGACGGTTTTAACTGTGGCCACCTCTTGTTTCAGCTTTTGCTTGTACGTCGGCAAAAGCAGGATTGAAGAGTGATCTGATTTTCCAAAAGCTGGGTGAAGGAGAGCTTTGTAAGCGCTGCGAAAGGGAGTGTAACAGTGTTCAAGTGTCTTATCCCCACGAGTGCTCACCATGATGTGCTGACAAAACTTCAGAGAGACTTTCGTCAACAACACTTGATTGAAGTCACCAGCACTGATGAAGGCAGCCTCTGGGTGTGCAGTCTCCAGCGTGTTGATTGTCTCGTACAATTCCTTGAGAGCAGGGTCAGTATCAGCCTGCAGCGGAATGTACACCGCTGTGACAATAACAGCTGAGAACTCCCGAGGCAGCCAGTCAGATCTTTACAGCAGTACCAGGTATTTCTGGTCTGGGGAACAAAAGGATTTGAGTGCATCCACATCCTGGGGGTCGCACCAAGCATTGTTGACCATGAAGCATACCCTTTCTCCTTTACCCTTCCCAGTGAGGTTTTACACCTGTCCACCCGGAACAGGGAGAACCCGGAGGGCTCAATGGCATGATCCGGTATCTCCTCCATCACCCAGGTCGCCATGAAGCACCAAACGCTGCATTCCTTTGTTTCCCACTGATAGGAGATTCTTTCAATGTAGAATCATTCAGTGTTGCTGGTGCTTTGTAAGAGACTATTTCAGACAGTAGTGTTCAATGTTAATCCAACGTTTGCCATCTGGAAGTGGGCATCCCACAACAAGAAGTGATGATAGTCCAACCATGTACTGTTGCAACATCCACGTCAACATCTTTAGCATCCAAAAGATTTGCATCGAAAAGCAATTTTACATTTCAAAGAGCATCGCTAATAAAACCATAAGACCACAAGATATCAGAGCAGAATTAGGTCATTTGGCCCATCGAGTCTGCTCAGCCATTCCGTCATGACTGATCTACTTCCCTCTCAGCCCCGTTTTTCCACCTTCTCCCCGTAAGCAAAAGAGAGGGTATACAAGGAAGCCAGAGCTAGTGGGAAGATAGAGGATTGAGAAGCTTTTAAAAACTTACAGAAAAAAACTAAGAAGGTCATTAGGAAGGAAAAGATACATTATGGAACGAAGCTGGTGACTAATATCAAAGGAGATATTAAAAGCTTTTTTAAGTATATAAAGGGTAAAAGAGAGGTGAAGGTAGATATAAGACCAATAGAAAATGATGCTAGAGATATTGTAATGAGAGATGCAGAGATGGCATAGGAACTGAATGTGCATTTTGCACAATGGAAGACATCTGCAGTATACCGGACATTCAAGAGTGTCAGGGAAGTGAAGTTTGAGCAGTGAAAATTACGACTGAGAAGGTCTCAGGAAGCTTAATGGTCTGAGGGTGGATAAATCTCCTGGACCTGATGGAATGCATCCTCGGGTGGTGGAGGAAGTAGCTGGAGAGATTGTGGAGGCATTAACGATGATCTTTCAAGAATTGATAGATTCTGGCATTGTACTGGATGAATGGAAAATTGTAAATGTTACTCTGCTATTTAAGAAGGGTGGGAGGCAGCAGAAAGGAAACTATAGACCTGTTAGCCTGATATCAGTGGTTGGGAGGTTGTTGGAATTGATGCGGATCAGACTCGATCGGCTGAATAGCCTACTTCTGCTCCTATATCTTATGGCCTTATCTCTTTATGCCCTGACTAATCAAGAATTTATCAACCGCTGCCTTAAATATACTCAATGACTTATCTTCCATAGGGCCTGTGGCAACGAATTCCACAGAGTCACCATTCTCTGGCTAAAGAAATTCCTTCTCATCCACATTCTAAAAGGACACCCCTCTATTCTGAGGCTGTGTCCTCTGGTCCTAGACTCCTCCATGATAAGAAACATCCTCTCCACATCCACTCTATCGAAGTCTTTCAACATTTGTTAAAAGAGTTCATCAATAAATAATTAAATTACAAAACAATGAGAGATTTAAGATTTGTGCTGGAATACTGGTTAAGTCTAGTGTAGAAAATTCATTGTCTGAGTTTTGTTGACAGTCTCATCGTGTATGTAGAGCGTGGAAGAAGGGGCAGGTTTTCACAAAGCTGCCTTGGATAATGTGCTTTTGACAATAATTGCTAATTGAAAAATTAGAAAGTTTCTCTGAGAAACGGAATCCAATTAAAGGTAAATCAAATGGAGTTTCCTCCTGTGCAGCCACAGCTAAATAATGCAACCTGTTTGTCAATTGTCATTATTGTTCATCACACAATCACGCCTCAATGCACCCACACGTGTACACACGTACACACACACACACCTCAATGCTCCCACACGTGTACACACGTACACACACACACACGCCTCAATGCACACATTGTTGTGTATTTAATATTTAGGTAATATTTGAGTAATCTTGTAGATATAGGTTGATTAAACATCCTTGTTCATTTAAATAATTTATTATGGGTTATATGTAAAAATACATGAATTGCATATGCCTCAAATTACTAAGTGGCACGTGCACACTTCGTTTGAAGTAAACACAAAGTTAGACCCGCATTTTGGACTCTCGTGTCTTCCTTTGATTTAGCTTAATGTTTTGAAGTTACAAAACACAACACATCTCAATTCACCACGTGTACAACACACATCCCAATGTGCACACATGTGCATGCACATACCCCAGCTCACACACACACACACACACACACATCAATGTGTGCACGCCTCGACGTACGTAATTTTGTTCCTCCAAAGCTTCTCTGGTCATGCTTACTGCTTACTGTGAGGCCCAGGAAGGAGAAATGGCAGCAGCTATGAGAAACAATGGATCAGGTGTGGAGCAGTTTGATTGTTTACCGTGAGAAGTGAATCAAAAGGGAGGATGGGTCTAGAAGAATTGCCAGCCTTGAGGGGGGTGTGCTGCTGTCAAGTCAAAGTGCAGCGAGAGGGAAAGGTAAGATACTTCTATCAGTTTTCTTAGCTCTGTTAGAGTAGGCAGAGAGTGGTAGTAGATAGCTGCCTCTCTAACTGGAGGCCTGTGACTAGTGGAGTGCCTCAGGGATTGGTGCTGGGTCCATTGTTGTTGTCATCTATATCATTGATCTGGATGATAATGTGGTTAACTGGATTGGCAAATTTGCAGATGACACCAAGTTTGGGAATATAGTGGACAGTGAGGAAGGCTATCATGGTTTGCAGTAGAATCTGGACCAGCAGGAAAAGTGAGCTGAAAAATGGTGGATGGAATTTAATGCAGACTAGTGTGAGGAAAATGGCAGATGGAATTTAATGCAGACAAGTGTGAGGTGTTGCACGTCGGTAGGACCAACCAGGGTGGATCTTGCACAGTGAGCGGTAGGGCACTGTGGTAGAACAAAGGGATCTGGGAATACAGGTCCATAAGTCATTGAAAGTGGTGTCACAGGTGGACAGGGTTGTAAAGAAATCTTCTGGTACATTGGCCTTTATGAATCAAAATATAGAGTAAAGGAGGTGGGATGTTATGTTGAAGTTGTAAAAGACATTGGTGAGGACTAATTTGGAGTATTATATACAGTTTTGGTCACTTACCTACAGAAAAGATGTAAATAAGGTTGAAAGAGTACAGAGAAAATTTACAAGGTTATTGCCAGGTCTGGAGAACCTGAGTTATAAGGATAGATTGATCAGGTTAGGACTTTATTCCTTGGAAGGTAGAGATTGAGAGGAGATTTGATAGAGCTATACAAAGTGCCTTTACTTCCTGAGAAAGCTAAGGAAATTTGGCCTGTCCCCTAAAACCCTCACTACTTTTTATAGATGCACCGTGGAAAGCATTCTTCTAGGGTGCATCACAACCTGGTATGGAAGTTGTCCTGTCCAAGACAGGAAGAAGCTGCAGAAGATCGTGGACATGGCCCAGCACATCACACAAACCAATCTTCCATCCTTGGACTCACTCACTTTACACCGCACGCTGTCGGAGCAGTGCTGCCAGTATAATCAAGGACACGACCCACCCAGCCGACACACTTTTCGTCCCTCTTCCCTCCAGGAGAAGGCTCAGGAGCTTGAAGACTCGTACGGCCAGATTTGGGAACAGCTTCTTTCCAACTGTGATAAGACTGCTGAACGGTTTCTGACCCGGATCTGGCCGTACCCTCCAAATATCCGGACCTGCCTCTAGGATTTTTTTGCACTACCTTACTTTCCCTTTTCTAGTTATGATTTATAATTTAAATTTTTAATATTTACTATCGATTTGTAATCCAGGGAGTGTGAAGTGCAGAATCAAATATCGCTGTGATGATTGTACGCTCTAGTATCAATTGTTTGGCGACAATAAAGTAAAGTAAAGTAAAATGATGAGGGGTATAGATAGGGTAAACGCAAGCAGGCTTTTTCCACTGAGGTTGGGTGGGACTACAACTCGAGGTCATTGTTTAAGGGTGAAAGATGAAAAGGTTAAGGGAGACATAAGAGGAAACTTCTTCACACAGAGGGTCGAGAGAGTGTGGAATGCATGAAGCTTGATTTCAACGTCTAAGGGAAGTTTGGATAGGTACGTGGAAGGTAGGATATGGAGGGCAATGTTTGCAATGCAGGTCAGTGGAAGTAAGCAGTTTAAATGGTTTGCCATGGACTAAGTTGGCTAAAGGGCCTATTCTTTTGCTGTACTTTCCCTATAACTCTAAGACTAGCTGTTAAAAGGGCAATGGCAGTCAATCAGTGGAACAGTGTTCTCCTCCTGTGAGATGTGGTAGATCTGGGAGATTCAAATGCTCCTGATGTCTGTAGGACCACACAGTACAGAAACAGGCCATTCAGCCCATCTCATCTACACTGACTATTGCACTAAACCCATTGACAATCACGCTCCATAGCCTTCTATACAATGGCAATTCAGGTATTTGTATAGATGTCCCTGGCTCCTTCAGCTTCTCAAGCATCTTGTTCCAGGTTCCAACTACTCGTTCAGATCCCCTCTAAACGCCTGTCGTTCACTTTGTAAATATACTCTCTTGTTTTAGGCAGCTCTACCATGGGAAAATGTCTCTTATAATCTACTGGAGGAGCTCAGCAGGTCAGGGCAGCATCTACGGATGGGAATAAACAGTCGACATTTCGGGCTGAGGCTCCTCATCAGGATTCAAAGAGTTTCAGCCAACACATTGTGTGTATTGCTCTAGATTTCCAGCATCTGCAGTATCCTGATGTCTTTGTATAACCTACCCTATTCATCCCCTCATTCACAGACTTCAATCAGGTCCCCAATTAGCCTCCTTGACTCCAGGCAAAACAAACCCAGTTTATCCAATCTCTGCTTCTAACTAAAATGCTCCAATCTAGGCAACATCCCGGAGAATCTCCTCAGCACTTTTTCCAGATTCCAACTTCAGGTGGACAACCACCTCTGTAGGGAAAAAAAACATTTTATTCGGAGTCATAGCTGCTACATAATAGAAACAGGCCTTTCGGCCCATCTCAACCATGCTGACCAAAATACCTTATTTATGTTAATCCCACTTTCCTGCATTTTGCCCATATTCCTCTTTTCCTGTTCTGTCCAATGCTTCTTAAACATTCTGATTGTACCTGCTTCTGTCTCATCCTCTCGTAGTCTGTTCTCTCTGCCCTCCACCATCTGTGTGATTACACCTGCAGGAAGTGATTCCATTGCAGGCTCATGTCTGTGGCCTTCAACGAGATCCCACACAGCAGGCTAGTCTGCAAGGTTATGTCCCATCGAATCCAAGGAGAGCAAGTTGGATGGACTCAAAATTGGCTCAAAGGTAGAAGCAGAGGATGAGATTTTAAAGAGATGGGATGTTATGTTGAAGTTATTGGTGAGGCCTAAATTGAAGTATTGTAGTCACCTACCCACAGGAAAGGTGTAAATAATGTTGAAAGAGCACAGAGAAGATTTACAAACCTGTTGTCAGAACGAGAGGACCTGAGTTAGATGGAAAGATTGAATAACTTGGGACATTATTCTTTGCAATGTAGAAGATTGAGAGGAAATTTGATGGATCTTTACAGAATTTATGAGGGATATAGATTGGGTAAATGCAAGGAGATTTTTTTCCCCACAGACGTTGGGTGGGACTAAAACCAGATGTCATAGGTTAAGGGTGAAAGGTGAAAAGTTTAAGGGAAACATGAGGGGAAACTTCTTCACTCAGAGGGTAGTGAGAGTGTAGAATGAGCTGCCAGTGCAAATGGTGCATGAGAGCTCGATTTCAACATTAAGAGAAGTTTCAATAGGTACATGGATAATAGGGATATGGAGGGTTATGTTGCCTGTTCAGGTCATTTGGAGCAGGCGGTTTAAATGGTCCAGCATGGACTAGATGGGACAAAGACCCTGCTTCTGTGCTGTACTTTTCTATGACTCTATTTGAAGGCTGATTCTTGGAACAGATCCCTGTCATGATAACAAGATTATAATTCCATGTACTGATCTAGGCTTTAAGTTCATCCTCCTTCCAGTGTTGAAATAAACACATTTCAGTCCATCAGTCCCAACATTAGGCTCTAACCCTAACTCAAACCCAACCATATCATTCCTGCAACAGGGAGACCAACGCTGTACACTGTACAGTACTCCAAGTGCAGCCTCTCCAATAGCTTACAACTGCAACACAAGGACCCAACTCCTCTACTCAGTAACCTGACTGATGAAGGCCAACATGCTAAATTCCTTTTCCACCACCCTGTCTACCCACGGCACTGTTTTAAAGAACTGTGCACTTGTATGCCCCGTACCAACAGGTGAAAGGTTCAGTGTAGACAAAACCCAGGCAAATTCACCATCTCTGGAACTGGTCCAGTGAACGTTCACTGCTCTGCTGCTTTCCAGCATATTCTTTAATGAGTAAAGAGACCAAAACTACAGGTGTTTTCTCACCACAACCCAATATAATTGCAGTGAGACATTCGAAACTCCCTGAACCCACTCTCTTGTTGTGCTAAAACATTTCCCTTCCTAATCAATTATCGTACCTACAAGTTGGCTTCAGGGATTTGTGTATTGTGACACCTAGATCCTTTTAAATATCCAAGTTTCCCAATATCAAACCATGAAGAAAGTAATGTTTTTCATCTAATTTTGTGCACCAAAGTGATAAGCTCATTTTTCACACTTTATTCCATCTGCCTTGTTCTCACACATCCACTCACCTTTCCATCCTCTTCTCAACTCCCAAACCCCCTGGCTTAATATTTGCTTCAAAGTTGTAAAGATGACATTTGGTCCTCACTGATATAGATCATGAGTAGCTCTGGCTCCAGCATATACCCCAGGGGTAATTCACTAGACATAGGCAGCCAACCTAAGATTCATTTATTACCACTCTTTCTTTTCTGTTTGAAAACCAGTCCCCGGTCCATCAGTGCATTACTCCCAATATCAGGTGCTGTTATCCAGTGTCATGTGTGGGACCGTGTCAAAAATTTTCCGAAACAACATCCTCCAGTTTCCCCTTACTCTACTTGATGCTTCCTCAAAGAATTCCGAAAGATTAGTCAAACGTAATTTCCCTTGTTTAATCTATATTTTCTCTGTTTCAAGATGTGCAATTATTACAAACACAAGAGATTCTGCGAAGGCTGGAAATCCAAAGCAAAACACAAAATACTGGAGGAACTCAGCAGGCCAGGCAACATCCATGGAAAAGAGTACAGTCGACGTTTCAGGCCGAGATTGGTTAATTCCTGTTCAATTATTACACCTGCTTTAGATACCAGCACCATCTCCAATGCTGATCAACTCTTCTCCCTCTCCTTATTTCATTCAATACTGGACTCACAATTGCTGATCGTCAATTCACAAGAGCAATTCCAGAGTCCACAGAACATTGAAAGATAAGCACAACATCAGTTATCTTTATAGTCACCACTTTCAAAAGTCTGGGATGTAGATCATCATGCCTTTGTGACTTATTAGCTTTCAAGATTACCAACCTCCCGAGTACTATTTATACTAATACTTCAGTGTCGTATATTATTCTGAGTCTCTGATATTTCTCGTAGGATTTTTATATCCTTTCTGAGAAGATACAAAATAATTGTTTAATTTCTCTTCCTTTTCCTTATTCCCAACTATAAGTTCTCTGTCCCTGGCCACAGTAAATGTTCAGGAGGGAACAGCATTGCTGAAAGCTGGAGGTTCAGTGAATGAATAAGAACTCTTGTTTCTCAGACCAGCGAGCTTAACATCAAAATACATCTATATTTGTCTGGTTGCGTTTTTACTAATGTGTCTGTATATGCAGGGACTGGGCCTATGAGCGGCTGTGTTGCTTAGCAGGCATTGTGTGTCGGGGCCAGTCACCAGCCCAATCTCGGTGGGCTGGGAGGTCTGGACCATATACATGCATAGTCTGAGTCATTGTGTGTCTATGTATGAGAGATGGGCCCCAAAGCCTGGGTGTCACCTAGCAGGCATCAGGGCATCAAGATGAGTTAGTCATAGTCATAGTCATACTTTATTGATCCCGGGGGAAAATGGTTTTCATTAGAGTTGCACCATAAATAATTAAATAGTAATAAAACCATAAATAGTTAAATAGTAATACGTAAATTATGCCAGGAAATAAGTCCAGGACCAGCCTGTTGGCTCAGGGTGTCTGATCCTCCAAGGGAGGAGTTGTAAAGTTTGATGGCCACAGGCAGGAATAACTTCCTATGGCGCTCTGTGTTGCATCTCGGTGGAATGAGTCTCTGGCTGAATGTACTCCTGTGCCCAACCAGTACATTATGTAGTGGATGGGAGACATTGTCCAAGATGGCATGCAACTTGGACAGCATCCTCTTTTCAGACACCACCGTGAGAGAGTCCAGTTCCATCCCCACAACATCACTGGCCTTACAAATGAGTTTGTTGATTCTGTTGGTGTCTGCTTCCCTCAGCCTGCTGCCCCAGCACACAACAGCAAACATGATCGCACTGACCACCATGGACTCGTAGAACATCCTCAGCATCGTCCGGCAGATGTTAAAGGACCTCAGTCTCCTCAGGAAATAGAGACGGCTCTGACCCTTCTCGTAGACAGCCTCAGAGTTTTTTGACCAGTCCAGTTTATTGTCAATTCGTATCCCCAGGTATTTGTAATCCTCCACCATGTCCACACTGACCCCCTGGATGGAAACAGGGGTCACCGGTACCTTAGCTCTGCTCAGGTCTACCACCAGCTCCTTAGTCTTTTTCACATTAAGCTGCAGATAATTCTGCTCACACCATGTGACAAAGTTTCCTACCGTAGCCCTGTACTCAGCCTCATCTCCCTTGCTGGTGCATCCAACTATGGCAGAGTCATCAGAAAACTTCTGAAGATGACAAGACTTTGTGCAGTAATTGAAGTCCGAGGTGTAAATGATGAAGAGAAAGGGAGACAAGACATGATATCGGTGGGCTGGAGGGTTTGGACGATGCATATTCTGCATCATTGTACCTTGCTGATACTCTGTACTTCTATGTGTGGTTGTTGACTTGTACGTGCGAGGACTGTGGGTCTCGAGCTGAGGGAGGGAGGGCATCGGGACTCTTTCAGTCCATGAATACGTTCTTGTGTGTGACTGTGGGTAAACGTGTTTTAGCACGTTGACCCAGTAGTAATGTTGTCTTGTTTGGCTGTTTCCATGAGTATTCATGTATCATTAAATGACAATTAAACTTGAATTGGAATTGGAAAAGGTGGTTTTTTAACATAATTTTTGGGGTTTTATTGGTAGCAACAGTCCTTCTGTAAACTCGCGGATTCATAGAATCCTACTTCATGGACACAGGCCATTAGTCCATCCTGACCTTACCAAGCAAAGGGCATGCACTCACGTTGATCCCATCTTGCAGCACCCATCCCCCACACTCCTGTGCCTCGGTGGCTCAAAACCTCGTCTATTTAACACTGTCAGTTGCTCTGCTTCATCATTCTCTCTGGCAGTGTTCCAGACACTCACTGCTCTTTGTGTGACAAAGGTCTCCCCTCTAAACCTCTCACTCCTTACACTAACAATTTCTTCTAGTTTAATCCACCTTTAATATAGAGTATCAAATTGTACATGTGGGGAAAGCTTTCCTGCACTCATCCTATCTATATATTCCATCATTTTATTTACCTCACTCATATCCCCTCTTGACTTCCTCAGCTCCAGTGTCTCCTTATAAATGAACCGCTGATCCCCGAGAAACAGCCTGATGAATCTACTCTGCAGCACTACCACATCCTTATTGAACATGGTAACTGGGACTGCACACAGTACGTGAGTCAGGGTCTGACCCATATGCCTTCTTAACCACATGATCCACATACATTTCCACCTTCAAGGACCTGACAGCTTGCAGGCCAGTGTCCTCTGTTCCTCAAAAGTCTGAGCACCACAACATTCCTTGTGTATGCCGTTGCCTCACACATGCTTCCAAAATGTACCATCTTACATCTATCTGGATTAAACTCCCTCTGATATTTCTTGGACTATTTCACCAACACATCAATATCACCCAGTAGTCTAAGATCACCGTCCACATTGTCAAAATCTCCACCAATCTTCACATCAACTGCAAGCTTACTGATCATGCCTCGCACATCCACATCCAAGTCATCCATATACTGTATATTACAAATACCAAATGTCCCACCACTAATCACTGTGGAACACCACTATTCACAGGCATCCAATTACAAAGCTGTGGGCAGGCTAACCAGCCCATGATTTGCCCCCCTCCCTTCTTAAGTAACAGTGTCACATTTACAATTTTCCAGTCCTTTGGGACCTTCCCTGACTGCAATGATCCTGTCAATATTGCCAAGGCGATTTAGAAACAAATTCGCTTAATTGCTCCTGTCGTCCCTAATAGCTCAACGCTTTCCCTTTTCTGTCATAAAAATATCTGTAAAACACCTTTGGATTTACCATAATCCTGTCTGCCATGGACTGATGTTTCTGCTAGAATTGAAGGACTCAGTAATGGGCAGAACTTACACAATCAGGATTAAGGTCGTCTTTCAGTAGTTTCCTTCTTTACGTCTTTCTTTTCTTTTCAAGGTAGCTGGGATTCTGTCGGGGTCCATGATTTACAGCTACAGCTCAAACTACGGTTCTCCACAAGAGGTGGTTTTCGCACTGGCCGTGCAGCTTGGCGTTTTGATATCTCTAGGTGCGGCCTGGAAGATGTGTCTTCAGGGAGCAGCCCCATAGACAACACAGTTCCTCGCCAATTTTACTGACAGAAACGTCGTGGGAGACTGAAACATCGAGACAGAAAACGGTGTGCGCTGCTGTCGGAAGAAGGCCCCTGAACTCGAGCGATCCCTCTCTCTTTCTCTTGATGGAGAGTGTGAACCTGTCAGTCCCCGAGTCATGGGGCTTGGAGAAGTGGCGCCGAAGATTGTAGCGTCAGAACAGCGAGCTACTGCTCTCCCGATCTTGTTGTTGCTGGAGTGATCTGTCTCCCCCTCGCTGGTGAGAGAGAGCCCGTCTGAAATACTGAAGTCCTGGGTTTTTGATGGATTCTAGTCTCTCTGGTGGCTTTTGCCATTGCTTGCATGGTGATGGGGATTGTGTTTCTGCTGGTGCAAGTGGGGGGGGGAGGAGGGGAAGGGTCGATGCTTCTGCTACAGGTTGTGTGTAGGAGAGGTTGCTCTGGAGTGTGACATCAATACCATTCATTCTTTGGGGTTTCTTGTTTTGTGGATGTCTGTGAAGAGTAAGAATTTCAGGATGTATACCATATACATTCTTTGATATTAAATGGAACTATTTGAATAAATTGGTATCAATTCGTCTGGATTTCTTTTAATTGTGTACTGTAATGGACTTCAGCAAACAGCTCAGACCAAATGTTTTCTAAATATATATATATGCAACTTGTGATGTGTTGTGCTAAAAAGAGAATATCTTAAAACAAGTTTACACTGGGGAGTGAATTTTATTATTAAGAAAATGTTGTCCTGTAGCTCCTTTTTTGCCACATTTGGAAGATATAAATAGAATTCATCTCGTTCAGTAGTTCTGGTTGTGTTGCATAATGAGGCAGGCTTGAGCAGAGAGATTAAGGTGAAGGAATCCCTAGGAGGCTGTGGCATCCTGCAGTTTGAGAGAGAGAAGCTGAAATCTCATGTAATGGTATTACAGTTGAGTAAAGGTAATTATCGAGTCATGAAGGAGGAGCTGGCCAGAGAGGATTGGAAGAAGACCCTGGCGGAGAAGATGATGGAGCAGTAACAGCAGGAGTTTCTGGGAGTAATTCAGCAGATGCAGCAGAATTTCATCCCAAGGAAGCATTACACTAATGGGAGGACAAGGAAACCATGGCTGAAAAGGGAAATTGGACAGCATTAAAGACAAACAATATCGCAAAATTAATGGAAGGCCAGAGGACTGGGAAGCCTTTAAAAACCAACAGAGGACAACTGAAAAGCTAAAAGGGAGGAGAGGGTGAAATGTGAAGGTAAAGATTCAAAGATTCAAAAAAGCTTTTTTGTCATTCTAACCATACATCAGCTCTGCAGGGCAGAATGAGACAGCGTTTCCCAGGAGCAGTGCAATCATAACATAACAAACGCAACACTAAATAATAAACATAACAATAAATCGTAAAACACAACAGCCACATGTCAGTTAAAATCAAGTTATAAGTGTCCAGTGCAAGTTAAAATGTCCAAAGCAGAGTCAGGTGGAGCAGCTATTTAGCAGTCTGACTGCCAGTGGGAGGAAGCTGTTTAGTAGCCTTGTGGTTTTAGTTTTGATGCTCCTGTAACGTTTGCCTGATGGCAGAAGAACAAACAGTTCATGGAGAAGGTGTGAGGGGTCTTTAATGATGTACCATGTCTTCTGGAGGCATCGACTCTGAAAGAGGTCTTGGACAGAAGGTAGGGAGACCCCAATAACCTTCTCTGCTCCCCTAACCACCCTCTGCAAGGCTTTTTTGTCGACAGCACTGCAGCTGCAGTACCAGGTTGTGATGCAAAAGGTCAGCACACTCTCAACCACACCTCTGTGGAATGTAGTTAAGATGATACATTACAAAAGAAAATTTCTAAAGTGTTTTTAGATACAAAAAAGGTAAGCGAGAGGCAAGAGTGGCCATTGGACTACTGGAAAATGATGCTGTAGTAGTAGTAACAGGGAATAGGAAAATGGGGGAGCCACGCAAGTAGCTTGTGTCAGTCATCAGAGCGAGAGACCAGTAACATGCCAGAAATTTAGAGAATTTGGGGCATAGGTGAGTGTGGTGTTCATTACCAATAAGGTGGTACTGGAAAGCTTAAAGGTATGTAGTTGGAGAAATCACCTGGACAGGATGGTTCAGAAAGATCACTGAAAAGATTGTGGGGACATCAGCAGTGGTCCTTCAAGAATTCACTGGAGTCAGGGAGGTTCTCAGAGGAATGTAAAATTGCAAATGTGACACACTGTTTAGGAAAGGAAGTATACCATAGGCTAGTTAGTCTCATCTTGGTGGCTAGTAAAATTTTAGTCCATTATTAAAGACAAGCAGGATAGACAAAGGAGAGTTGGTGGGTGGTTATTTACTTGGATTTCCAGAAGACTTTGATAAAGCACCACACCAGGCTGCTAAACAAGATAAAGTCCATGGTGTTAGAGGCAAGGTACCAGCATGGATAAAAGTTTGGCTGACTGCCAGAGGTCAGAGAGTGCCGATAAAGGGGGTCTTTTCAGGATGGTCTGGAGGATAGTGGAGTTCTGCAGAGGTCGGTGCTGGGACCACAAATTTTCATTTTAAGAATTAATACTCTGGAAAAGTAATGATAACATTGTGGCCATGTTTGCAGATAATACAAAGGTGTTTGGAGGAACAGTTAGTGTCACCAAGGCAGGGAGCATCCAGAAGGACTTGGACACGTTGGGAGAATGGACAAAGAAGTGGCAGATGGAGTACAGTGTAGGGAAGTGAGCAGTTATGCTCATTGGTAGGAAGGATAAAGATGAAGACTATTTTCTAAAGGGGGGGAGAATTCTGAAATTGGAGATGCAAGGGTACTTAGGAGTCATTGTGAAATATTCTCTAAGGGTTAACTTTCAGGCTGAGTCTGTGGCAAGGAAGGCAAATGCAATGTTAGCATTCATTTCGAGAGGACTAGAATATAAGGTCAGGGTGTAGTGCTGAGACTTTATAAGTCCTGGGTAGAGTTGATGTGGGGAAGATGTTCCCATCAGCAGGAGTGTCTAAGAAGTGAGAACACAGCCTCAGAATAGAGGCATTCCTTAGAAATGATATGAGGAGGGATTTCTTCAGTGAAAAGATGGTGAAATGGTGGAAATTTAACACTGATAGGCAATTTAAATGTTGGGCCAGATGGATTGAGAAGGCTGGGTGTCAGGACCAGAGTCAAGGGTCAGGCCGGTTCTGCTCACTGTCCGCAACATTTGCACTGCTCTTCGCTGCACTGAAGCTGAGGCTGTGAACCTGCTCCGGGCCTCGTGTCTGCGAGCTCCACAATAATTAGCCCGGCTGTGTGATGAACTGAAGCTGGGGCTGTGGCCTGCTCTGGGTGCTCATGGGCCTCGTGTCTGTGAGCTCTGCAATGATTAGCCCGGCTGTGTGATGAACTGAGGCTGTGGCTGTGAACCTGCTCCGGGCCTCGTGTCTGTGAGCTCCACGATGATTAGCCCGGCTGTGTGATGAACTGAGGCTGTGGCTGTGAACCTGCTCCGGGCCTCGTGTCTGTGAGCTCCGCGATGATTAGCCCGGCTGTGTGATGAACTGAGGCTGTGGCTGTGAACCTGCTCCGGGCCTCGTGTCTGTGAGCTCCACGATGATTAGCCCGGCTGTGTGATGAACTGAGGCTGTGGCTGTGAACCTGCTCCGGGCCTCGTGTCTGTGAGCTCCGCGATGATTAGCCCGGCTGTGTGATGAACTGAGGCTGTGGCTGTGAACCTGCTCCGGGCCTCGTGTCTGTGAGCTCCGCGATGATTAGCCCGGCTGTGTGATGAACTGAGGCTGTGGCTGTGAACCTGCTCCGGGCCTCGTGTCTGTGAGCTCCGCGATGATTAGCCCGGCTGTGTGATGAACTGAGGCTGTGGCTGTGAACCTGCTCCGGGCCTCGTGTCTGTGAGCTCCGCGATGATTAGCCCGGCTGTGTGATGAACTGAGGCTGTGGCTGTGAACCTGCTCCGGGCTTCATGTCTATGGACTCACTTTCATTCTGACTGCAGTTTGCATGCCCTTATTGTTTGCATGATTGGTGTTTTTTTTCCTCTGTCAGCTCATTGGGTATTCATTGGCCTTCTTTTTATAATGGGTTCTTTTGGGCTTCATGTTTTTCGGCTGCCTGTAAGGAGATGAATCTCAAGGTTGTATCATGTATACATACTTCGATAATAAGTATCCTTTGACCTTTGAATTCATTGCCACAGAGGATTGTGGTGGCCACCGGGGTAATTAAGGAAGAGATTGATAGGTTCTTGTTTGGTAAAGGGACTAAGGGTTATGGGGAAAAAAGACAGAATGATAGAGTTGAAAAAATTCAGCCATGGTTGAATGGAAAGCAGACTTAATGGGCTAAAAGGCCTAACTTTCCTCTTTTATCTCATGGTCTTAGGGACTTATTGGCAGTACACTGTATTCATGCCTGATATTGTTCTGGAGTAGAACTCACTGCCATGGCCTCTACCCACACTGACCAGGATAAATTTC
This sequence comes from Mobula birostris, assembly GCF_030028105.1. Taxonomy (NCBI): domain Eukaryota; kingdom Metazoa; phylum Chordata; class Chondrichthyes; order Myliobatiformes; family Myliobatidae; genus Mobula; species Mobula birostris. The sequence goes on along the minus strand of NC_092383.1, from coordinate 96,559,116 downwards.
TGAATCACATTAACTTAAGCAGAACGTACCTCAATTAATTGCACCAATCCATATATTAGGAGGATATGACAAACTGATATTGTATGTCCTGAAGATGGAGCAGAAGAGAAAGGTTTCTGAGGTTTTGGTGATCTAATTTAGATTGTGTGATTTTTTTTTACCTGATGATGATCTTCACACTGCCATTTTGTCAATAGCTGTCTACCATATTGCCTGTGTACAGCTGCACTGATGAGCCATCTGGTGTCTGTCCAGGAGCAGGAACCTTACACACCACATTGTGCCAAACTTGTCTTCAGTAATTAATCTGATTTAAAAGGCAGGAAATGATCATTCACAGGAAAATCTCTGTACCGGTGGAAAATACCTGGCTCGGATTTTTGAGTTAAACTGGGGAAGCAGCACTGTTCCAGTCCCCAGACTGGTAGGAAATAATTAGCCAGATCCTTACTCCTGACTGTATCACTGGAGTAGAGGAACAACAGGAACAGATGCTCAAAGAGCTGGTCATACTGTTGTGTGCAGCGTTACAAGGATTACCCCTTAGTAATAATGATCAGTAGGTACAGAGAGAATCTGTATTTACTGACAAGTCATAAACACAAGATAATCTGCAAATACTGGAAATCCAAAGCAACACACACAAAATGCTAGAGGAATTCAGGATTTTGATGAAGGGGCTCGGCCTGCTTATTCATTTCCATATAGGTTGCCTGACTTGCTGAGTTCTAGCATTCTTTACTAACAAGTACCTTTATTGTCTCAACTGAAAAGCACATGAACTTGCACAACCAAATACATGTGTACGCATCTCCTAAATCTCCCTGACCCCCATGAACAGTCAAAGAATAGAAAAGGTAATACTTTGAAAAGGAGTGTAAACTGGGCAAGTGGTCCTCATGATTCTGATCAAATCCCCACCTGCCTGACACGGGGTCCTACATAATCGCAATAGTTGGTTTCCAGAGAGTTATCACCTTTCTGCATTTGAAGATGTTTATTTTTATACTCCTTCCTCACCAGCTCAAATCTTGTGTTTCAATCTCATGGGCTCGAGGTCACCTGACCAACCTGGTGTCACCTTCTTATTTGCTCCAGTCCAAGCCAGTGTCGTTCTGTAGCCTTCACCCCCAGCACCATTCCTTTTATTCTTTTCAACTCTTGACTAGTTCAGACCAGTCAAACCAGGTGACCCAAATACTGAGCCTAACAAATTCTCAGATGATACACATAAAAGTTGCTGGTGAACGCAGCAGGCCAGGCAGCACCTCTTCCTAGAATTCCTGTTGTTTGCGTTTTTAAATTCTCAGATGGCTCCTTCCGCAAACTATCCACTTTAGTTAATAGGACAAATAACAGGAATTCTGCAGATGCTGGAAATTCAAGCAACACACATCAAAGTTGCTGGTGAATGCAGCAGGCCAAGCAGCATCTGTAGGAAGAGGTGCAGTCGACGTTTCAGGCAGAGACCCTTTGTCCTGACGGGTCTCGGCCTGAAACGTCGACTGCACCTCTTCCTACAGATGCTGCTTGGCCTGCTGCGTTCACCAGCAACTTTGATGTGTGTCACTTTAGTTAATAAATAGCTACTTCTCTGAGAATGGTCTCAGGTTTAGCAGGTCATTAGCTGAAACTCCTTGCATCCACATTCATTTATTGTGACTAAGTTATCCCAGAGCAAGAAATCAGTTCAAACAATTCCCAAAATGGCGACTGCAAGGACAGTCTCACAAAATGGCCGCCTCCATTCCTGATTACTGATTGTCATTCTTTCTGACCAACAGAAGTGTGTCAGCCTCAGAAGCATAGTGTGCCACCAACTCCTCATATGCTCGTGCAAGAATGCTTTATTCTCTCTTCTATTTTCTATATGGATCTCCAATTAAGGTACAATATCGCCGATAAGTATAGACTCTTAGTGTATTGGCACCTGTCTTCCCGTTATGCCAGCTTGGGGTTAAGGCAGTGTTTGACTTTCCTTTTGGTCTTTCTAACTGGGATTTTTGGTTTGTCATGTTAGCCTCCTTCCATGGATGGGAAATTCACAGTTTGGGTGTTAGACAGAGAGGGAAGGTGTCATGGTCCGGTCCGTGAAGTCCACATTCCGGTTCACTGTCTGGTCCATCGACCCTTGCTCCAGGTTTTCCTGTCTACCCTGTTTCTGTTCCTGTTGAGCACTAATTGAGGCAGCTGTTTCTTGTTGGGGCTGGCTGCATAAATACCTCCAGAGAGCAGGGCGTGCCTGCTGGATTGTTCTTGTCCTTACTCCTTGTATCCCTTCCTCTGCCTTCTGTTTCCTTGCCTGAAGCCTTGCCTTGCCTTGCCTTGCCTTGCCTTGCCTTGCCAGTAACTCTCACCTCACCTGAAGTTCTTGCCTCGCCTTGCATTACCTGAAGCCTTGCCTTGTCTTGCTGATAACTCTTGCCTCATCTTGCCTGAAGTCTTGCCCTGGAGCCACCCTGTACCTAGCTCCTTTCCTGTCCTTTGCCTCCATGGGTAAGCCAGGCCGTCTTGTTGTTACCCTGCGATTGGTTCTGTCCCTTCCTGTCCCTTGCCTCCGTCGGGTAAGTCAGGCCATCTTGCTGTTACCCTGCGGTTGGTTCTGTCCTTTCCTGTCCCTTGCCTCCGTCGGGTAAGCCAGGCCATCTTGCTGTTACCCTGCGGTTGGTTCTGTCCCTTCCTGTCCCTTGCCTCCGTCGGGTAAGCCAGGCCCTCTTGCCATTACCCTGCGGTTGGTTCTGTCCCTTCCTGTCCCTTGCCTCCGTCGGGTAAGCCAGGCCCTCTTGCCGTTACCCTGCAGTTGGTTCTGTCCCTTCCTGTCCCTTGCCTCCGTCGGGTAAGCCAGGCCCTCTTGCCGTTACCCTGCGGTTGGTTCTGTCCCTTCCTATCCCTTGCCTCCGTCAGGTGGAGATCTGCGCCCTGCCCAGGTGATCCGGGCCCTACCCAGGAGGACCTTCAAGACCCCAAGCCTCCAGCCTCGCCTTGACTCTCTGGTCCCCAGCCTCGCCTCAAGTCTCAAGCCTGAAGACTCCAACCTCATCCTGCCTGCCAGCCACGTCACGTCCTTACCTAGTTCTGGGGTCCAAGCCAGAGGCAAGACCGAGGTTCTGGCTCCTTGTCCAGTCTCTGGCTTGGAGTCCAATCCCTGGCTCCTAGCTCTCTTGTCCAGTCCTGTACCGGGTTCCCGGTTTTCGTGTCCATGTCCTAGCCCTCACCCTGCATCCTAGTCCTGTCCCTAGTACTTCAGTGTCTGTGTCTTGCACCTGGGTCCGTTCCCAGCCACCTCCGTATGACAGAAGGAGGTGGGAGGAGAACTAGTGTAGTTACCCAGAAAAACAAATAGTGGGTTATCTGAAGTTCCTGTGAGAGTCTAGCAACAATTTCATGCCTATTTTCTGAAAAGAGTTCTCAGAACCTCACAGAGAAAAGATCTCATAAATAGGACATATTACAAACTGATATTGCATTCATGTCTGGTGAAATCCCGTTGTGTGGTCAAACTGCGTTGCTTGAATGACTCACAAACCACTTGGGCGATTCATTTAAAGATGGAGTATTATAGGATTGGCCAATATTTATACATGAGTCCTTGGGCCATTGATTTGCAGTGTTAGACTCCTTGACGATGATTTTGGTATCTTGTATGGAATAGTGGCTCACTGAGACCGTGCAGAGTATGCAAAGTCAGTGCAAAATCCTGTACCAAGAGACCAGAAACATTGACAGTAGGTGAAGGGATATCTTTCACTCTTTCCCCTGTTGCTTTTTCACTTCCTGAGGATATAGGCAGGCAGGCAATGGTGTTTTCCGGTTTAAGGTGGCACTGGCAAACAAAACTATAAATTACTGTATTAATCACACTTTTTCTCAGATACGATCACTGCACTCAATAGCCTGTAACTTCCCTTTCGGAAGTGAGCTTTTGAACCACCTGTACGACCTGGCATTTCTGCAGTGTGGTCTGAAGTCTCGAAGCTGCGGGACAGTTGCAACATGGCGGTACGGACCAAATCGAGGCAGTGGGAAATGAGCCAATGTTTGGTCATTGCTGGAGTGGACTCGCAGGTGATTTCATGCAGCAGGGCCGAGGGGAGGCAAAGTCAAAGTGGCAGGGCCCAGGACCACCTCCAAAAAATGAGGAGTGACCAAGTTTGTGATGAAACACCAGACCAGATTGGAAAGGTTAGGGTGTCAGGGCCGGAGGCTAGGGATGAGCTGGTGTTCAGCTCACTGCTCCATGAGGTTAATTCTGTGCTGAGCCAAAGCTGTGGGCTGCAGCTATCGGGCTGCAGCTATCAGGCTCCTGGATCAGCCGTAGTGATGACTGACTTCCTGGCTGTGGACTCACTTTCAGGATCTTCAGTTCTCAATATTATTTGCTTATTTTTATCGTTTGCACAATTTGTTCTTATTTTTCTGCATATTGGGTGTTTGATTGCCTTTTATTTAATTTGGTTCTATTGGATTTCTTTGTTTTGTGGCTGTCTGTAAGGCGATGGATCTCAAGGTTGTATATAGTACACATAGTTTGATAATAAATGTAATTTGAAATTTGACTACACCAGTTCTTCATCCATCTTGGTGTGGAGCCAACTAATAGACTGACACATGATCTAATGCCACACCATGAGTATTCCTGTTTCTCTTACTCTCCTCCCCAAATATACTTTGCCCCCGATCCCACCAGCCCACTCATCCCATTCCTTCCCCTTCACCCTTCTACTCAATCTACCCGTCACCTTCGCATACCTCCCACTGGTTCCCATCCCCACCTCCCTCCCTCTACTCCATGGTCCACCGTCCCCTCCGCCAAACTCCATCTTCTTCCGCCCCTTGTCAATTCCACCTTCCAGCTTAGTACACCATTCCCGAGCTCCCCTTCCCACACCTACCTCTCAGTCCCCTCACCTGAACCTACCCATCACCTACCAGCTCGTGTCCATTCTCTCCCCCGCCATATAATGGATTCTCCCCTCTTTCTTTCCAGTCCTGATGGAGGGTCTCCCCTCGAAACGTTGAAGCTCCATTCCCCTCCACAGATGCTACCTGACCTGCTGATCTTCTGCAGAGTTCTGTGCATTGCTCCAGATTTCCAGCATTTGTGGCCTCACTTGTACACAGAAACGACCCAGAAACGCTCAGCAGGCCTGCCTCAGATCGGCAACTGAAGAGGTGTGTATGGAAGTCTCCCTTCATCATGAAACATTCAACCCCAGGAATCACTTTGTATTCCTGACCCTGAGTGGTCGTACCTGGGAAGTAAAAAGAGGAAGTTGTTAGCACTAAGGTGACAGACGGAACCAGTGAAAGCTGCTATTTCCAATGGATTGTGTTGCTAAATATATTCTCGAAATGTGCGCCAATTCCAAAGTGTAACAGACAGAGGCCCAGCAAAATCGCACCAAGTTTGGATTGTAAGTAAATGTGTGGATTTTACAAGCTTGTTTTAAGGGTAAGAATCATCATCCCGAACAGATGGAATCTCTATTGGTGCATTTGGGAAAAAAAATGTTTTGGACAGTTTGCACTTTCAGACAGACACATTCAATCTCTTTTTCTCCTGCCATATTCTCTGAATATTTGACACTTTAACTGAATATATTTTACATATGCCACCTTCCTGGGATAATGGGGCAGACATTTTCCTCGCTGTAAAATAACTAATGAGATTCAACACTTGCATGGTTAATGACTGATAAAACTTTGCCTTTACTCACGAGAGAAATGGAACATGTTTCTAAATTAACCAGATATATTCACAGATGGGTGACAATATCAGGAGCTGGCAGTATTTTGTTGATTTAAAAATCTGTTACAATTTTTAAGGTAATGAAAAGATTTAGTGGCAATGCGAGATATTACTGCTGGTGTTCTGAGTGAGCTTACCAAAAGTCCCGGACTCCGACTAACATACAAATAGGCATATTCTCCAACAACATACCCAATTACAGGAGCAGTCGGTGGGGATTTTCTCTTTTAAAAAAATTCAGGTTTAAGCAGACTTTATAAAATGCTTTTCTCCTGGGGTCTCAATTCATCTTGGTCAGATGTAGTCTTTCTCTGAACCACTCTGCACTGGCTCTTGATGCTTGAAGGTGAATTAAGTCAGGCAGTTTCAGTCTGTCCTTGGTGGCATCAGTCAACAGACCACAGAAAATATTTACCAGGTATTGAGTTAACAATCTGCCCTGGGACGCCACGGCCATTATTTTTCAAGGAAATATTTGGACACCTTGACTGTCCTGACACCTTGACCTGGAGCCTCAGAGTATGTATGAGTGTTGCCTCCGAAATATACTGAAACCAACGAGCTATAATTAAAGTGATGCATAATGTTTGAGATGTGTTGTGTCGAGACGTGAAGAAATCATTAGCGCAACGAGGGAACAAAGGAAGGTTAGCACTTGAGCAAGAAGGAGAGGGAGGGTAACAAAACACTGATCAGATTGGCTCCGTGAAATGAACCAATCAAAGTGCAGATTAGTTTGTGTCAAATCCTGCCTAATCTGTCAGGTGAAACACTACTTAGAACAAGACCTTGCAAAGTAATTAAGCAGAAGGCTAGGCCGCAGTGAAGCGGAGTGTGTGTTTAACAATCTGTGGAACGTTTTAGCCATCTACCCATTACTGAGAGCACTGAGGGAGAACAGTTTAAGGCTGATTCTAGATAAAGCCTAGATTGGGATGAACGGCAAATCCTCACTGCTGCATTTACCAGGTCCCTCACGATAAAAAAAACTGCCCATTATTGTTGCATTTCACACATTGCCTCCGCTGCCTTTGTATACACAAAATATATTCCTTTAACTGCTGAATTTATGCAGAACGGATGGTGACAGTGAGTTAATCAGTGAGCAGAGGAGCTTTGGGGCTGCCAGAAGATTAATCAGGATTCTCTGACATGCCAGTCAGAGAAAAGGAGTGGCATTTTTATGACAGGTTAAATGCAGTCCCAGATTGGCAAGGGAAGTCTGTTTCATAATGATATGAGGAGAGGTTGACAGGGGTGACAAAAACACCAGGTTGTTAATCATAAGGTGAGCTGAGATTCTGAGCTTAGGGTAATGAAGGCTGGAACATGAACAGTTGTTGTGTATCTTTAAATGCCAGTTGCTTCAAGGAAAACAAAGACAATTATTGAGAAATGTCAGGACATTTGATGCTCCGGCCATTCTTCCAACAGCTTGAGTTGATAATAATCATTGTCAGGCTTTGCAAGTTATATTTTTAAATACCTCTTTATAAGCAATTAATCATGGAAAAGACAACTTCCTTTGATCAGCACTTCATGGAATTTGAATAGTTATTATCCAAGGTTGAAAAATGTCACAAGGAATTTCTGCTCCGAAATGGACACTGACAGTCTGTCAAAGACAGTGGCGGCATGGAACCCGGTAAAGGAAATCTTCAACTGCAAAGGCTTTCCTGTGTTCAGGCAACTTCATAGTGTTTGCCTTCCACAAGTGCATTTCCTCTTAATAATATTTTAAGTAATTTAATATCAGTTCAAGATGTAATTTTCAAACAACACTAATCCTCCAGTGTACTAAATTGCTTCCATTAGTAGAATTACGCTAATGTGATTGAGACTCAGGTCGACTTTGAATGAATTCTGCACCAGTAGTATAGCTCTTGCATTTACTCGGAGCCTGAAGTGGATGACTTATAATATTTTAAAAAAACAGCCTGGCTTGTTTTTATTTCTCCTCTATGTCAAAGTCTGTACCTCAGGGAGTGATAAGCGTGGCCTTCACAATGGGTGAAATACATCTTACATATACCATTCCAAGTCCTTTGTTCATGGAATCACAGAGTTGTACAGCACAAAACAAGCCCTTCAGCCCATCTTGTCTGCTACTATCTACATTATTTACACCCTACAGCACTCTGCCTGTTTCTTTCCATAGGACATCTTCAAGGAACAATGCCTTAAAAAGGCAGCATCCTTTATTAAACACCCACATCACCCAGGACATGCCATCTTCTCATTGCCACCATCAGGGAGGAGATACAGGAGCCTGAAGGCACAAACTCAGTGATTCAGGAACAGCTTCTTCCCCTCTGCCATTGATTTCTGGATGGACATTGAACCCATGAACACTACCTCACTACAATTTTTTTTTCTTTTTGCACCACTAATTTAATTTAACTTTTTAAATATACATATACATTTACTGTTGGATGGCAGGGTCTTCTCTATGCCTCTACCAAAGGAGCTGTAAGCACCCCTTCCCTCCTCTAGCCTGCAGGTCACCCTTGGGCAAGGTGTAGCACCTGCTTAGCCCCCGATCCGGGTCATGTGAAGCCATGGGAGCGGGTGATGGATGGTCGTATGAGCAGCCGGTGCACAACACAAATCCTGGTTATGTGACCACTGACAGCAGGCAGACGGTCTCTGAAGGGTATTGATAATGGCTAGGGCCACCCATCTTGTAAAGACACTGCCCAGAAGAAGACAACGGTGAACCACTTTTGAAAAATTTGCCAAGAACAATCATTGTCATGGAAAGATCATGATTACCCATGACATATGACGCGGCACATCATGAATGAATGATACTTACTGTAATCCAAAGTTTTTATTGTGTATTGCATTGTACTGCTGCCACATAACAACAAATTTCATGACATATGTCAGTGATATTAAACCTGATTCTGACGTGTCTCAAGCGTTTGTCTAAATACTTCTTAAATATGAGAGGGAAGCAGCATTATCATCTCCTCAAGAGGCACAGCCCACCATCTGAGAAAAAATAATTTCTTCTTCAAATCCCTGTAAACACTCTTCTACCCCTTACCTGAACCGTGTTTCTGATTATAGACCCACCCATGAAGAAGAATAGATTTTCTTACCTCGATGTTCATCGTAGCTTTGGGTCAGGACTCGCCTTGGTCTGCTCGACTCCAAAGAAAGGAAACAAACACTGTCAATCCATTCCTACCTCTAACTGAGATACTCCTTCACAGACAACTTCCTGGTGAACCTCCTCTCCAGAGTCATCACCTCTTTCAACCAGAACTGCATGCACTTTTAGCCAAATTTATGTTTTATATGGCTGTGCCTTGTTACTACATGTTAAACCAGAGAGAAATGATGGACGAAGCCTCCAAGCCAATGGTATGAATGTTAATTTCTCTAACTTACGGTAATTTCTCTAGACCCCTCCCTCCTTTCCTCTTCTTCCATTCCCATTCTGGTCCCCTTCTCTTTCCCTTACCTGCCTATCACCTCCCTTTGGTGCTCCTCCTCCTCCTACCTCTCCCACAGTTCACTGTCCTCTCCTATCAGATTCTTTATTCTTCAACCCTTTATCATTTCCACCTATCTCTTCCCATGTCCCCCCCCCCCCCCCACTAACCTGGTCACAGCTAGCACCTGCCATTTTGTACTCCTTCCCTTCCCTGCTTCCTTATTCTAGTTTCTGTCCCTTCCTGACGAATGGTCTCGGTCCAAAATGTCAACTGTTTACTCCCCTCCATCGATGCTGCCTGACCTGGGTGAGTAGTTCCATTATTATGTGTGTGTCATTAAAATTAGCTTTGTCCCAATATGAGATCACTAATTTATGGACCATTCCTATTGTTTATCATGACTGTTTTAAAACTAATAGAATTATGGTCTCTGGTCCTAAAATGATGGAAACTTTGAGTAAGTGGGGTAGCATTTTCCGAAAGGGAAATAAGATGGTGTCAGCGACCAACAGCGATGTCCTGCAAACAGTTCACGAAACTGCTTCTCCTTCTCGTTCTTCTTCCACTACTAATCTGTGTGTGATTGGAGCCTGTAATCTACATTCTGATCATGAGTTTTTGGGCTGATTGAGCGATCTGGCACTTTTGCTGTCTCTGCGGGAATACGGCGTGGTTGAGAACGGAGTGTGGTGCGGCACGAACTCATGATTGCCTCCATTATTCGCCAATCTCACCGATTAAAGAGTCGAGAAAAATCAAAATCAGCAACGATGAGAGTGGAAGGCAAGTGGTTGCTCAGCGTCGTCTGCCTGCGTTTGACCGGTCTCACTCTCCCTCTCACCCGTTGCTGCCGGAGGAAGGCACAAGAGTCTTGTCTTGGGCAAGATTTGATTGGCGTGGTTTGTGAACTGACATCATTTTTAGAGGACTCTGCAGTTCATGTAATATGTGTTTCTGGTTACTTTTTTATTGCTATTTTGCAAGATTTTGATTGGAGCTCTTCAACACGCACTGGCATTGCGGCCTGCAGGCAACGAACGGCACAACTCTAAGTTGAACTAAGCATTCCTGGACTTTCAAGGACAGTGTGGTTTGATGTTTAATATTCTGTGTTATTTGCTCAATATTCTGTTGTTAGCAATATTTGTTCTTTTTGTTCCGCGTTGAGTGTTTGATCTTCTCTTTAAACGGGTTTTATGGTGTTTGTTTGCTTCACGACTGCCTATGGGAGGACAAATCTCATGTTGTAAACTGTATATATACTTTGATAATAAATCTACTTTGATCTTTGAAGAATGAACATTGCAGGGTATGTATAACAGGTAACCTCCAGCCTAATGGCATGAATATCAATTTCTCCTTCTGGTGTGTAAAAAAATCCTTTCACCACCCCCTTCTATTCCCCATTCTGACTCCTACTTCTTCTCACCTGCCTGTCACCTCCCCCCAGGTCCCCTGCACCTTCCTTTTATCCTAGGATCCACTCTCCTCTCCTATCAGATTCCTTCTTCTCCAGCCCTTTTATCTATCCAACCCACCTGGTTTCACCTATTACCTTGTAGCTATCCTCCTTCCCCTCTGCCCTACCTTTTCATTCTGATGTCTTTTCCCTTTGCTCCAGTTCTCAAGAAGGGTTTCGGCCCAAAACATTGACTCTTTATTAATCTCCGCAGATGCTGCCTGACCTGATGAGTTCCTCCAGTGTTTTGTAGCGCGTTGCTTTTGGATATCCAGCATCGGCTGAATTTCTCCAGTTTATATTTCTCCTTTCACAGATGCTGGGACTTTACAACATTCTCTGATTTTGCATTTTATTGGGGCGCACAGATTTTGCTTCCTATTGAGTCAGAGAGAGAGGCAACACAGAGACAGGTCCCCTAGACCAGCAGGTCCGCACTATTCCCCACATACTCTGAGACAACATTCACCCCATTCTCCTATCAGCATCCTTCACATTCAACCACATATTAGATTAGATTGGATTATGAAGACATGCAGTCCCCTTTTATTGTCATTTAGTAATGCATGCATTAAGAAATGATACAATGTTCCTCCAGTGTGATATCACAGAAACACAAGACAGACCAAGACTGAAAATCTGACAAAAAACACATAATTATAACATATAGTTACAACAGTGCAAAGCAATACCGTAATCTGATAGAAGAACAGACCATGGGCACGGTAAAAAATGTCTCAAAGTCTCCCAAAAGTCCCAACATCTCATGCAGATGGTAGAAGGAAGAAAACTCTCCCTGCCATGAGCTTCCAGCACCGTAAAATTGCCGATGCAGCATCCTGGAAGCACTCGACCACAGTCCGATTCTCAGTCCATACAAAAATTTCAAGCCTCCGACCAGCCTTCCGACACCGAGCACCGAGCACCGAGCACCATCTCTGCCGAGCGCTTCAACCCCAGCTCCGGCTGCCAGCAACAGGCAAAGCCAAGGATTCGGGGCCTGCCCCTCCGGAGATTTTGGATCGCACAATAACAGTGGCAACGAAGCAGACATTTCAGAAGTTTCTCCAGATGTTCCTCCGTGCTTCTCACGTCTGTCTCCATCAAATCAGGATTGTGCACGGCCCCCTATTTAACAAATACGATATCATTTCACCGGAGAGGCCACGCGCGCTGTGTGGCGTCGCCATCTTCTCCTCCCTCCAGGTCATAGCCAGGTGATGATTTGCAGTGTTTATTAACCAACCGGCCTGTATATTGTTGGGATTTGGGATGAAACCAGAGTACCCGTGGTTGGGGAGGCAATCTGCGCAATCACAGGGGAAATATCCAAACTCCACAGAGAGAGTGCCTGGGGTCAGAACAGAACCAGGTCCCTGGTGCTGTGAGACAGTGGCTCCACTCGTATCTAAGACCACGGGGACATTCAGGACCTGGCAGATGAAAGAAAACTATTTTAATGTGTAATCAGCAGACCATCCCTTCCAAAAAGAGCTCCCTCTAGCTACACACTTAGAAAGCTGGTAATTTCTCCTTCCACAGGTCACGGTAACGTTCTGTGCAAGAGTCAGCCTGTGGCCTTACCTTAATAGACCCAAGCCTGAGATCATTAAAGTCTTGCTGAGGAAGTTCGAGTGATGTGTTTGGCAATCAGATTCACATTCATTTCAGTGTAAATTTCAGATGATTTAGAAAAACTGACTTGAAATATTAATTCCAGACATGAGACTGATCTTTTACCTCAGGTTGCTGTTGGCATGTTAATGGCCTACTTAATTGTAATTTTTATAGCATTTATGATAGTCGTGTTAGGATTTCTATGGTCTGCATTGACAACTTTCTGCAACAAGCTCTTTTACTGAATAATTTAGAATTCTGCCTGAAGCCTTTTTTGGTATTTCAGCTGTATTTCTAAAGTTGAATTAGGTGGGGGAAAAAATCCTCTTGAAACAAAAGAAAACCCTTCTGTTGTCACAGAAGTAACTGAGAATATTATTGCTAGATAACGTAAGCCAAGAGTAGCATTTTAATTCAAAGTTCAAAGTGCAAAAGTACATTTGTTATCAAAGTACGCATACCATATACGACCTTGAGATTCGTCTCCTTACAGGCAGCCACCAAATAGAGACCCAAGAGAACTCAATAAAAAATCACCAAACACCCAGCGTGCAGAAAAGAATTGTGCAAACAGTAAAAGCAAGCAAGTTTTTGAGGCTTCTCCAAAAAAGTCCAAAGGAACAACCTGCCCCAGGAACTCAGCAGACCAAGCAGCATCTGTGGAGAAATTTAGACCTTGAGGCAGGGCTTCTTTTCCCCCAACAGAACCCGTAACATAGAAACACAGAACACGGAGCAGCATAATACAGTACAGGCCTTTCAACCCACAATCATGTGCCAACCTTTTGTCCTTCTCTAAAATCAATCTAGTCCTTCTCTCCCGCATAGCCCTCCTTTTCGCTTTCATGCATGTCCCTATCTAAGAGCCTGTCAAATCTTCCGAGTGTATCTGCCCCTACCACCACCCTTGATGGTACTTTCCATGTACCTACAGTACTGTGCAAAAGTCTTAGGCATACAGTGGCATGCAAAAGTTTGGGCACCCCTGGTCAAAATTTCTGTTACTGTGAATAGCTAAGCAAGTAAAAGATGAACTGATTTCCAAAAGGCATAAGGTTAAAGATGACACATTTCTTTAATATTTTAAGTAAGAAAACTTCTTTATTTCCATTTTTTACAGTTTCAAAATAACAAAAAAGGAAAAGGGCCTGAAGCAAAAGTTTGGGCACCCTGCGTGGCAGTACTTAGTAACACCCCCTTTGGCAAGTATCACAGCTTGTCAGCACTTCTTGTAGCCAGCTAAGAGTCTTTCAATTCTTGTTTGGGGGATTTTCACCCATTCTTCCTTGCAAAAGGCTTCTAGTTCTGTGAGATTCTTGGGCCGTCTTGCATGCACTGCTCTCTTGAGGTCTATCCACAGATTCTTGATGATGTTTAGGTCAGGGGACTGTGAGGGCCATGGCAAAACCTTCAGCTTGCGCCTCTTGAGGTAGTCCATTCTGGATTTTGAGGTGTGTTTACGATCATTATCCTGTTGTAGACGCCATCCTCTTTTCATCTTCGGCTTTTTTACAGACAGTGTGATGTTTGCTTTAACTTTATGCTTTTTGGAAATCAGTTCATCTTTTACTCGCTTAGCTATTCACAGTAACAGAAATTTTGACCAAGGATACCCAAACTTTTGCATGCCACTGTATAGATATAGCTAGGGGACCTAAGATTTTTGCACAGTACTGTAGTAATCTTATGTATTGCACAGTACTGTTGCCAAAAATGAAACAAATTTCATGACATAAACCAGATTCTGATATAGACTGAGAGTGGAAAGGGGACAGGGAGAAGGGATTCATGGTTGGGAAAAGGGGAAGGGAACGGGAAGCACCAGAGAGACATTATAGATTGATCAATAGACCAATTGTTTGGAATCAATGACCTTGCCTGGTGTCTCAGGACTAAATGTGTCTGCACCTGTGTCAAATCCTCTCCACCCCGACAGTCCGTCTCTGCCACCTGTCCCACACCCATCCCATGGCGTCGCACCCTCACCATTCCCAACATCCTTTGCTCCCACCAGATTTAGAAGCTCACTGTCTGCTCCATGTTGACAAATACTGTACTGAGCAAAAGTCCTAGGCACCCTAACTATAGATACATGCCTAAGACTTTTGAACAGTACGATACCAACTCTCTGATTCAGGAATAGCTTCTTCCCTTCTGCCATCAGATCTCTGAATGGACATTGAACCCATGAACACTACCTCACTATTTTCTCATTTTGCACTATTTATTTAAGAACATAAGAACTTTAAAAATTGGAGCAGGAGTTGGCCATCTGGCCTGTCGAGCCTGCTCTGCCATTCAGTAAGATCATGCCTGATCTGACCATGGACTCATCTTCAAATACCTGCCTTTTCCCCACAACCCTTAATTCCTCTACTGTGCAAGAATCTATCCGACCTTGTCTTAAAACTATTTACTGAGGTAGCCTGCACAGCCTCATTGGGCAGAGAATTCCACAGATTCACCACTCTCTGAGAAAAGCAATTTCTCCTCATCTCCATCCTAAATCTACTCCCCCGAATCTTGAGGCTATGTCCCCTAGTTCTAGTCTCACCTACCAGTGGAACCAACTTTCTTGCCTCTATCTTATCCATCCCTTTCATAATTTTATATGTTTTTATAAGATCTCCTCTCATTCTTCTGAATTCCAGTGAGTACAGTCCCAGGTGACTCAATCTCTCCTCATAGTCTAACCCCTCATCTCTGGAATCAACCTGGTGAACCTCCTCTGCACCACCTTCAAAGTCAGTATATTCTTCCTCAAGTAAGGAGACCAGAACTGCATGCAGTTCTCCAGGTGCAGCCTCACCAGTACCCTGTACAGTTGCAGCATAACCTCCCGGTCCTTGCCTTGATAGCAGGCTATCAAGAAGGCAAATGGAATATTGGCCTTCATTGCTAGAGGGATTGAATTTAAGGCCAATATTCCATTTGCCTTCTTGATAGCCTGCTGCGCCTGCAAACCAGCCTTTTGTGATTCATGCACAAGTTCTCCCAAGTCCCTCTGCACAGCAGCATGCTACAAATTTTTTACCTTTTAAATAATAATCTACTCTCTCATTTTTCTTTCCAGAGTGGATAAACTCACATTTACAAACATTGTACTCCATCTGCCAGACCCTTGCCCACTCACTAAACCTATCTATATCCCTCTTCAGACTCTCCGTCTCTTCTGCACAATATTGCTTTTAATTTAACATTTTGAATATATATACTTACTTTAATTTCTCATCCTTATTATGTTTTACAATGCACTGCTGCCACATAATAAAATTCACAGTGATATTAAACCTGATGCTGAAAAAATCCACCTGTGGCACTCCCCCCAATCACCTTAAAATTATGCCACCTCATATTAGGTATTTCTGCCCTGGGGCAAAGGTGAATAAGGAAAGTGTAAAATTTAATATTCCTACTGTGATTTGGTGGTGATGCTATCAATCCAACTGCTGATCCCTTAAGCTTTTCTGTTTGTGGTTTTTCCTAAAGGGAAAGGAGTACGGTGTGAAGGTACGTGCTGGGTGACGGACAGGATATCTCCTGGGTCCTGACTCATATTAAATAGGCAGTTAGATACCATAGGAACCACTTACACCCCAGCCTACATCCATCTGTTGCTTGGTTGATGCCTGAGTGCACAGCTGACGAGCTCATATTGACGCGTCCCCAGATTCCGCAACTTGAGGTAACCTCCCCACCCCCTCTCCCCGTGGCAAAGAAATCGTGCTCACCATTGATGTTTAAAGGTACAGTCAGCCCAGCCAGAGGTGGATATGGGATTCGCGGGCAGGGTGGTTGTATTTGTCATTCGCTGGACAAAGCACATCGCAATGATCACCAGGCGATAGTGTAGTTCACATGTCAATTCAAGGAAATTACGTTGATTAATTTTGTAGCTCATTGTACCAACACGATTCCAATGAAGTGCACTGAGCTGCTTATGGCTTTTGTGCTTAGATGCAAAAGGAAATGTAACTAACCGGCAAAAGAACTTTCCCACGAAGACATCATCATCGCAGTGATGTTTCCAGCCCTCATTATGAACTGTGGGCATTTGTGTCCAGATGAAGGGTCTCAACCTGGAACACCAACTGTCTATTTCTCCTCCACGGATGCCGCCTGACCTGCTGAGTTCCTCCAGCATTCAGTGTGTTTCCCCAGGTATCTAGCATCTTCCATCTGCACCTGTGTCAACATGTGCGATATTAATTTGGAATCAATCAGCAATAACTAAAATCATCGCCTCTCAGATTTCACTCAAGCTCGCAGGTGCAGTAAGAGTTAAATAAAACCATATTTTACATTTTTCTGAGGTCAAGTAGTTTCCTACGTATGATTTTATAAATGCCATTATTGAACAGAGTTTGATCATTTGTTAGGGGTCTGAATTCCACTCTGAAATGTAAGCAGGGGCTTGGGGTGGGAAAGATGATTCAGTAGTTGTAGAGTCTCTTGTGAATCCATACACATTTCGGGGAAATAAATCCTCTGCTCCAGTTATTACAGCAATCATTTTTTGTTAAATTTCTGAGCTATTCAGTAACCCTTTTCATGTGCAGCTGCGACCGCAAAGAAAGTGCAGTGAAAACGCAGAACAGATTCCAACATAAAAATCATTATTGTGATCATTACAGTAACCCAAATGTACAGTGCCTTTATATTCCTCTTAGCACTGACATTCCTGCTGACTCCTGTCCTAATCCTACGCGGTGCAACTGAACGGTAAATGTGAGTTTAATCAACAAAGTCAACACAACGATTTCTAGACTATGCTGCCAGCCTGAAATTCTTCACAAGCACAAATCAGATACATGCTCCTTTGCTAACTTGAGAGCTGGATTTGTTAATGTGGTAACATCCTCTATCAAAATAATCATTTTCAGTCCGGAAGAAGGCTTTATTCCTCTCCATAGCTGCTGCCTGACCTGCCGAGTTCCTCCAGCATTTTGTGCGTGTTACTTTGGATTTCCAGCATCTGCAGAATCTCTCATAACTATCATAATGAATTTATAAAAGGAATTCATGGCCGTGTGTGCTAATCTCTTGGATCAGATGCTGCATATTGGCTGATTTTTTAATGAATATCTGGAGTAGGTATCAATCACTAATATTATCATAATGAGAGCTAATGACACGTGCTGGTACAAAGAAATGAGACTAGATCTGTGATGCCCAACTGATTCAGCTTCACTATCTGGGGAAATATAATTTATAAAGAATTAACTGTGGCTCTTGATCTTTTGAAAACATATTTTTCTTTTGTTAATTGCATGCTTGTCCCAGAAACAAATGTTTTCCAAAATGTGGGGAGGTGTTGCAGAACTCATAAACACAAAATACTCTGCAGATGCTGGGGTCCTGACAAAGGGTTCCAGCCGGAAACGTTGACTGATCGTTTCCACGGATGCTGCCTGACCTGCTGAGTTCCTCCAGCGTGTTGTGAGTGTTGCTTTGAACCCAGCATCTGCAAAGTATTTTGTGTTTGCAGAACTCGTGCAGTGCCAGTTCACGATAAGAAGACATTGATGGTGGCATATGGAGGCAGTAAAATGGCCTACAGCAGAGAAACACCAATCAACCAGGTTTGTATTAGAATGAATTGGCATCATTGGAATCTGCCACCAGCCCTTCAAACATGCACCAGAGTAGAGACAAACTGTCACTGTCAGAGAAAAGAGAAATATTGCTCTGTAGAAATGCTTCTTCAGCCCAGTCACAGCAGCCAAATCATCCCCAGGTACTCTTCATCAGACCAATCACAGCAACCAAATTATCCCCAGGTACTCTTCCTCAGACCAATCACAGCAGCCGAACCATCACCAGATTCTCCTCCTCAGACCAATCACAGCAGCCGAACCATCACCAGATACTCTTCCTCAGACCAATCACAGCAGTCAAATCATCCGCAGGTACTCTTCCTCAGACCAATCACAGCAGCCAAACCATCACCAGATACTCTTCCTCAGACCAGTCACAGCAGCCGAACCATCACCAGATACTCTTCCTCAGACCAGTCACAGCAGCCGAACCATTACCAGATACTCTTCCTCAGACCAATCACAGCAGCCAAATCATCCCCAGGTACTCTTCCACAGACCAATCACAGCAGCCAAATCATCTCCAGATACTCTTCCTCAGACCAGTCACAGCAGCAAAATCCTCACCAGATACTCTTCGAAAGGCTGATTTATACTTGTGTGTACCAGCTTACGCCGTAGCCTACGCAAGTGGGCTACGATGTTGTGAGCATTTATACTTGTGCGTTGGTGTATCTGCATCGCTCTGCAATTCGCACATGTCACGCATGCGCACACACCTGCCCGTGCAAGGTTTCATGGACATGGTAGACTTTCTAGGGGTAAACAAGTTTAAAGCGAGCGTCTTTTTTCGTAAAAGCGAAATGTGTCCTCCATAATTTTGGAGGTCTGTAAAGCTTTATGGA
Organism: Mobula birostris; assembly: GCF_030028105.1. NCBI lineage: Eukaryota > Metazoa > Chordata > Chondrichthyes > Myliobatiformes > Myliobatidae > Mobula > Mobula birostris. The sequence goes on along the minus strand of NC_092383.1, from coordinate 96,540,406 downwards.
AAGCATTGCAGCCAGAGTTCCTTCCCTGCCCTTCAGTCGGCCAATGGAAAGCTATTGCAATGTAGGATGAAATGCGATGCTACCAAGCAGACCAATCACAGTTGTTGCGGTCTGTGTTGCCGCGACGCGTAGTTACATTTTGAGAGAGGTGCTCGTCAGGCTGCGGCGTAGGTATCCACGTAGGCTCTGCATAGGGTTCGCGGCTATGCCATACCTACGGCGTTGATTTGACGCAGAAGTATAAATCAGCCTTAAGATGAATCAACATACAGGAGGGAGGTTGAAAATTTGGCTGAACAGTGTTATAACAACAACCTCTCACTCAGTAGAACTGATTGCAGACCAAGAGAGGAAAACCAGAGGTGCAAGAGGTCCATAGGATCAGAGGTGAAGAGGCTTCGCCACTTTAAATTCCCGGGTGGCTACCTCAGAGGACCTGTCCTGGACCCAGCAAGTAAATGCAATTGCAAAGAAAGCACGGCAGCACCTCTACTTCCTTAAGAGTCTGTGGAGATTTGGCATGTCATCAAAGACTCTGACAAACTTTTATAGATGTGTAGTGGAGAGTGAATTGACTGGCTGCATCACAGCCTGGTATGGAAACACCAATGCCTTTGGATGGAAAATCCTACAAAGTGTAATGGATTTGGCCCGGTACCTCACGTCTAAATCCATCCCAACCACCTAGCACATCTATATGAAACACAGTCGTAGGAAAACAGCATCCAGCTTCAGGAATGCTCACCGCCACGCTCTTTTCTTTCTGCTCCCATCAGGGTGAAGGTTCTCAGCTGTGTGCACTGGATATGCGTCCGCAGTGCCAGCCTCCACTGTCTGTCCACTGATTGTTCTACCACGGCCAACAGAAGGTAGGTAGGATAGCTGAAGAAAAACACATAGTCTCTTTGGCATCGGAAACCATCACAGAGAGTTGCTGTGTGTGGCCAAGCAGATGAAGGAAATGTGTTGATTGGTGAAGGATGTCATCCTGAACTTGCTGTACTACTGTACCCACCGGTACATCAAACCCTTTTAACTGACTGCACATTATCGTTTTGGCAATCACATCACATGCCCTCCAGAAGAACAAACACATTGTAACCCATAGATCTGACTCAAAATCCAATGAACAGTGCCCTGCAATCAGCAACCAGCAACCTACCAGACTGAATGAACAGAAGATACTTGGAAGGAGGACAATAGCAATTGTAATTACTCCGGAGTCCCCTAATGCCCATTTCCTAATGTTATCCTGGGCTAACCAAACTTATAGAGGACCAGATAGGTATAAGATTCATATTCACCAAGAACACCTTTCATTCTTCTACATCTCTGAACACAGACGTTGCCTGGATCATCTCTCCTGACAAGACTGGGTATTCATACCCGTGGTCTTTCTGTTGATCTTTACTACAGTATATCTTTCCTTTAGTATGGGACAAAAGCTGTGTCCAGTACTCAAGATGTGGCCTCACTGGTGCTTTGTACAGTTGGAGTGGGACTTGCCTATCTCTACTCATCTCCTCCCTCCTCAATATATCTTGTTTCCGATATATTATTAATATTTATTGTAAATAGCTGCAGTCCTCTGTTGGTCACAAGTTGTCCACCTGAAAGTGACTCTCATCATTAGCCATTGTTTCCTGCTGGTTAGGTACATCTGTGGTCAGCAACCACCACCAGTACCTCAAACTCTCATCTTGCCTTCATGTGGTATCCTGTCAGATACCTTCTGGAAATGCAAATATAAGACCATAAGACATGGGAGCAGAATTAGTCCATTTGGCCCATCAAGTCTGCTCCGTCATTCCATCATGGCTGATACGATTTTCCTCTCATCCCCAATCTCCTGCCTTCTCCTCATAACCCTTCATGACCTGACCAATCGAGAATCTATCAACCTCTGCCTTGAATATATAGAAAGATTTGGTCTCCACAACTGCCTGTGGCAAAGAATTCCGCAGATTCATCACTCTCTGGCTAAAGAAATTCCTCCTAATCTTTGTTCTAAAAGGACACTCCTCTATTCTGAGCCTGTGTCCTCTGGTCTGAGACTCTCCCATCATAGGAAATATCCTCTCCACATTCACTCTGTCAACCCTTTCACTATTCAATAGGTTTCAATGAGGTCACCCCTCATTCTCCTGAATTCTAGTGAATACAGGCCCAGTGCTATCAAGTGCTCTTCATATGAGAAGCCATTCAATCCTGGAATCATTTTGGTGAATCTCCTTTGAACCCTCTCCAGCTTCCGCACATCTTTTCTAAGATAAGGGGCCAAAAACTGCTCATAATACTCCAAGTGAGGCCTCACCGATGCTTTATAAAGCTTCAAAATTACATCCTTGCCTATATACTCTAGCCCTCTTGAAATGAATGCTAACATTGCATTTACCTTCCTCACCACAGACTCAACTGGCAAATTAACCCTTAAGGAATCCTGCACAAGGACTCCCTTTGTCCCTTAGTTTTTTTTTAAATTTTCTCTGTATTGTGAAAATAGTCACCCCTTTCATTTCTTCTATCAAAGTGCATGACTATACATTTCCCAACACTGTATTCCATGTGCCATTTCTTTGCCCGTTCTCTAAATCTAAGTCCTTCTGTAGCCTCTCTACTTCCTGAAAACTACCTGCTCCTGCACCGTCTTCATATCATCTACAATCTTTGCAACAAAGCCATTAGTTCCATCATCCTGATACTGATACATCTCTCTCCTCAAATTTCAGGGTAAATTCAATCATATTATGATCACTTGCCCTTAAGCTCTCTAATCAATTGTAGTTCATTGCACAACACCTAGAATAGCTGATTCTTTCGAGGGCACAACCATGAGCTGCTCTAAAAAGACATCTCATAGGGATTCTAAAAATTCTCTCTCTTGGGACCCAGCACCAACCTGATTTTCGCAATATACCTGCATATTGAAGTCCACCATGACTATTGTAACATTGTCCTTTTGGCATGCATTTTCTATCTCCCATTGCAATTTGTAGACCACATCCTTACTACTGTTTAGGGGTCTGTATACAACTGCCATCAGGGTCTTTTTACCCTTGCAGTTCCTTAGCTTCATCCACAAAGATTCAACACCTTCCAACCCTATGTCACCTCTTTCTTTTTTTTTGTAATTTATATTTTATTGAATTTCATCATCAAACATTTCCATAAGGTGTATTTCAGATACTGTACATATATATCATATAGTCATATTTGTCACAAATCTCCGCATAATATTTATCTGAGGTATACACTTATAGAAAGGAGAGGAAAAAAGATTTGATTTCATTTTTTACCAACAGAGTAATGCCAACCATTCTGTCTTCCTGCCTGTCCTTTAGATATAATATGTATCCTTGGATATTAAGCTCTCAGCTATAATCTTCTTTCAGCTACATCATACATACCAATCTGCAAATGTGCTGCAAGTCCATCTACCATATACTGCACACATTCAAATACAACACTTTCAGTCCTGTGTTCACCCTTTTCAATTTTGTCTGCCTTTTACATTGCAACTCATCCTGTTGACTGCAATGTACCCTATCAGCAGCATCTCTTCACTACACAATGCCTCTGTTTGTAAACCAGCCACCTCACCTTCAGCACTATTATCTGCCTTTTCAAAAGGCACTTCTTGCATTGAAATATAAGCAGCTCAGGACACTAGTCGCAGCATGCTCAATCTTTTGATTCCTAACTTTGTCTGAGGTCTTACCAGCATCTGCCTCCACAACTTCTCCACTAACTGTTCTGGCACTCTGGTTCCCACCCCCCTGCAACTCTAGTTTAAGCCCCACTGTGCAGCATTGACAAACCTGCCTGCTGGGATATTAGTTCCCAGCCAGTTCAGGTGTAAGCCGTCCCTTCTGTACAAGTCCCACCTTCCCTGGTAGAGTGCCCAATGATTCAAAAATCATATGCCCTCCCTCCTACACCAACTCCTTTGCCACGTATTAAACTCTATAACTTTCCTAGTTCTGGCCTCACTAGCACGTGGCATGGGTAGCAATCCTGAGATCACAACCCTAGAGGTGCTGCCCTTTAACTTAGCACCTAACTCCCTGAACTCCCTACGCAGGATTTCATCACTCCTGCTACCCATGTCATTGGACCATCTACATGGACCACGACTTCTGGCTGTTCACCCTCCCACTTAAGAATGCTGAGGACTCAATCTGAGATGTCCCAAACCCTGGCACCCAGGAGGCAACATACCACGCGGGGATCTCATTGCCGCCCGCAGAACCTCTTGTCCGTTCCCCTAACTAATAACTCTCCTATCACCACAGCGTGCCTCTTCTCCCCCACCCCCCCCACCCACTTCCTTTTTGAGTCACAGAGGCAGACTCTGTGCCAGAGACTCGCCCATCATGACTTTCCTCAGTTAGGTCATTCCCCACCCCACCCTGACTATATCAATAGTGATATACCTGTTGTTAAGGGGGATGGCCACAGGGGTACTCTGCACTGATTCCTGTGTCCTGTACCTTGGGTGTAACTCCTCTATATGTGTACTATCTATCACCCTTCAGCTTCCCAAACGATCAGGAGTTCATCCAGTTCTAGTTCCAACTCCTTAATGCTGTTAGAAGCCGTAGCTGGCTCGCAATTGTAATCGTCAGGAAGACTGGAGGTCTCCCTGTCTTCCCACATCCCTCAAAAGGAGCATTTCAGTATCCTGCCTGTCATCCCTACTGTCCTGACTCAGGAGATATAAAGAAGAGAATGAAAAAAGAGCTTTTCTTTCCTTTGCTTTCTCTGAGTGAAGCCTCTCTTCGCGCAAGTCTCAGAGCTAAAGCCCGAAGATCACTACTCTGACTCTGTCCTCTCAGACGGCAGCCACAGCAACGATGGCCACAGCGCTTGCTCCTGCCTGTTACATCTATTGGTTCTCCTCTGTCTACCTGGGCTCTACTTCCTCAAATAATTCAGGTAAATAACTTCTCTCCCATCATGAGGCCTTGCTGACACAGCTTGATCAGATTCTGACTTTATAAATATTTTGCAGCCACTTTGATCATTGATTCTGACATTTCTCCCATAATCTCCCAACCTTTGACTGCATCCTTATCCATTGGTACCTGATTTACTATCCATATCCAAGAGCGACCTCCAAAACCAGAAGCTCAGGATAGTAGCTGGCTGCTCCGCCATCTCCAACCACTACAATGTAAACCATCAGGCCCTGTGTTTATCAGCCTCATTTGTACTAGTTTTCCTAATGTTAACCTAGTTGTAATGATGATAGTACCTGATTTATTGATCTATTTTTATTTTTTTAAGTTTAGAATCCATGAGATGTTTAAAGCCTCTTCCACTGTAAAGATACAGTATACAAAATATATACCTACCTTCCATTTGGTCCATTGAGTCTGTTCCACATGCAGTCATGTCTAATTTCTTTTTATAACCTGTTCTCCTGCATTTTCCCATTCACCCTTAACAATCAATGATTTAATTTCAACACCACACTTCCCAACAGGTTGACTGTTAGGCTACACAAGCTGGGACTCAATACATCAATTTGTAACTGCATTCTGCACTTCCCTACCAATCACACCCAGTGAGACGAGAGAAGGATACGTCTACCTCCCTGACCGTGAACACCGGTGCACCACAGGGATGTGTACTGAGCATTCCTCTTTACATTCTTTTCACCCACTCCATCCTTAACCTCGCAGACGACACCTCCTTGATTGGATTAACTACAAATAACAATCAAACAACATACAGAGAGGAGGGGCGGAAATTGTCAGAGTGGTGCAATAACCATAACATTTCACTCAAAATAAAAAAACAAAGAAATGATTATTGATTTTAGGAAATCAAGAAGGTATGAGCAAGCCACACTACTCATAAGCAGTGAAACTATGGAAAGGGTCTCCAGCTTTAAGTTCTTGGGAGTGGACACCACAAAGGAGCTCTCTTGGAACACCAACACCTCCTTGATAGTAGGGAAGGCTCAGCAATGCCTGTTCTCACTTAGGAGTTTAAAAAGAGCAAATATGCCCCAAAATCTGCTAGTTAAACTCTTATCAAGTGTCTTTGAGAGTACATTGACCTTCTGCATGATAGTGCAGCAGGATTGACTAAACAGCACCTCAATGAGTGATCAGGACTGCACAGAAGATCATTGGGAGCCCAATATGGAATCCATCTACAACTCAGGATGTCTACATGATGGAGACATCCCACCCCAGTAATCATCTGTTCAATCCAGCAGGACATACAGATACACCTCTGCATGGATATCCAGACTGATAAATAGCTTTCTCCCCAGGGCTGTCATGCAACTGAACAATGCCGCATTTTAAGGGTTGTTTGTTTTTTAATCCAGTTGTAACTTCGATGTCACTCCAAATAACTCAGACGTTATTTGTAATTTAGCCATTGTGATTTAGGTAATTGGATTGCCAGTTTGCTGTTTTACACTGCAATCTCATCATCCTCAGTAATGACAATAAAGCTCTCAGTAACTAACGACATGCAACATAGGTTTGACGAATAAACTTCTCTCGGGCTTCCAGCCAAATGCAGGTATCAATTACAACCAACATTTCGATGACAAACTCTGCCATCTTCATCAGAGATGATGCCTGGGTATGTCTAGTTTGATGATATTTATACCCCCATTGTCCACCCCTCCTGATTAATTAGTCCTCGCCCAATCAGGTTTCTGCTCTCCCACCTTGTTCACAATTGAATTTCAGTTCTAGAGTGAGACCTTCGCCTTTGTTAAAATTCTTTTCCTCCAGTTTTATTTCAATGGCTTCCTTTACCAGATAGTTCCAAAAGCTCCACATTCACAGGGAATCCCATAACACCAGCCAACCTGAGTCCCAGATCATCTTTGACCCGCATGATCTGTGGTTTGAGCTTCCTTATGGGTGTGTGGATGGTATTAATCCAATATTTCTTCAGGATCCTGGTGACCCTTCCAGAAACCATGGAAATATAACAAAGATAGGCAATAGTGCAGGTTACTTCTTGTTAGATTTCCTAGCTTTTCGATTGTAAACAAGGTGGGAGAGCAGAAACCTGATTGGATGAGGACTAACCAATCAGGAGGAACGGATGATGGGGATATAAATACCACCAGACTAGACATGCCCTGGCATCATCGCTGATGAAGATGGCAGAGTTTATTATCGAAATGTTGGTTACAATCGATATGCGTGCCCGGCTGGAAGCCTGAGAAGAGATTATTTGTCGTATATGCCAGGAAAGCACCAGGTCCTTCTTTAACATACGTTTTGGTTGACATCTTCTGCCTTTAAATGCACTTAATAAAGTTCTCATTGTCCATTTTTATACTTCTCGTCCCTCAAAGTATGTCTTCTCTTTCTTGCTTTTTCAATCCTTTATTGGCTGCTGGATTGATCTCAGTCTGCATTTGCCATTTCAGACGGGCGAGAGAACGTAAAAGGGGGAGGGCAGACTGGTGCTGAGATAGACGTGAAAAGCAAAAGGCAGGATGGAACTCAAGTGGACCTGTGAGAAATTTCTCAGGGTGAATCGGACCTAAAACGGTGAAGGCCTACCGGACCACGTAGGGAGAATAAAGTTCTGTGACGGCAGAGCGACCCAGGGTTGGACACCGGTGGTTGGCTGCAAAGGGAAGCAGCGAGCGTGAAGAGGCACAGGGCGACGGACCGGGTCCTGGGTAGAGTGAAGTGGATAGCAGGCGCGAGCCACGTGGGCCACAGAGGGACCGTGCAGCCGGGAGACAAATAGAGAATCCAGCGCAAATCTGGCACAGTGGATGCTGACCCAAAGGGGAGAAGTCAGCAGATAACCCAGGTGGACCCGAAAGGAACACGCTGGGCTGGGTGCAGACCTGAAAGTGTCGTGGTCTTTCCAGACTGTGTAGGGGGACAGAGGGGAGCAAACTGACCAGGAATGGGAGTCTGTGGTCGGCCACCGGGGGAAGCTGGGTGACTGTGGTAGAACGGGGTGCGGACATGGCAGGGTGAAGCAGAAAACGATGGAGTTAGTGTGGGCGGTATGACAACATAGGCATGATGGGCCGAAGGCCTGTTTGTGTCCCTTATGACGCCATGACTACCCATTGACTATTCCCCTTACCGTCTCTGGTTGTCTGTGGTCACTTCATTGGGTCTCCTCCTGCTTTGGGTAATTTTAACGTCTGCCACATGACTAGGCCAAGTCAGATTCACAGCACATTCAAAGTTCAAAGTAAACTTCAACATCAAAGTATGCATATGTTAAGATATACTAACTCTCGATTCATTTTCTTACAGGCATTTACAGGAAAAAACAATAGAACTTTATGAAAAACTATACATAAAGATTGACAACTAACGTGCAAAATAGACCAACTGTGCCGTACAAATAAAAATAATACTGAGAACATGAGTTGTAGAGTAACTCAGAAACTGCAGTCTGTAGACGGTAGAATCAGCTCGGGTGAGTGAAGTTACCTGCACTGGCTCGGGAACCTGATGGTTGTAGGGTAATAACTGTTCTTGAACGCGGTGGTGTGGGAATCACATCTCCTGCATCTGCTTCCTGATGGAAGCAGCAAGAAGACAGCCTGGCCTGGATGGTGGGACTCTTTGATGATGGATGCTGCTTCCTTGTGGCAGTGCTTATAGATGTAATCGATAGTAGGGAGTCTTCGTCTCGGATGAACTGGGGCTGTGTTCACCACTTTTCTGTAGCCTTTCAAGTGCCTCTGCAATGCTGTTTCCATACCAAGCTGTGATGCAACCAGTCAGATACAAAACTTGGTGAAGAAGCTGCAGGTGGTGGTGTTCCTATGCACTTTCTGCCTTTGTCCTTAGATAGAAAGAGTCTGAGCAAGTCTCTAGGGTGTGCTCTCAGCTAACCACAATGCTAAGGAGTGCTGGCAGGTCAAGAGTTCAAGAGTTCAAGATTGTCTAATGTCATTTCTAGTGCACGAATGAACATGAAAATGAAAATGAAATAATTGTTAGTCTGGATCCAGTGCAGCACCAAAACACACAATAGGTATCAATCCATACTGTACTTTATATAACAAGCAACATACATCAAAGTTGCTGGTGAACGCAGCAGGCCAGGCAGCATCTCTAGGAAGAGGTACAGTCGACGTTTCAGGCCGAGACCCTTCGTCAGGACTAACTGAAGGAAGAGCTAGTAAGAGATTTGAAAGTGGGAGGGGGAGGGGGAGATCCAAAATGATAGGAGAAGACAGGAGGGGGAGGGATGGAGCCAAGAGCTGGACAGGTGATAGGCAAAAGGGATATGAGAGGATCATGGGACAGGAGGTCCGGGAAGAAAGAAAAGGGGGAGGGGGGGAAAAACCCAGAGGATGGGCAAGGGGTATATTCAGAGGGACAGAGGAAGAAAAAGGAGAGAGAGAAAAATCATGTGTGTATATAAATAAATAAAGGATGGGGTATGAGGGGGAGGTGGGGCATTAGCGGAAGTTAGAGAAGTCGATGTTCATGCCATCAAGTTGGAGGCTACCCAGACGGAATATAAGGTGTTGTTCCTCCAACCTGAATGTGGCTTCATCTTTACAGGAGAGGAGGCCGTGGATAGACATATCAGAATGGGAATGGGACGTGGAATTAAAATGTGTGGCCACTGGGAGATCCTGCTTTCTCTGGCAGTCAAACCTCTTACTAGCTCTTCTTTCAGTTAGTTCTGACGAAGGGTCCCGGCCCCAAACGTCCACTGTACCTCTTCCTAGAGATGCTGCCTGGCCTGCTGCGTTCACCAGCAACTTTGATGTGTGTTGCTTGAACTTCCAGCATCTGCAGAATTCCTCGTGTTTGCTATACTTTATATATACAGATTGATTGTACGTCCATAAGATGTCTGCTAGGCACAGGTTTGTCGCTACATAAGGTGACTCAGACAGAAATTGAGTTCTGAAGAAGGGTTTGGGCTTGAAACATCAACTGCCTGTTCATTTCCATCGATGCTCCCCAACCTGCTGAGTTTCTCCAGCATTTTGTGTGTGTTGCTCAGGAAATGGTAAGGTAGTGTGGTGGGTTAGTGGGTGGAGGTATTGATCAGCCTCACTGCTTGCGGAACATACTTTTTAACTGATTCAGGTAGTCCAGGCATGGATGCTATGTACACCCCCCCTCCCCGTAGTAGAGGGAAGTCAAGTTCCTGGTGAGTGCCATACACAGAGATGATTTTGTCCTGACATTCAGCATCAATGTTGCTGTAGCTGCCCTCATGCCAGTGGTGGAGGGCAGTCCTCTACACTCGAGGATTTGGTCTTGCAGATGATGGAACAGACTGAGAATCAGTATGTGAATCATCTCTGCACAACATCAGTCAGTGACCTCCATTTGTGGGCACAACACGCATTAGGTTGGTCCAATGAAGTTGTTGACCGTTCTTCAATAGAACTAGGTTAGGAAACTCACTACAGAACTCGTAATTAATCAAAACTCATACCGCATTGTCTCTGCGCAAGCAACAATATAACGGTGTTGACCCCAGGCCAATAACTTAGAACGTAAATTCTACTGTCCCTTTTGTACCTATAGTCACTCAGACCACTTTTCCAACGATAACACCGAAGTAGGGGGCCAGACAATTGATTCTTTCTTCTCTCAGTCTCTGGCATGGGGGGTTCTTCCTTGTGATGGTTAGTCTCCAGAGATGTCATGCCTTTGTATTTGAACCTCCTTGTTTTAAACACTTCTTATCAGTTCAAATGATGCACCTTATTCCAGTTGGCTCGAGGTCATCTGACTGACCTATAACAGATCACCCAGACACAGCAGAGATAATGAGATTACTTCTGCAAACCTGCTGTTGTACACGATACACAGTTAATCTGCGAGTGGTCTCAGGTTTAGCAGATCAATAGCAGAAGCTCCTTGTGTCCACATTCAATTGCTCTGATTATCTTATCCCAGAACAAGAAGCAGTTTTATCAACAGTTCACAAAATGGAGGTCACAGAGCAGCTTCACAAAATGATAGGCTCCATTTCTTCAAGCACATGGCAATTGGTTTTTCTATCTCCACCATCCTTAACTCATTTGAGTTGCATGTTTTCAAAGTTCAAAGCACGTTTATTATCAAATTACGTATACTTTATACAACCTTGAGATTCGCCTCCTAACAGGCAGCCACAAAACAGAAAACCTCCAAAACAAACCCCTATATATATAAAGACCATCTAACACCCAATGTACAGGGAATAAAGAACCACATCATGTCTGTAAGAAAAAAAAGAATAAAATAAACCATAAAAAGACCAATGAACACTCAATGTGCAATGGAAAAAAAACATCATGCAAACAGTAACAGCAAGCAAATTATATTTCTGAGATGAAGAGTGATGGGAGGGCCCATATTTCAGCGCAGAGCTGAGTAAACGTTGTGGAGCAGTGATCCGAACTGGCCTGTACCACTCCTCGGGCCCCAACGTCCTGATCTTTTCAAAATGCCTCTGTGCTTAATTCTTCATCTGAACAATGGGCTGTGCTGCATGGATGCAGTAGATTTCGCTGCCTCGATTCAGACTGTAAATCTTCGTCCACATATCCTGTTCAGTCGCGTCGATGCGTGGCTTCAATTTGGCCTGTGCCCGACGATTGACACTCTTCCACGCTCTCAGCGACAGGCCCATCGCCTTGCCTCGTCTTGGTTCTGCCACATTGACTTGCCTCCAATGGAAAGTTACAGACGATTTCTTGCAATGATTGTTTGCCAGAAAAAGTGTAGTTAACAAAGTATTTAGTTGCTGTCCTTGTTTCATTGACCACCAGCCAGAAGTCGCTGAGGTTCACCAGGGCCATTCTAAAGCAGAAGCTCTTCCATATTTTAACTCCCCCCATTGCCAACAAAGTCATGACCAGTGGTGATGCTCAGGAAGTTGGTCGTCGGAGACTTGATGATGGTAATAGCATGGATGGGTGGCGAAACTTCCTTTTTGTCAATGACTGCTGCTTGGCATCTGGTGATGCACAGTTTCATTCTGGAGTGAATGAGGAATTCAGAATCAGGTTTACTATCATCGGCACGTGACGTGAAATTTGTTAACTTAGCAGCAGCAGTTCAATGCAATACATAATCTAGCAGAGAAAAGGTAAATAAATAAATAAATAAATAAATAAATAAATAACCAAGTAACCCAATTAGCTATGTTGAATAGATTAAAAAATGTGCAAAAACAGAAATACTGTATATTAAAAAAAAGGGTTAGTGCCCAAAGCTTCAATGCCCATTTAGGAATCGGATGGCAGAGGGGAAGAAGCTGTTTCTGAATCGATGAGTGTGTGGCTTCAGGCTTCTGTATCTCCTACCTGATGGTAACAGTGAGAAAAGGGCATGCCCTGGGTGCTGGAGGTCCTTAATAATGGACGCTGCCTTCCTGAGACACTGCTCACTAAAGGTGTCCTGGGTACTTTGTAAGCGATTACCCAAGATAGAGCTGACTAGATTTGTAACCTTCTGCAGCTTCTTTCGGTCCTGTGCAGTAGCCCCTCTATACCAAACATTGATGCAGCCTGTCAGAATGCTCTCCACGGTACAAATAGTGAAGTTACTGAGTATATTTGTTGACGTGCCAAATCACCTCGAACCCCTAATAAAGTATTGCCGCTGTCTTGCCTTATTTATAACTACATCAATATGTTGGGACCAGGTTAGATCCTCAGAGATCTTGACACCCAGGAACTTGAAGCTGCTCACTCTCTCCACTTCTGATCCCTCTGTGAGGATTGGTATGTGCTCCTTCATCTTACCCCTCCTGAAGTCCACAATCAGCTCTTTCGTCTTACTGACGTTGAGTACCAGGTTGTTGCTGCGGCACCACTCCACTAGTTGGCATATCTCACTCCTGTACAACCTCTCGTCACCACCTGAGATTCTGCCAACAATGGTTGTATCATCAGCAAATTTATAGATGGTATTTGAGCTGTGCCTAGCCACACAGTCATGTGTATACAGAGAGTAGAGCAGTGGGCTAAGCACACACACCCCTGAGGTGCGCCAGTGTTGATCATCAGTGAGGAGGATATATTATCACCAATCTGCACAGATTGTAGTCTTCTGGTTCGGAAGTCAAGGATCCAATTGCACGAAGAAGTACAGAGGCCCAGGTTCTGCATCTTCTCAGTCAGGATTGTGGGAATGATGGTATTAAATGCTGAACTATAGTCGATGCACAGCAGCCTGATATAGGTGTTTGTGTTGTCTAGGTGGTCTAAAGCTGTGTGGAGAGCCACTGAGATTACTTCTGCCGTTGACCTATTGTGGTGATGGGCAAATTGCAATGGGTTCAGGTCGTTGCTGAGCCAGGAGTTCAGTCTAGTCATGACCAACCTCTCAAAGCATTTCATCACTGTCGGTTTCAATGATCGTTCGATTGAGGAGATGGCAAAGGTTTTTCAGTGTGATAGAGAGCAGAGTAAAGAAACGGGAGGTTCATCTCAGGGTCACATAACCAATATGTTTGAATGAGATTCCCCGCTTTCCATTCTTCTGAACACCAGTGGGTACAGGCCCATGAGCCATCAAATATTAACCCTTTCATTCCTAGAATCATTCTTGTGAGCCTTCTCTGGACCCTCTCCAATGCCAACACATCTTTCTTAGATAAGAGGCCCGAAAATGCTCACAATGCTCCAAGTACAGTCTGACCAGTGCCTTCTAAAGTCTCAGCATTACATCCTCACTTTTATATTCCAGTCTTCTCAAATAAATGCTAACATTGCGTTTACCTTCCTTACCACCAACTCAACTGCAAGTTAAACTTTAGGGAATCCTGCAAGATTTGCACCTCACATGAGGAAATCTGCCGATGCTGGAATTTCAAGCAACACACATAAAAGTTGCTGGTGAACGCAGCAGGCCAGGCAGCATCTCTAGGAAGAGGTACAGTCGACGTTTCAGGCCGAGACCCTTCGTCAGGACTAACTGAAGGAAGAGCTAGTAAGAGATTTGAAAGTGGGAGGGGGAGGGGGAGATCCAAAATGATAGGAGAAGACAGGAGGGGGAGGGATGGAGCCAAGAGCTGGACAGGTGATTGGCAAAAGGGATATGAGAGGATCATGGGACAGGAGGCCTGGGGAGAAAGACAAGGGGCGGGGGGAACCCAGAGGTTGGGCAAGGGGTATAGTGAGAGGGAAGGGTATAGAGATTTGCACCTCTAAGTTTTGAATTTTCTTCCTGTATAGAAAATAATCTGCTCCTTTATTCCTTCTACCAAAGTGCTGACCATATACTTCCCTCTGTTCCATCTCCCCTTTCTTTGCCTATTCTCTTAAATTGTCTGTCCTTCTGCAGACTCCCTGCTTCCTCAACATTGCCTGCCTTCTATTACATAGAACATAGATTCATACACCCTTTGACCCAAATGAATTAAACCAATGACTCCTAATGAATCTAATCCCTCTCCTCGCACATTGACCACATCCCTCCTTCCTCTGCATATTCATGTACCTTTCTAAGAGCTTCTCAAATGCTTCCATGCTATCTGCCTCTACCACACCCCTGTCAGTGTGTTCCAGGCTTTACAGATAAATTTGTGCTCAGAAGTAATGATCTGCGGATTATAAAATTAATCACTTAAAGCCAAGTTCTGGAGAATCTTCCACTGATATTTCAATTCATTCCCTCAAATGAAGATTTCAGATTTGAATCATTCCTCTCAGGACTCTCCCTACCATGTTTGCCCAGGTAACTGCCCTCAGCTGCTACTGGACTGCTGTATTGTCTAATTTGGCTCAGGTACCTGAAACCAGTGACGTGGAGGATTCAGTGATGAATGGAAACGACCTGGTTTTCCCGAGGGCCCAACGGGAACATGTTAAGCTGCAGGCAAAGTCTTTAGCAGGGGAAAACAGGTGAATACAGGGTGGAGGGCAGATTTGATCTTAGCAGCTGGAGTGTTGGATTATTTCCTTATGTCAGTTTGCATTTCATTCTTGGATCCGTCCTCTGGACTAATTTTCACCATATTTGCCAATGATTCCTATGTGTCCATGTGTCAGGCTGAATTAGTTAGGTGGAATGCAAAGCACGCACAAGGGAATTGCACTTGTTCAAGCTTGGGGCCAAATTAAAAGAACACACTGTGAGTGACTTTACAAATCTTCCATTATTTGCCAGCTCCTGTTTTTCCCTGATTTGGGAGATTTAAAAAATCCAATTACTGTATTTTAATCCTGGTCATAGTTCTCCTGAAGTATGTCAACAATGGAAGGGGCTGTGGGGACTTGGGATGGGGGCTTGCTAAATTCCTGGTAATGCAATGCCCAGAGAACTTAGAGCATTTTGCAGAGATGTTGTGAGCACCAGAGCTCTTCTCGAGCACAAAACTGAAACCAAACCAAACCTGACCCAAGGGGCGTTTTTCGTAACTTCTTCTGTACCTGATGTGACATTTGTAGAAGATCAGAAGCATGTGCATTTGCTGAGGCATAGAGAGAATGACCATATATGGAACTGTCTGATGGGTAGTACCAACCTGAATCAAATAGTGAGCCAGCCCAGAGCACCACATTACAGGTCGGAACACTGGAGATCAGAGTTCAATTCTGGTGCCCTTCTGTAAGGAGTCTCTGTTTGCCCCCACATGGAATGTATGGGTTTCCTCCTGGTCTTCTGGTTTGTTTCTACAGTCCAAAGACATACCAGGTCGGTTAATTAGTCATTGTAAATTGTTAGGGTTAATTGGGTTTGTTGGGAGTTGCTGAGGCTGAAGAACTTGCTAAATGAATAAAAACAACCAGTGACCCTGCTGGGATTTGTGGCCAGATCCAACAGCTTGTGGAGACCACACGCCAGGCAGGCAAAATCTAAATGCAACACACATAGAAGTTGCTGGTGAACGCAGCAGGCTAGGCAGCATCTCTAGGAAGCGGTACAGTCGACGTTTGCCAATCAACTGTCCAGCTCCTGGCTCCATCCCTCCCCCTCCTGTTTTCTCCTATCATTTGGATCGTCCCTCCCCCTCCCACTTTCGAATCTCTTACTATCTCTTCTTTCAGTTAGTCCTGACGAAGGGTCTCGGCCCGAAATGTCGACTGTACCTCTTCCTAGAGATGCTGCCTGGCCTGCTGCGTTCACCAGCAACTTTCATGTGTGTTGCTTGAAATTCCAGCATCTGCAGATTTCCTCGTGTTTGCATTTTTAAAATCTAAATGCACTTTATTCCTCATACCTTGTTCTACCTCAATGCACCGTGTAATGATTTAATCTATATGAACAGTATATAGGGCGATGGAGTGGAGATACATCTCTATCAAAGGAGATGTAAAGTGCTCCTTCCATTCTCTAGCCTGCAGGTCACCCTTGGGCAAGGTGTATCACCAGCTTAGCCCCCAGTCAAGGTCATATGAAGTCATGGGAGCATGGGATCATGGTGGATGGTCATATGAGCAGCTGGTGCATATGTGACCACTGACACCAGGCGGACAATCTCTGAAGAGTATTGATAATGTCTGGGGTCACCTGTCTTGTGAACACACTGTCCTGAAAAAAGCAGTGGCAAACCATTTCTGCAGAAAAATTTACCAAAACTCATGGTTAAGGCCATGTTCGCCTACGTCATATGAAATGGCGCATAATGATGATTATGATAATGAGCAATGTGCAAGACAAAGTTTTCACTGCAACTGAAAATATGTGATAATAATAAACCAATGCCAATATTTTGGAATTCAAGTCCACTGTCACCTTAAAATGGCAACAGGTCAATAAGGTGATAGAGGGTGAATGGCTTACTAGTTTTTAGAGACGGGGCAGAAAATAAAAAAGTTGGAACATTCTGTTGCATTTTTCGTAAATCCTGGTTAGGCCACACCTGGGGCACCACAATTCTGGTTAGGCTGGGGAGAGGACAGAGTGGACTCCTCAGGATGTTGCCTGGATTGGAGGACCTTGGTTATGAGGAAAGAATGTAAAGGCTGAGTTTGATTTACTGAAGCAATGGAGCAGAGGATTCACCTGAGAGAGGTACATCAAATTAGAAGAGGCAAAGGGTAAGGGTAAGCCACTTGTCCTATGAGTAGGGAAAGAACATGAATTTAAGGTGAGAGGAAGGAGTTTTAAAGGGTTCTTTGAGGTAAAATTTTATTTTCACAGAGAGTGGTTGTTGTGCTAGCATAGGTTCATGAAAACCTACAGTGCAGAAATGGGCCCCTATGGCCTACCTTGGCAATGCTGACTGAGAACCTGTCTACTTGTTCCAGATCTGGACTTCCATGTACTGGGAAAGAGATACCACCTAATCTCTCCTGAGCAGGATGCAGAGCTGAGCTGAGAGGTGGCAGGTGGAATTCAATCCGGAAAATTCTGATGTAAGTAAAAAGGGAGTTAGGAATGTTGTTAACAAAGAGATATACCACAAGGAATGTTGGTGAACAGACAGATGTATCACCAGAATGTTTGTGAGCAGAGAGAGGTACCACAAGGAATATTGGTGAATGGAGAGACATATCACTAGGAATGTTGATGAACAGAGAGATGTACACCAAGAATGTTGGTGAACAGAGAGGTGTATCACCAGGAATGTTAGTGAATGGAAAGACATGTCACCAGGAATGCTGGTGAAAAGAGAGACGTACACCAGGAGTGTTGGTCAAAAGAGAGATGTATCACCTGGAATATTGGTCAAAAGAGAGACGTACCATCAGGAATGTTGGTGAACAGAGAGACGTACACCAGGAATGTTGGTGGACAGAGAGGCGTATCACCAGGAATGTTGGTCAAAAGAAAGATGTATCACCAGGAATGTTGGTGAACAGAGAGACCTACACCAGGAATGTTGGTGGACAGAGAGACGTATCCCCAGGAATGCTGATGGATAGAGAGGCATATCACCAGGAATGTTGATGGACAGAGAGACGTATCACCAGGAATGTTGGTGAACAGAGAGACGTATCCCCAAGAATGCTAGTGAACAGAGAGACATATCACCAGGAATGTTGGTGAACAGAGAGACGTATCACCAGGGATGTTGGTGAACAGAGAGACGTATCACCAGGAATGCTGGTGAACAGACAGATATACCACCAGGAATGTTGGTGGACCTACCACCATCTTAAAGGCCGTTTCAATCCCACTGTTACTTGACACTTGAACGGACCTCTTGTACAATAGTATGGATTCTTGAGGCCACAATCTACAGTCCTATGCAAAAGTCTTAGGCACATACAGTATATATAGCTAGGGTGCCTAAACCTCTTGCACAATACTGTAGTAATTTTATATATCACACTGCACTGGAGCCCCAAAAAGAGAAACAAGTTCATGACATGTGAGTGATGATAAACCTGATTCCTATCTGGATCCCTATTATGGACTGAGAGTGGGAAGGGGGCAGGGAGAGGAGAGTCACTGTTGGGAATAGAAAAAGAGAGAGGAGAGGGAGTGGAAAACACCAGAGAGACAATCTGTAACGGTCAATAAACCAATTGTTTGGAATCAAATGACCTACTGGGTTTCTCAGAGCTGGGTGTGTATGCACCTGCACCACCTCCCAGTCCTGGCACTCCTTTTCTACCACCTGTCCCACACCCCTACGGCAGTGCTCCTCTCTCACCACTCCCAACATCCTTTGCTCCCGCCAGGTTTGCAAACTTGCTCTCCGTTCCACGTTGGCAAATGGAGTACTGTGCAAAAGTTTTCGGCAACCTCAACATATATATGTGCTTCAGACTTTCGCATCATACTGTGCATCGTTATGATCTTGTACTTTATTGTTTACCTGCACTGCACTTTTCTGAAGCTAATACTGTATCCTGTGATTTCAATCTCCTGCGTTCACCTCCACGCGGAGGACTCTGACTACGAACAAGGTGGCTGTTGGAGAAAGATGTGCTGTAGCTTTGGAGAATTCCTCTACTGGGCTTCTGTTGTGTTTTGTAAATTGAAAACATGAAACTAATTTAAAGCAAAACATGGGAGACCGGGAATTTAAATGAACAAGACTGCTTAATCAAACAATATATTTCCTCAATTTCTGAAATATTATTCAAATATTAAATATACAACACATCCCACATTCCCTCTCATCACCTCTACATCATCAGTAGGGTAGAGACAGTGAGTATATTGCCCAGCAAGTAATTCAAAAGTTATGACTTCTAATCCTGCACTGCATCCAGAATTTGGAATGTCTTGACAAATCTGAAGATGAAATTACTCTGTCAATGAAAATAAACAGGAAGCCTGTTTATGGGGAGAAATGTACTATTGCCACATACTCAACAATTCAGGAATAGCTTCTTCCCCTCTGCCATCAGATTTCTGAATGGACATTGAACCCATGAACACTGCCTCTCTACTATTTTTTCTCTTTTATTCTCTTTCCGCACTACCTATTTAAATTAACTTTATATACATATATGTATATACAGTGCATATCTGTGTGCTTCTTACTGTAATTTACTGTTTTATTAATATGTATTACAATGAACTGTTCAAAGGTTCCAAGGTTCATTTTCTTGTGAAAGTATGCAAGTACAATACACCTCTGATATTTATCTTCTCCAGATAGCCACGAAATAAGGAAGGACCATACATCAACTCACTCCTTCAAGAAAAAGAAAAAGAAATAAAACTTGCAAACCCCAAAATCCCCTGCAGAACATAAACAGTGACAATAGCAACAAATCCCCAACCCTCCCCTGCAGAAAAAAACAGCACAACAGCAAATTTCTGACATATGTCAGTGATATTAAACATAATTCTGCTTTTGATTCTGATTCCTATCTGACCCATGTGACTCCAGGCATACAGCTACGTGGTTGACTAATAATTGTGCGTGGAAGCTTCTGCCATGTACCTGCATGTCACTCAGGTCCCTTTGGACAAGTCAAAGTACAAGGCACAGAAATTCTCGGATTCTCCTTGAGAAAGCATAACATCTCATGAGAATTCATAGACATAGAATAATAAGGGGTAGAAACAGGCCCTTTGTCTCAAGATATGGAACATAATTCCTGGTCCGTCACTGGTTAACATGGTGAAGGAGCATTATGAATGCTGAGAATATTAATCACAACATGCAGAAGTGCAGAAACAGCGGAAGGTGTGCACCACCATGCAAACAATGCACCTGATCCCCACCATTAACTACCTCTTGCCCCATCTATGTTGTGGTCAAGGATCCCCCATTGGACTAGCTATCAGATGGTCCTCAACACTGGTGTGATAGGAGTCACCCGTGACCCTAGCGACTGCCTGAGGAGAAGATGAAGGTCCTTGGGGAAGTGAGCTAGCACAGGCTGAAATGTCCAGACTTCTTGAGATATGTGAGAGGAAGGAATCTGTCTCCTGTGTGGAAGTTGGTGTAGGACAGAAAGCCCAATAGAAGCTTTGTACCCTCTGTGGCCGAACACGTTGACAGCTCCACACTACCTGTCAGAGCAGAGTCCAGCTCCCAGACTGGCACAGGCTCACATTCTTCAAGTTCCAAAGCAATCACATCCCAATCTGCAGTGGTATGGACGCATGCCTCAGTTGTTATTGACCAAGGACACTGCATTTGACAGGAGTGCGATCATTTCTCATAGGTGCACTCTAAACAATCACAGAGGGCTAATGTTACTTTGCGTCTGCCCTGAGTCCCTCTACAAATGTGAATGATGTTGTAATGTGTACAAAGTCACTAGAGAGAGACTGAAGCTGGTGGATACAGAAGTGGTTTATTCGACAAAAACCAGCAGCAGGCATCATATTGAGACACTCCTGGAGGAAGTGGCCTGATCGATCCAGCATTTTAGATGCTAAAGATCGAAGGACAATTCTGTATTCATAGTGTATCTATAATGCTTCCTTTGAACCACATATAACTTTTACAGCTCCTTCTTCACACCCACACTCCAGACACCCAAAAGGAATGTTAATCACCATTGCCTGGTTTTTCAATTAACTGTTGTTCACAGCTCTAGGAACCTATTGTCCAGGGCTGCATTTTAATCTTAACCTACGTTCCATGTTCAGTCTGAAGATTGGTTGCTGAATTTAATATTTTGCTATATACCCTAAGTCCAGAATATGCCCTAACAAATGAACAGGAAGTTCCTAGCTTTATTTCCTGTCTTCTATATTACAGATAACACACACACACTCCAGAAAAGATCAATTGCCAAACGGTGATTAAACAGAGAGTTGTTGTCTTTCCCAGCATGCATTCCTTGTTAGCTGTCCTCTTGCATTGTCGATGTGCTCTGTATTGGAACATCCTATACTCAAGTGTCTGTAAATATCCACAGGTCTCATTTTAATGCATCTATTAAGAGTCTGTAAATATCCAGAGGTTTGCCCTTCATTAAGGCAATCTATATGCAGAAACACGACCAGAGGATATTTACAGAAACATGTTTCATATTTACTGCAACAAGGCAGAAATGGTATTATAGGGTTTTGAAGAACAATTCCCCAGTTTCTGTAAAGTGCCAATCTTTTTCCTAATTAACATTTATAAAGCGGTTCTTGGGCTGAGAGAACAAATTAATATTTTATAAGTGGGTACTACGTTCCAAATTCTTCACCTTTCGGGAAAACAGCTCGCACAGAAGTGTGTTTGTTGAAAGGCCTTGGTGATTCTGTTACTGGGATGAGTGATACTGAGAACTGAGGTCATTCATAGGAGGTCCTCTGATAAATCATTTCCCTTTTTGTGGTACCTGAGCCTCTCTCTCATGTTTAATCGACTCTAACGGGATTATATCCAATGCTAAACTTTCAATAGCCATATTTTTATCCAGAGGTAAGACTCCATTTAGTTATAGAAACCTCCAAAGCTGACAGGGGCAAATCTACAATCAGGTTCACCAGTATTGTTTAGTACCTTCGCTGTGGACTGCTTAATCCCACTGAATAACCGTGCTACAAACTGGAGGAGGGCAGTGAAAGCTTCAGGTATTCACATCTATCTTCTTCATTAATTCTGAGCAAAGGGGAAAAAAGAGCGTTGTTTCTTCTTCATCGTCAGTTCCTTGGCTTGGAGGATGACGCCAGTTTGAAGGGAACTGATGAAGCATAGACAGGAACACAGACCTTTTCAGAAGTGGGGCCAAAGGTGCCTGATGCAGTCACAGCTTGATGGCTTAGAGTTGGAGTTGCTATTCTTGCTGGTCACCTGTGTTCTCCCCCACAGTGACCTGAGCATCTCTGCACCATCTAGAATGCCCATTCCTCACATTGACTGGTCCCGGCTCAGGAATTCCCAGGACATGCTACTCATAAGTGTAAGGTGTTTCTTCTTTTATGTTACTGCATAGGCTAATTAAAATGGCTTCTTTGTTATGTTATAATTGAAATGGCTTCTTTGTTATGTTAACTGCTGAGAAAGTCCTCCTGCTAGCAGTTTGTTTGGATTATTGTTATTGATAAGAGGATGAACGAACCAATTGGGATAGATGTTATTCTTTCTGTGTGTCTGTAAGTTATTGTGATGCATGGGTTTTTGGGCAGAAATTGCGAGAGAGAGAGAGAGAGAGAGAGAGAGAGAGAGGATGGACAGGGTGCTGTGAGTCGGCTAAAGGGTCGGACCCCGAGCAGAAGTCCGAGGTCCAGGGTGTTCGGCGAGGAGGGAAGACGGAGACGGACTCGTGTGGAGTATCTGGTTGACCAACGTTGTTGGTCCCAGGCGGCAGGTCAAGGTGGTCCGAGGGGATCACAGAGTGAAGAAGGAGGGTCCTGAGCTCCAACTGCTTGTGCACGAAGATATTGAACTTTGATAAGTGTGGCGCCTTTTATTTTCCTCTTATATTTTATGTCTATTAATTATATATTTCCAGTAATATCTATAAACTGTAATTCATTTAATCGTATGTGGTGTATTGTCTGTTATTTGGGTGGGGTGGGGTACATCACACAGCATCCACACAAACTAATTAACCCAGTTTGGTGGGGCGGAGGGCTGTTTCCCTAGACGACAGCGAGTTGAGCGACCCTGAGGCTTGCCGGGGGGCTACATAAGGAAAGGTTGGATAGACTATGTTTGTTCTCATGAGAAAGTAGGAGGACAAGAGGTGACCTTATTGGTTTTAAATAAATAGATTCTTATTGGGTATGAAAAGTTAAGATGAACATAGAGCGGGATATAGTCACAATATTTTTTCCTAGGGTCATCATCATTTCGTGCCGTGCTATATGATGTGGGTGATCATGGTCTTCCATCTGTCTATGAGGAAGGACCTCTTCATGCTGTTGGTCTTATTCTTTTCTCTATCCATCTTCTTGGGAAGTTTTCTCTGCAGAAGTGGTTTGCCATTGCCTTCTCCCGGGATTTCTTAGGATAAGTTTTCCTAGAGGTTTAAGGTGAGAGGGGAAAGGCTGAGAGGAAACACGAGAAGCTTTCTGTGCTGAGCAGCTGGAGTGAGGTACCAGAGGTAGCGATGGAAGGGAGTGCCATTGCCACATTTATACAACAGAGAACGTAGAACAGTACAGTGTAGGAACAGGCCAATGGCCCACAGTATCGTCATGGAGCACTACTGCACAAAAATGGGCACTTTGACCAATCTAATCTATGTCAGCCTGGTTTACCACCTAGTCCCATCTTCCTGCAACAAGACCATAGGCCTCCATACTTCTCTCATCCATGTACCTATTCAAGCTTCTCATGAATGTTACAGTTGAACCTGAGTCTGCCACTTCCACTGGCAATTTATTCTACACTCGCACCACCCACTGAGTGAAGACATTTCCCCTCAGATTCGCATTAAATACATATTTCACCTTTCCCCCTAAACCTATGATCGCTAGTTCTATCTCATTGAACCGTAGGGGGAAACATGCAGGCAGACACCCCTCATCATTTTGTATGGGTTTTGTAAGATCTCCCTCATTTTCTCGTGCCCCAGGGAATAAAATCCAAACCTCTTCAATGTTGCCCAGTAACTCAGGTCCCCAAAACCCGGCAATGTTGTGTTGATCTAATTAGACTGGTTGTCACGATGTATGCCGGCAATATCAGAGCCAAAAGACAAACTTCGATGTAGAGACGGTGAAAATTCATTCTTAATAATTCCAAAGAACGTCGCTGGCTTGGTCGAGCGACACTGTGAGAAGTACCATTCTCAAAACTGGGACCCTGCGATTAGCGCTAAACGAGCTTAAGCAACACATAATGCTCTGGTTAAGATTTCTGTCACTATGTTGTAGATATTCCATTCTGAGCAAGTTCCGGAGAAGCAGTGAGTCCTGCTGGTAAAACCTTTTGGTTTCAGCTAAAGGTAAGAAGTTCTGCTGTTCAATATTGTGTCAGGCAATCAGGATAATGGGATCTGGAGGAGACTTTAGAGAGTGCGGGACAGAGAGAGATTTGTGACAGACAGAAGTCTGGTTTGGGGTCTTTTTGTTGGGAGCTGTGGAGCAGGGCAGAAGAGAAGTTGCCACTGAATGCCATGGGAAGGAGAGTCCCCGTCGCACAAAGTGCTTTGTGCAAATGAATGGCTCCAGGGAGGAGGGCCAATGTTGCTGAGGAGAGCCAATTTGTTTGGGATGGATTCTGAGGGAAGTTCAGATGGTAGTGGGTGCTTTCACACAGACTGTGGGCCCCTTTATTTATTTTTCTTTCTTTTAATTACTGTTTGATAAAGTTGAAATTGGTAAACACACTTTCTTTATAATCTTATGCAGTGTACAATTTGTTATTTCTTGCCGGCTGATAATTGAGTATGGACAGAATTTACACAGCATTCGCGCAAACTGACGTTTCTTTAATCAGAACATCATGACGTTCCTGTTTGGTTGAACCCTAAATTGCACCGAACCTATTGTTTATGAAAGGTAGCTTTCTTGCCACTGAGTTAGCTAACGAGCCAAGGCTGTATATGAGCCCAGTGAGAGGGTTACATTTGTGGGGACCATTGTCCGGGGATTTCAGATGCTGTGTGACTGCTGTTTTAGAATTGATCGAGCAGTTTGTGTGTTTAAACTAGTGTCAGGGAAAGAGCAGGGATTAAGGCTGGTGCAGTTCAAAGAGATTATCCACAAATAATGCTGCTGTTCTAAGCAGGGTGGATATCCGAATTCCCAATGAAATGCTATTGAGAGCGCTGAGCTCTGTAAAAGTTTTGGGGGAAGTTACGCTGATTTAAGGGCAGCCTGACCAAATCAGCTAGTAAGGATGTCATGTTAGTCCAGATAGCGGTGACGTGACTGAAGTTGCACTGCCCGATATGTTAGGAGATCCTGGAGAAGTGGGACCATGGGCAGTCCATATTTTTAGAGAAGGGCAGAATGTAGCTGAGGGCGAAGACTCTTAGGACAATTTGTTCTCATTTCTACAGAGTGAGAGAAAGAGATTGTCTGATGTGAAGGTCTAATGAGTCCTTCAGCTGTTGATTTAAATTCTGACCTGCTTTGAGCCATTACATCACTGATTGATAAATGCCGGGTGTGGCCAAGGAGAGCCAAGGTTGTCACAGGCTGGGAGTGTTCCCTGGAGTCAAGCCCATCCTGATGGGGAAGAAGAATCTGAGGCTTGGGCTGAGCAGACGTCTCAGTTACTGGATGAGTGGCAGTGCCCAGGTAAAACAGAGACTGGCAGAGTTTAAGGGGTCCAATGGCTGATGCAGTGAGATTCCTAAAGGCAGAAAACCCATTAGCCACGTCAGCTAATTACTTGTAAACTCTGGGAGATGCTCTTGGCATTGTTGAAAGTGCAGCTGAGCTTAGAATCAAGTTTAGGCACGCATTCCAGGAGGAAGGAGAGAAGCTTTCTGCCTACCTTCTTCGGTTGGAGAAATTTCTGCACTGTTTGTGCCACAAAGGGGGCATTCAATGGTCTGACAGAAATTGCTTGAGGGTGGAGCAAGCTGTGAAGGGCGCGCTGTCAGATGACATGATTGCTCTACATATTCGAATGACCGTCAAGATGTGCCCTCCTCCATCTTTTACCGTTACTCAGAGAAGTTAGAGAGGAGGAAAACATGACTGAGATTTCCAATCCAATGAACATTTCCAAAAGCCGAGTAATGCCGTCAATGGTAGCCTCTGCTGCTAAAGCGACCCCTGATGCCACAGCGATAGAGCTTTAGAGGGATGAGCCGGAAAACTTTCGGGATGTGCTGACTCAATGGATGTCTGCTGCTGTTTCAACCAAACGTCCATTGGGAAACTTGACCACCTGCAGCACTTACGACGCAGAGGAATGCTGCAGAAAAGGGTCTCTTGATGGGAGAGGCAACCAATATTTTCAGTTACAACTGTGGAGAAATTCTGTGAGAGATGGGAAAATCTTCAAAAAGTAAGTTAGCAGTTAACAAACAAAGAGGAAAAGAAGCAAAGCTCTGGAGTGACGCAGTAAAGGAACAAGCTAGTGTCTCGGAGAGGAAACACTCCAATCAGTGTATTAAGGGAAACACTATTCCTGAAGGTTTAGTGGGGCCAAGCTCTGGTGTATCCCTATGAATTGAAGTAGAGTCATACTTGGTGCAAGTTCTCAAATTACTTTGCTTTATAAATCATTTTACAATCGGTATTTGACACATTTACCATTGAAGATACTCAGTGCCCTTGAGATTTGGGAGCTTAATACTGATGAGTACCCATAAGATTGCTACTTGTTGTTGAAACTGGATTTTTTGGAAGCAGATGTTGGAGTAACTAAGACTATTGATGCACCAGTGTCTGATTCAAAAGGGTGGAGCTTCCATTCTTGTCCATTGTGTGAAGATTTACAGGAGCATGCAAGGAGAGAGATGGAAAAAAAACTTTTTGAAAACCTTGTCCATTCACCCCGTGTTCAGAGCTACGTTTGAGAAGGTTCAAGTTCCTCCGAAGCAGGATGAGGAGCAGAAATGAGAAACTGTGTGGTACACCCAGTCTAAGCCTGTCATATTATGTCCCGGAGGAGTAGCTAGAGTGACAGGAACTCCCGGATTTGCCAGGGTGTCCAATGGCCCAGCCATCCAGGTGGGTCAGTCCTGAAAGAAGAGTCATGCTTACCTGCAGGAGTGCTGGTGAGACCTGAACTGCAGAAATCTTCAACTATCTACCCAAACAGGATAACAGTGATTGTCAAGAAGACCTCAGGGAGAGAGGTTACCCTTAGATGCGGGGTGCCGATTGCCCCACTTTTTCCTTTGATGGTAGTGACTAGTCTTCTGGGGGAAATGGAAGAGAAAGTGTATCCTGGATTGAGGAAGTTGACATCGAAGACTGCACATGTCCACATTTCTTCATTCTCTGTACATCCATGTGTCTATCTACGAGCCTCTGAAACACCACTCTCGTATCTGCTTCCACCACCTCCCCAGGAACCCCACCACTCCCTGTGTAAAAAAAACCTGCCCTGCACATCTTTGAGCTTTCCTCCTGCTCTCTTCAACTGCATGCCCTCTAGCACTTGACATTTCTACCCTGGAAAAATGATACTGCTATCTATTCTAAACTGTGCCTTTTATAGTTTCGTAAAGCTCTATCAGATCTCCCATCAGCCTTTACTGATCCAGAGAAAAGAAAACACAAGAGAGATTGCAGATGCTGGAAATTCAGAGAAAACAACCCAGCCTCTCCTCACAGAACATGCCCTCCAATCTCAACATCGTTACTGTGATGGAACAAGCAGAACTGAAAGCAATACTCCAAATGTGACCTAACCATAGTTTTTGAAAGCTACCAGTTAATTTCCTAACTCTTGACCTCAGTACCTCAGCGAATAAATGCTGGCATGCCATATGCTGACTTTACACCCTGTCAACTTGTACAGCCGCTTTTAGGGAGCTATGGACTTGGAACCTAAGATCCTCTGTACATCAACACCGCACACGGGGTCCTGCCATTAACTGCGTACTGCCCGTTTATATTTGATCTCCCAAGGTGCAACACATATTAAGCTCCATCTGCCATTTCTCTGCCCATATCTGCAACGATCTACATCCAGCTGAGTCCTTTTGGCCAGCTGCTACACTTCACTTGTATATTCGACAGCCCTACCTTTTTCATAGTGGGTGACAGGATGGAGATTTGTCTCTACCAAAGGAGGTGTGAGGTGCTCCCTCCTTCCGCTAGCCTGCAGGTCGCCCTTGGACAAGGTGTAGCACCTGCTTAGCCCCTGATCAGGGTCACGTGAAGCCATGGGGGCAGGTGGTGGATGGTCGTATGAGCAGCTGGTGCAGATCACAAATCCCGGTTATGCCACCACTGATGACAGGCAGACAGTCTCTGAAGTGTATTGGTAATGGCTGGAGTCACCCATCTTGTAAAGACACTGCCCAGAAGAAGGCCATTTCTGCAGAAAAATTTGCCAAGACCATTAATGGCCATGAGGCCGTGATCATCCACATCATATGACATGGCACATAATGATGATGATGACCTTTTTCATGTCTATCCTGATATTACATGGTCTCTCCATAGCAATAGTTACAACTGGTGACCTGGAGCCCAGATGACATCAACACAGAATTTTGATTTCGTCCGTGCCAATTGCAGCCGCTCTGGGCGTGTCCCATGGGGAAAGCGAGTGAAACCAGGAGCCCTCCGATTGTCATCCGGGTTCCGCTGTTACTGGGTCAATAGAACTGGGCCTTGGCAACAGCTGTCAGCAGGCAGAGAGTGAGGATGAAGGTTCTCTCTTTATGCTCTGCCTGGTTCCAATGCACAGGATCACAAATAGCCACCGACACCTGTGGCCAGCTAGCTCCACCACGGACAAAACCCTCCCCACCATGGAGGGCATCCTTGGCTGGCGTTGCCTTGAGAAGGTGGCATCCATTATTAAGGACCCTCACAATTTGAGACATGTCCTCCTTTCATGACTACCATCAGGGAGAAGGTACTGGAGTCTGAAGACCCACATGCAATGTTTTAGGGACAGCTTCTTCCTCTCGGCCATTGGATTTCTGAACAGTCCGTGAACCCATAAAGTTTAATTACCTCACTCTTTTGCTCTTTTTTGCACTACTTAATTATTCATTCAGTGATTCTGTATTTAATTATTTACATTTATTGTTGTAATTTAGAGTATATTTCATGTTCTGCACTGTACCACTGCCACAAACAACAAATTTCATGACGTGCAGTGGTAGTAAACCTGATTCTGACTCACTTGACCAGCTCAGATTGTTCTGGGCCGAGCTTTACGATTAATTGTGACGAAGAGCCTGGTTCTTGTGCAGTTACAGTACAACTTTTGTGATACAGCATTGATATAGAGATCTGCTGCCATCATTTCAGTTATTACTGTCACAAGAATAATCATTAAAAGCACCGAAAATCTGCCGATGCTGGAAATCCAAAGCAACACACACAAAGTGCTGGAGGAGCTCAGCAGGCCAGGCAGCATCTATGGAAAAGAGTAAACAGTCAACATCCTGGGCCGACACCCTTCATCGGGAGTGGGGGGAGGGTAGGAAGAAATACATGGTGATAGGTGATAGGTGAAACTGGGAGAGGGGAAGGTGTGAAATAAAGAGCTAGGAAGATGATTGGTGAACAAGGACTGGAGAAGAGGGAATCTGATAGGAGAGAACAGAAGATTATGGAAGAAAGGGAAGGGGGAGATGCACCAGAGGGAGGTGATGGGCAGGCAAGGAGATAAGTTGAGAAAGGGAAACAGGAATGGGGAATGGTGAAGGAGAAGTTACGGAAAGTTCAAGAAATCATTGTTTATGCCATCAGGTTGGAGGATACCCAGACAGAATTTAAGGTGCTCCCCCTTCAACCTGAGTGTGGTCTCATTATGGCAGTAGAGGTGACATAAACCTTCAATCCAGTCACCCCATCAAGAAACTGACCATAGTGACGGCCTATTCTGTCCTCTGATGAGAACCAATTCCATCCAGAACGGGCACACACTCAGGCCTGTAAATTGACTCAGTTCACCCTCTCCTGTCAAATATCAAAACATTCAAACCATGTACCGAAATTTGCTTATTTACTTCAGAATCACCTGGTCCATCTTAGTCATGAATTAATTGTAGAAAGTTATGAAGAAGTTCATAAGACCAAAAGCTACTGGAGCAGAATTAGGCCATTCAGCCCACCCAGTCTGCTCTGCCATTTGATCGTGGCTGATCCATATCCCCCTCAACCCCATTGTCCTGTCTTTTCCCTGTAATCTTTCATGCCCAGATTTAGCAAAATCCATCAACCTCCACTTTAAATATTCCCAATGACTTGGCCTTAACAGCCTGTGACAATGAATTCCACAGATTCACCACTCTCTGGATAAAGGAATTCTTCCTCATCTCCATTCTAAATGGATGTCCCTCTATTCTGAGGTAGTGCTATCAGGTTCTAGACTCCCTGTTACAGGAAACATCTTCACATCCACTCTGTCTGGGCCTTTCAACATTCGCTAGGGTTCAATGCAATCCCCAGCCCCCAATCTTCTAAATTCCAGCGAGTACAGGTCCAGAGCAATCAATCAGTCGCTCCTCATATGATAGCCTTTCAATCCCAGAATCAATGACTTGAGACGTTAACTTCCCCCATGCATGCCGTCTAACCTGCTGTGTGGACAATACGAGGACAGGTGGAGGGACAGGAAGTAGAGAGGATGCAGAAGTACTTTGACAGATTAGGAGAACTGACAAATAAGTTGCAGTTGGAATACGGATTTGGAAAGTATATAGTCATGCATGTTGATAGAAGAAATAAAA